>NC_067158.1:51064378-51384378 GCF_903995435.1 Acomys russatus
AAGTAACTGAGAAGCACTTAAGGAAATGTTCAATGTCCTTAGTCATCAGGGAAATGCAACTAAAAACGACTCTGAGATTTCATCTTACACCAATCAAAATAGCTAAGATCAAACACTTAAATGACAGCACATGCTGCCAAGGATGTGCAGAAAGAGAAACACTCCTCCATTGCTGGTGGGAGGGCAAACTTTTGTACAACCTCAAACAACCATTTTGGAAATCAATCTGGTGGTTTCTCAGAAAACTGGCAATAGTTCTACCTCAAGACCCAGTTATACCATTCCTGAGTATATACCCAAAAGATGTTCCATCATACCACAAGAACATTTGTTCAACTATGTTCATAGCAGCTTTGCTAATAATAGCCAGAAACTGGAAACAATCTAGATGACCCTCAATCAAAGACTAGACAAAGAAAATGTGGTACATTTACATAATGGAATACTACTCAGCTATTACAAACAAAGACATCATGCAATTTGTAGGCAGATGCAAGGAACTGGGATATATCATTCTGAGTGAGGTAACCCAGACCTAGAAAGACATGCATGGTATATACTCATAAGTGGCTGTTGGTCATAAAGTATAGGAGAACCAGGTTATAACTCACAGATCCAAAGAACCTAAGTAACAAAGAGGACCCAAGGGAGGATGCTTGAATCTCACACGGAAGGGGAAATAAAAGAGACATCTGAAATAGATGGAGGGAGGGAACTGGGTGGGAGAGAGTGATGGAAGAGAACAGGAATAGAGATTAGGTGTAAGGAGGGGGCATTGAAAGAGAGAACAGATACCAGTAGGGAAGAACCCTGGACAGGGGAGGCTTCTGGGAGTCTACGGGGTGGCCATAGCTGAGACTCCTAGCAGTAATGGATATGGAGCCTGAAGTTGCCACCTCCTGTAACCAGGCAGAACTTCCACTGTGGGGAAGGAGACACCAGCCCTCTCATAAAACCTTTGATCCAAATTTTGTCCTGCCTACAAGAAGTGTAGGAATAAAGATGGAGCAGACACTGTGGGAATGGCTGACCAATGACTTGCCCAACGTGAGATCCAGCCTATGGGAGAGAACCAGACCCTGACACTATTAATTATACTCTGTTATTGCAGGTATGAACCTAATATAACTCTTCTGAGAGGCTTAATTCATCAGTAGATGGAAAACAGACCAAAGACCCACAGCTCAACAACAGGATGAGCTCAGGGAATATTGTAGAAGATTGGGAGCAACAACTGAGGGAGTCAGAAGGGTCAAAGACACCTCAAGAAGACCTACAGAGTAAACTAACCTGGGCCCATGGTGTCTCACAGAGACTGAACCACCAACCAGAACATGTATAGGCTAGACCTAGGCCCCCTGCACATATGTAGCAGATGTGCAGCTTGGTTATCATGTGGGTCCCCTTACAATTGGACTTTGTTTCCTACCTTTGAATCTCTTTCCCCTAGCTGTGCTGTGTTGTCTGGTCTTAGTGCAAGAGGGTATCCTGAGTCCTGCTGCAACTTGATGTGGCAGGTTGGGTTGGTACCCATGGTGGGCCTCCCCTTCTCTAAGCAGAAGAGAAAAGGAGGCTGTTGGGAGCAGGGATGAGAGTGGGACTGGAAAGAGAGTTGGGAGGGGGCCATGATCATGTTATAAAGTCATTAAATAAATTAATGGAAAAAAAGAGAAAAAAATAATTAAAGCACTTGATTCATAATTTCACCAGAATAACTTTAAATTTCATAGAGTAATGAACAAAGACAAGAGTCATAGTCTAGCGGACTTGTAAAACTATTTTAATTTTTACTCAAAATATGTGAGATATAACCATTAGCCCTTATGTTACATTTGAAAAATGGAAACAATTGTTCATGAAAAAGAGAGAAACAGAAGTGATCAGTTTTTAAGCTCAACTTTCAAAAGAAATTCCAGTAAGGTGCCTGACACTTTCCCAACAAGGCCAATGACATAATTTACATGTGTCTCTTTATTTCATAAAAATATAAATATCATTACTCATTAGAATAAGTTTACTAAAAATTAATCATTTCTTCCCAAACAACAAGCTATCTTGCTTTCAGTAGTGCCACCAATTCATAAAACTGCCCCGCAGTTTTACTCATGATATCAGTTATAATTTATTTGGGTTTAAAGAATAAATACCACTATGTTCTGGTAAATTCTGATATCTTCAAAAAAATATAGTGGTTAGCATATCTGGGTGAAGACAGATCTAGTAATTCATAGCATACGGCTTTCCTGTGAGGAAAGGAGAAAAACAAAAGCTTAAGTTCATAGACCAGACAGATCTTTAAATAGGGGAAAAAAAAAAAAGAAAAAAAAATACAGGAGAGGACAAAGAAATTAAGATTAGATCAGCCATACAACTCCCAGTTGCAAGAGTCACAACCCAACTTGACTTAAAAGAAAGTTACGAAAAGCGCCATCCTTGACATGAACAATTATTATAAGCTATGTAAGTTGTCATATCTGTACCCCATTATTATGTGGCAACAAAAATATAGTTTTGTCTTTTCCACAGGTAGAAAGAAAAGACCAAATGGAGTGTGAACTTCCTGCCTGCAAATGTGTTATGTAAGAAGCTGTCCCCTCCTGCAAAGCAGCCACATACTGTACATTTCCAGTTGATAACTGACAATACAGAAGTAAGCACTATAAGCTACACTTTAAAAATGAAACAAAACCAAAGCAGAATAAAGGATAAACAGAAAAAAAAAAAAAAACAACCTTTTGGTGATGAGGTTTTTCGTACCAAAATCAGTTTGGAGCCCTAAAGAGCTGCCTGATGCGCCAACAGTGCAACTGACACCCATGAGGGCCACACACACACTCCTCAGTGCAATGTACATTCCTCTGAGCAGACATTCCTCTGACAGGCAGCTCTGGTGTAGTGAATGTGTCCTGGGGATTGGCTACTGACCCCATAAAAGACAGCAGCCAGTGCCACCACTAACATAGGCTGGCTGGGTTTTATTGTTGGAAACACTCAAGACCCTAGGATTTTTTTCTTAACAAGCAGCTTCTCCGTAACAAGTTTTGTTTCTTGGGGAATTAAAATGAATGTTAGGACAACTGCACGGGTAGTAGAATATTTTTTTAACTTCTTGCCTTTCTTCCTCATGTTTGTTAAGCAGCCACTGCCATATCGTTCCCTCTTTGAACTCACTTTCCTTTCTTTTTCCTAAGAAGGATCCTATGTAAACCTAAAAATACACGGCAACTAAATATACAAGCCTTCTCAAAGTGCAAAATATGATACAATTTCATACATTTCATGTACACACGGCATTTTATACAGTACAGTACAGATTTCTGCTCATAAATTACCCCACTTACACATCTACCTTCAAAGAGCTGGCCACTTACAGTAACTCAAAGACTTATTAAAGTTAATACAACTGAACTTTACAGGTTTCCAGACCAAAATAAGGTTGATCTTGTACTTAACCACATATACACATATTTTAAAATGTTCTTTAAATGCTTAGGTATAGAGAAACCAATTGCTTAAATACAGACAAATTTATCTAGATTTATAAACTCAACAATAACAGTTTGATTTCTGTTTGCACATATGTACAATGTTAAAAAACAACTGTGCAATGCTTTATTTGATTTCTTTCTGTAACGTCTGTTCATCCTGTAATTCTTTAGGAAGGGTTCTTGACCTCTGAAGAACCACACTAAGTTCCTCAATGACTTTCGAGGGCAGCTTATGGTCAGGGTCTAAAGCAGCCTTGCTGTTCCGGTCATCCATCTTCTTCAGGGTCTTTGGACCTTTGTACCCCTTTGGTAGGCCATGTGGGACCTCTGCCTCTGTGTCCTCCCAACAGTTCAAACTGCGGTGTTTTCTGGTACGATTTCGAAGTTTATCATCTTTGTGCTCCAAGCAGTGGGCTATGATGGAGGCTCTGTCTTTTAAGCTGGAGTCTGAGAAGCCTTGGTCATGCTTTTCACCCAGTCGCAGTTTTTCAAGTTCTGCTCTTGCAGCCTTAAAGTAGAGGAAAACAGAGCATGCCACAGTAAAACAGTGTATGAGGCAACTGATATTTAGAAAACAACAGCAAGCAAACAGTTGATGCTCTCCATTCTATAGTTCTTTGTATTTCTATGAAATGGGCTCTAATTTTACTTTGCCTTAAACAGGCTGAATGACTGACTTTTTAAAGCACTCTTAAAATTTTTATTAGATAAAATTTTTAAAAATTTAAATATATTTTGATCATGTCCTTTCCCTCCCCTAAGATCATTCAGATCCTCTTGTCCTCCCTGCCCATCCAATTTTACATTCTTTTTCAAAAACCAGTATTATCAACAACATGCCTAAAACCTAGTAAAAGAAATACACCACCCAAAACCAAAACAATAAAGCACCAAACTATAATCAAATAAAAGCACACATACAAAACAGAACAGAACCCCTAACCAACTAACAAGACAACCAAAGAACAATAACAACAAGGGCCCTCCAAACTGCGGGGTGCATTATTTGTTGGCCAATTACTTCTGAACATGAGGTCCTCCCTGGAGTGGTTGGTTTAGCCAGTGTAGTTCCACTGAGGAAACAGATTTTCCCTCTCCCTGCAGGTGCAAATGGCAGTTCCATTGTCAACCTTTGCACATCTGGATTTGTGTTCTTGTTGCTGACTTATATCCCTGATTTCAGAGTCACACTCTATATCAGCATAATAAAGGACCTGAAAATCAGTATTATTGTAGAGAAATCTATTAAATGTGTTTTCCTGGTTTCTCCCAGCATGTTTAAGCATCAAGTTTTCCCCATATAAACTTCCTCTGATTTCTAAGTCAACTTGTTGACCAAGTAGGCCAACATTCAAGTACACACTGGCACAAGAAAAACATGTACAAGACAGGCTCATGACACTAGATTTAGCTTTTCAGAAGTACTTACATTTTCAAAAAACATTTCCGACAGCTTAGCCCACATTAAATTCCAAAGACTATATAATCTATAGCACCCTTTTCATGGGTTGTTTTTGTTTGCTTGTTGTTCTTTATTTTGTCATTGAGAAATCCAGTTAAGGTACTATGCCAAGGGCTATTCCCAAAGCAAGTTTTGAGAGTAAACAGCATGTTCTTTCCCAGGAAACTATACTTCATGCCAAGATTGACACTATGTATGTTTTTCCGTGCCACGAAATGGTAAAGAAAAAACACATTGATTTTTCTGAAAAATATCAACTCATTTGTATTGGTATTCAGAGATTATCTTATGATTCCTTTAAAACACCCTTGGTTTACAAGTCTGGGTTGTGATTGTGGCACTAGACCTGGGTATCTGTGACATGATCTGGGCACCTTTTGCTCCACGTACACTCAAAGGACTTTATACATATTACTGTGAAATTGATTTGAGACCAGGGCTTCTAGATAAATATGTAAAACTACTTGGCTACTTCAGAGACTGTAAGTGGTGTCATGCATATTTTATATGCTAATGAGTGGTCAAAGGTATTGCAACAAATAGCAGAGGGTTACTGACTCGGTTCTCTTCATGTATTACGTATTATAGAGTTTGGTAAAGTGATTGCTGATGTAGTTCTGAAGCTGATGAGGTAATTATTACACTCAGCCATGCTAAGTCATAGGAAAACAATGGAGGTGACAATAAGAACAGCAAAATCATAACCAACCTCAATATTCTTCCGGGCCTGAGTTGCATTTTTCTCATGTTGGATGGGAATCAGAGGTAAACCTCCAATCTTGGGATTTTTGGTTATTGAACGCTTTCTTTCCTTTCCGGCTGGTGGCCATATATCATTCTCATGCTGTGAAAACATAGTTCAGTGCCGTCGGTGTGTGATTTCATTATGTGCTATGCCACATTAGTCACTTGGCTCCCCCGCATATCCACACCAAATAATCTACTTTCTGTGAGAACGCCATTTGTAATTACTTCGACATTGACTCTGGCAGACACATGGCTCCAGGATGTGAAACACTTAAGTGAACTGAGCTTTGAGGTCTCAGTTCAATTTCGAAGTTTCAAACACATGCCTTCTGTACTACTTATCAAACCAAATGGTAGAAAATATGGGAGAAAAATGTTAAGTTTCTTTGTAAAACAAAAATAATGCACTTGTCTATATTTTCTAGGCTCTGTAATCAAAGTTACTAAACATTTATTTCCTGCCTGTATCAAAGGTGATTTCAAATGTGAAAATAATTTGATTGTATATACCCCAAGTTGGCCTAAGGCATGGCTATCTAAAAAATTAGCCTTATTTTATGACCTTTTGAAAAATGTTACCTTTTCTTTTAATTGAATTTCAAAGAAATGTTACCCTTTTACACAAACATTTATAGTGAAAATCATTCTGTAACAGAAAGAGTGGTACATTTATTTTCAAATTATTGACTCTGAGTTGTAGCCATGCCCAGCACAAACCTAATTTTACAATGGGAGATAAGTGCCCACAGGTATAAACTTAAGAGCTTGAATGTTTAATACTTGAGATATACATATAAAATGTTCTTTAAAGAATTTTTCTATTCCTCAGGGTATATTAAAATTTTAGAAGTAGGGAAGGCCAAATTGATTTTCAGACAGAAATCTATTAAATAAAAAAGAAAAGAAAACACTGAATACCAAACTAAAATGAATTTACAGCTGTTTGATGAAATAAAAACAAATGGTAACTATATGTAACGAGATCCTCACTCTTTTATTTTGCTCAAATTTTAACACAGATAAATCTTATGTGTACCTTGAATTTTAACATTATTATACATCAAACAACTCATTACTTCAAGAAATTTCTCTGTGCCATTATATTGTACTACTAATTTATGGAGAGAGGAACTCTTTTTCTTCACCAATACACATACATTTTATTTAATCCACACAAATTCTACAGTAAAACTCCAATTGTTGTCAGATTTAATATTAGTACCTAACAAATATCCCTTAAGACTATGGTAACATTTATCTCAATTCAGAAAAGACTGAGTGATAGACTGCATAACATTGAACCACTGAAGAGCTTTCAAACATCACATCAATACTTCAATGACATGAGTTAAAATACTTTTGATGTTATATAATTGGGACCCCTCAACAGGTAAAGCTGAAAGGGACCAGGCTAAGAGGGAACACAGGAATTTTGTAAATTGTGCTTGCAAATTCATACAGTAGGTATGCTGCTATCTACGGGAGCAGGAGGTTCCAGGTTTAAGTGAATGTTCTCATATAACATTTGTACACTATTGATAAATGCTGCCTAACAGGGACCATTAAGCTGGGGACTGTACTGTCATCATCATAATCGATGATGACACTGCCAATCTCCAATTCTGCCTCTCACTTTCTTACCTCCTCTTCTCTATGTTTACTGCTTAATTCTCCACAACCACTATGGATAGTCTTTTAACTTCTGACCCTGGAAGCAATTCACTGACGTCATTCTTGTTAGTTTTCCTTTTCTCTATCCTTTATACCACGGCTTACATTTCATGGTGAATTAGCAAATTCATTTCTTATAGTTATCTTCAAGAAATATAATTCCTTTCTTTCTCTTACATTTGTTTCTTCAAAGCCCTGGAGTTCATTATAATTTGCCTTTTTCTACGGTACCTGCCAGTTGATGGATTAAAAAACGCATAGGATTGTTGTGTAGATTCTTTCAATTTAAAGTTAACCTTCAGCCTACAGCAATTAGCAAATACTGACAGGTCAGCTGAGCTCCTCATTCTTTGCATGGTATTTTTCACTTTCTCCTCTACCTTGGCACTTTCAGCAGCTTTTCCTGCCTCATAAAGTGCTAGCTAAACTCACTAATAATTAAAATAATTATCATTAATCACTTCAATATATAGCTTTTCAATGTAAGATATACCAATTTCCCTACATCCATAGCTATGTAACAAAGTTTTACTTTACTTTGCAGTCAGCAATTGTTCTGTATACAAGTAACCTTTCTCCATGATATCTTTAACTGGCCAGTAGGCTAGGATATAACTGCCCTATAACCAATCATCTGAGGATGAAAATGTCCCACCCTCTCCGATGTATAATGATTTTGAGCAATGATGAACCACACTGCTTTCATGACTGGCCATGCCCTGTAGGACTATGTAGTGACTGGGTTATCTCTGTTATCACATATGAAAAAATATATACTATCACATCTCAAAGTCAAACCAATTGAACCCACCAATCCACATTGGCCTGATATCCCTAACTAATGACACGACTCACAACCTCATTATCTCTGTCTGTGTTTTCTCCTGTCATTCCTTCTCACTTCTGTTTTCTCCAAGTCTCCTTGATCCCTAACATACGGCACACCCTAGGATTTAACACCGTTTTCTGTTTCCCCCTATTTGTGTTTCTTTGAACAGCCCATTCACTTCTACAGCTTATCCAAATGCCCACTTGCCCCACCTATACATTTCAGCCTCAAACTTTTGCCTGAACTTTTAAAATATTTATTTATACAGATTACAACTCAATTGTTATCCCATCACTGTATCCTCTCGTTCCTCCCCCCTTTCGGCTTTCACCCTTTTCCCCTCCATTAGGTCTATGACCGAGGAGGACCTCCTCCCCCACTAAATGGTCATAGGTTATTAAGTCTCATCTAGGTAGCCTGCTTATTCTTCCTCTCAGTGCCATCAGGCCTCCCCACCAAGGGGAAGTGGTCAAATACGGGGCACCAGAGTTCACGTCAGAGTCATTCCCCGCTCTCCACACAACTGTGGAGAATGTCCTGTCCATTGGCTAGATCAGAGTAGGGGGTTGATGTTTACTGCTTGTATTGTCCTTGGTTGGTGCAGTAGTTTTAGTAGACCTTCCTGGGCCCAGATCCACCCATCATGATGTTCTTCTTAGAGGTTTCTAGTACCCTCTGGATCTTTCCATTTCCCCATTCTCCTATATTTCTCTTAACTAGAGTCCCAGTAGGATGTCCTCATATCTATCTCAATCTCCTGGTAAGTGAAGACTTTCACGGGACATGCCTTTCGGGCTAGTGTCCAATTATAAGTGAGTATATACCATGTGAGTCTTTTTGTTTCTGTGTTAACTCACTCAGTATGATCATTTCTAGTTCCATCCACTTGTCCACAAATTTTGAGATTTCCTTGTTTTTAATAGCTGAGTAGTATTCCATGGTGTAAAGGTACCACAGTTTCTTTATCCATTCTTCTACTGAGGGACACTTAGGCTGTTTCCATGTTCTGGCTATTATGAATAAGGCTGCTATGAACATGATTGAGCATATGTCCTTGTTGTATGGTGGAGCATCTTCTGGGTATATTCCAAGGAGTGGATTAGCTGGGTCTTGAGGAAGTGCTATTTCTAGTTTTCTGAGAAAGAGCCAGATAGATTTCCAAAGTGGTTGTACAAGTTTGCATTCCCACCAGCAATGAAGGAGAGTTCCTCTTTCTCCACATCCTCGCTAGCATGTGTTGTCACTTGAATTTTTGATCTTAGCCATTCTGATGGGTGCAAGGTGAAATAAAAAAGTCATTTTGATTTGCATTTCTCTGACGACTAAAGATGTTGAGCATATCTTTAAGTGTTTCTCAGCCATCTGATATTCCTCTGTTGAGAATTCTCTGTTTAGTTCTGAGCCCCATTTCTTAATTGGGTTATTTGTTTTGGTGGTGTTTAATTTCTTGAGTTCTTTATATATTTTGGATATTAGAACTTTGTCAGATGTAGGGTTCGTAAAGATCTCGTCTCAGTCTGTAGGTTGTTGATTTGTTCTGTTGACAATGTCTTCTGCCTTACAGAAGCTTCTCAGGCTCATAAGGTTCCATTTATTAATTGTTGACCTTAAGGCCTGGGCTGTTGGTGTTCTGTTCAGGAAGTTGCTCCTGTGCCAATGTGTCCTAGGCTCTTCCCCACTTTTTCTTCTAACCCATTTAGTGTCTCTGGTTTTATGTTGAGGTCTTTAATCCACTTGGCCTTGAGTTTTGTGCATGGCGACAAATATGGGTCTAATTGCATTTTTCTACATGTAGACATCCAGTTAGACCAGCACCATTTATTGAAGATGCTATCCTTTCTCCATTGAATAGATTTGGCTTCTTTGTCAAAAATCAAGTGACCATATGTGTGTGGATTCATTTTTGGGTCTTCAATTCGATTCTATTAACGTAGTAAAAATGGCCATCTTACCAAAAGCAATTTACAGATTCAGTGCAATCCCTATCAAAACACCTACAGAACTTTTTACAGACATTGAAAGATCAACTCTCAACTTTATACAAAAGAACAAAAAAATCCAGAGTAGCTAAAACAATCATATACAATAAAAGATCCTCCACAGGTATCTCCATACTTGATCTCAAGCTGTCCTATAGAGCAACAGTAATTAAAACAGCCTGAACTTTTAAAGTCTGATTTGCAGCTCAGCATGCTCCCTGTATACCTCACAGGTGTGTCAAGTTCCATTGGGTCTAAACGGAACTCTTGGCTTCCTTCCTTATCTCAGATAGCATTCTGTACAATCATCAGTTATCTACATCCTAAAACTTAGGGTTCTCAATTTTAAAGAAAAGGAAGAAGAGAGCACAAGAAACACCACTGAAAACCAGGTTATCAGCAAGAGGCACAGGTACTCTCGGGTTTACTTACACCTTCACATTTTATATGAAGTATTAACATTTCACTTACTTAAAACTATGATCCTATTATAAAATCATTATTCCAAATGTGGCAAAATTTCTGTAATCACTGAAAATGAAAACCATGAAGTATTCGGACTTCAAAATATAATAAGATTAAAATATACTAATTTTGTACTTCAAGGTTGAGCTATTCTGACTCACCGTGTTTTGTTTTTTTTTACTTTATCTCAAAAAGTATTCCTCAGCCCTGATGTTTTTCACATTGTTACCACTCAAGCTTGGACAGACACCTTCTCCCACAGAGCTGTTCTTCCTGCTTCCAGCTGTGACTCTCTAGTGCGGCTCAAATTGTTTTTCCATCTAAAAATACTGCAATTATATCCTTCCTTGTTTTAAGCTCTCATCAGGACTCTCTCACCTCCCTTTTATCCTATTTCCCCACTGTGGTAGCTTTAGGGTCCTGGAGAAATGAGTTGATTGTTGTGACAACAGTCTTGTGGCTAGCCACAGGACCACACCTTCCGATGCCTGGGGCGTCCAGCTCTTCCTTACACACAAACCTCAGTTCACCTATTATTTCCTTTTCAGAAATCCATTCCCTGGTAATGACTTTCAAGCTGTGTCCTACTGTATTTCAGGGACACACCTTCCACTCCCAATTCATTATATTTGCTTCATTTTACCACGCTTTCCACTTCACATCTATCTAACCCAACTACTTACTTATTTTAGTCACTGTTTTGTATTTTGGAAACACTAAGTGCATATTTTAGAAAGCACTAGGCTTCATGAGGCAGATACACGTGTGAGCCAACTAAGAAAGAGCCATTCTTACTGAATTTACATTATAGCAGGAAAAGCACAACAAAACAACTAATTGTACATATGTTCTCAATTAGTGCTACAATGGGGAAGTACTGTTCATTCCTTGACTGTCAACATCAGGTCTATTGACTCCAATTATGAAAACAAAAACATCAGCTTAATTGTGCTGTAAACAGATACTGTAACAGCTTTTGACTGTATGCTTCCCACTTTAAACAACATAACTTCACATTTAGTTTTGTTTTTTTAGCATGAATATTTGATTTTTTGAAAAAATAAAAAAAGACGCAAAAGTTCACAATTCATCTTTTTTCTCTCTACAAATGCATTACAAACCAGTACATAAGTGAAAATGTGGAATATTTATTAATCACTGGAAATTTTAATATATTAAATCACACATAAATTCTTTTCCAAAAACAATAAGAACTAGATTTGGAAGGGAGGAAACCTTTTCATTGCAAGAGACATGAAAGGGTCTGAACAGTAATATTGACAACTTATTCATTAGCCACAAATTCCAATGCTCTGTGAGAAGTCCTGCTACTGGGTCAACTAGAAAGCTTAAGAAAGGAACCAATTCCATTAATCGGCCTGTTTAACGCTTTATCAAAAGAATCCTTCTTCAAGTGGAGGACTGAGTGTGAAGCTAAGTGCAGTACGGGTCTTGGTGAATTCTTAGAGTCGTGCACTATTTTACTGAACAGTTTCGAGTAAACCAAGGTTCTGCTGTGCATTGTAAGGGATAGAAAACTTGATTCTTATGAAGTATTTACCATACAACAGGTATCAAAGAAATGTATTTTGCTCTCCTTGCTTCTGCAAGGAGAGGGGAAGAAAGATGAGTGGAGAAGGCAAAGTGTGTGTTTCTGTATGAAGGTCTTCATCGCAGAGCAGCGAGAGCTCCGCCAAGGCTATTATCAGACCCAGCACACTCCTCCCACGCTGAAGGGCTACTGGGCTGGCAGGAACATGAAAGCTGACCGATCACAATAGTCTCAAAGAGCAATGGAAAATTTGGATTTCTGTACATATAAAAACACATGTGAGTCAACGTGTGCCAATTGTGTACTTTCAGAACAAAGCTCCAGTGAAAATTACAAGCACACTAGAATTTCCTTTAAACAAAACTTACAGTAGATTAGATAGTCATAAGAGATAATCATACCTGGGCAATAAAGATACTGGCCATCCATTCCATCTGGGCTTGTAAACTGTCACAACACAGGTGCCTACAAAATGAGGTTTATATAATAAGTACTTCCACACAGTGGTTAGTGATTTAATAAGCAGAAGAGTTTAGACTCTTCCAAACTTGTGGTTTAATGAAATCAAACTCAGACTATGTCAGGAGAAGCAGGTTCAGTCTTTTGGGAAGCAAACATCACATTGGCATGCTACACAATGATCAGCAAAGTCAGTGTCAGTTGATGTTTTCAGACACATGGCCACAGAACATCTTTTCTCCCGACACTCTGAATGGAGCATATGTATGCATTCATGAAGTGGCAGGTTTTTGTTTTTTTTTTTTAAGGCTCAGACATGTTATCATCAGACAAATATCATTATGTTTCTGTTGGCACTCATTCAGAAATGCTTTACTAAAACCCTTAATAAAGCAGCTTTTGCTCTCAAGCTTTGCACAGTACATTAGGAAAGCTGGCCGGGCAAACAAATACATTGCACAGTAAGAGAAACCAAGAGGCATGTTATAGAAAAAACCAGAACAGCAGATGCAGGTACAGGGAGTCTGGAGGCAGTGAGAAGAAGTTGATGTCTAAAGAGGTAGATTTCGTACCCCCTGTTAGAATGAAGTAATTGACATGCCAATGAAATTATACTCTTCACATTCCTGAGCTTATAAACAATAAGTAAAAACACAATTTATTGGAAAAAAATAAAACCCAGGAAAATGGCATTTCTAAGAATGTGTTTTGGGATTCATTAGTCTTGCTAAGACATTGTCCTTTGTCATCAGCAGGCAAATATGAAACCATCTTATGTATGCAAACAAATAAATGTAAAGCGATTAATAACGGCTGTAGGTGAGGGTGTTCCCTAAGGTTACGGTCTGAACGAATGACAGCTGCTTCTGCTGGTTCATCAGGGAGTAGATACAGATCGGGAAGAAGGGAGCAGCATGTATCACAGAAGGAAGATGAGCAGCACAGTCATGCGTAACTCACAGGCAGACAAGAAGCAGCAAGCCAAGCTCTGATGCCTATTTTCTCTGTAAGCGCAAAAGAAACGCTAGAAGGAAATGAGGCTGATGAAGGCAACAACCCTGTAGGATTTTCGGTACAGGGATTCATAAGAAGGTTTTAAAGCAGGAAAGATATGTAGTCACTGGAGCAAAGTCAGTGGTGTTTGGGTAGAGAGCACAGTAGAAAACAAAAGCAGAGTCAGACATGTTAAGGGCCAGAGAGACTCCCCATAAACCAGGCAGATGAAGAAGCCCTGGGCCTAGGGTTGGGGTGACGAATGGATGAGGAGGTATCCAACCTAATGGAACTTGGGGGAGGAGGCAGGAGGTCAGTGAGGAGCAAGCTTTCAGTGACATCAGGGACAAAGGAAAAACTTATAGAGAAAAAAGTGTCAACTTAGGGTTTAATCTTAAAACAACAACAACTAAACAACAATAAAAAATACCCTTAAAATTGCCCATTTATTTCCTAAAAGCTGGGTACATAGCATCTACTGTCTATGGAAGAAGTAAGACGTAGTTTCTTGAAAGAGACAGTGGCAAGGATGTAAGATTATCACTAACTGATATTTCCTTTTCCTTGCCTGCATTATATAAAATCAAAAGGCTGCCAGTTCTTAACTCACCAGTGATGTTTTTCAGAATACGCCGTCAATCCCCAACTGCATCATACAGAGAAACACAAACACTATGTTAAACACATTCCTGCTGATGCCACATGTCACGATGTGAGGCTGCTAGAGAAGACCCCTTAGCAGAACTCACCCAATAACGGCGCCACACCCTGGAGCCACTGAGGCTGCATCACTCACGTTTTCACTTGGTGCACTAATAAACTCTGTGCTATCCTAAGTAGCCTGTCTCAGGTGTTTCTG
The DNA here is from genome assembly GCF_903995435.1 of Acomys russatus. Lineage (NCBI taxonomy): Eukaryota > Metazoa > Chordata > Mammalia > Rodentia > Muridae > Acomys > Acomys russatus. The sequence goes on from NC_067158.1 coordinate 51,078,883, forward strand.
TGACAGCAACACAAAGAGGACGAATCTAATGACAAATATCTATGAAATGGCTGAAATCAGGTGTATGTCCGTATGTGTCACACATGTGTATGTCTTCAGCTTAAAAATTAAATACAGAAGCAAAAGTAAGAAAAACTTTAAGTAATGGAATCTGAGAATCGCAGGCCACTCAAGGATTGTCTGGAACGTTCTAATGAAAGTACTTAGCTAATCAGAGTGCGTGTGATAACAAATTATGGTATAAATTGAATGCTGGATTCATTAAGTATTAAAAAGACATATAACATTTAAGGTCCATGTTGTTAGATCTTTCTGTGCTATAAAGTTAGCTCCAAATTTGAGTTAAAAAAAAACCCACAATTTTTAAATCCAGTATCAAAATATTCTAAGCAACACAAAGCTGAATGACGTGTTTGATTTCTTATGCTAATTTGGTGTGCTTGGACCCCAGACACTGCTGTGTCCTAACAAGGAATGGGAGTCCAAGGTACCAACATCCTGAAAGTTGCAGAAGTGTCCCAAAGATTTCCCAACTTACATAGGGTAGAGGGCAGTCACTAAGGAGCCTGACTTTTTCCTACATTGGCATACCATCCCTCTCGTGTAAGCACAAAGCCACCCAGTCCACCCTGGCACCCTAGGTATAGACAAAGGACAGCAAGATTTGAAGGTATCAACACTAATGCTGCTCAGCCCTAAGCTCTTCTACAGACGTAATTCCTGTTTTGTCCACAACCCCTTTTCTTTCAGACTTACCTGGTTGGGGGCTTCATTTTCTTTTTCACACCGAGATAAAACTTCATCAGACTGAGAGGAAACATTTTGTCCTGTCTGCTGCTCTGTAAAAGAAGAACACTTAGCCTGTGATTAAGTAGATTTTAAATTTTGTTAACATCATAAAATATTAATAAATGCATTTAGAAGTCTTTGTTTTGTCCCATGTGTATGACTGTACTACAAGTTTTGGCAAATAAAGACTGATCTGATTAAATCAAATAAATTAGCTATAGTAGAAAACATAACATATTATATTTGATACAAATATAGGGCCTAGCTGTCTGATTGGTTTAAGTCAGGTTTTATCACTGAACAAAGAGAATTTTATGCATTATGGATTTTTCAGAATTGGGGAAAACAGACAATGTGCATGCAAGGGAACATAATAAACTACTCTTAAGGAGTTACATGGACAAACATTATCAAGAATAACTTGTTAAAATATGTTATAAAAGGAATTCATGTGCTCTACAGCCCTCTGAGCATATGTATCTGTGTTAAGTATCCAAAAGATGCTAAAAGCTGCCTGCCGAAGAGAAGCAGGGAAGATCTTAAGAACCAAAGGTAGGGATGACTGAAGGGATCAGCAGAGTGTCATCCTGAAAGGATGTAACGGTTAAACAACAAAATGCCTACAAGCTAAGTCCAGTGGTTGGCAAAAATGAACTCACAGGAAATAGCTACTTCTGTAAATATAAAACACACAGCCTCATACAAATTCCAAAAAAGCTGGTCTGCTAGGACCCCAGGGGATGCATAAAACTCAGATATGTAGCTCACCCATGTGTTACATATTAAGTTGTTTCTGTGATGTCATTTCTTTATCACCAATCAAACTCGAAAAGCAGAAAGGAGGAGCTATGTTTATAAAGTTACAAGCTGATTTGCATGGAGCAAGCTGGAGGAATCAGGGGAAATACTTTTAGGAAAAGTAACAGGGAAGAAAGAACCCATGCTTGGCTGTCAAGTGGCCTCTAGCAGTGGCTGAGGCCTGCGATTTGCATGGAGAATTTAGATCTATGCAGTATCAACACTGTTTCCTTATCACTGGAGATACATTCACACAAATTTAATTAATTAATTGGGCCTTGTAGGCCAATAACAGCAATAGAAGCACAGATTATGAATAACATGTTTTACTCATCTAACTAAGATGAAGCTTTAATCCCCAACAAGGTATATCTGCATCTTTGTTTATTTCTTTATATTATCACTTACTATATTAACAGGAAGATAAGGTCTCTTTTGAATAGAATGTCTGATTTCAATTGATGTTTACATTAATTTTGCTCTTTTATGAAGTCAAGTACTATTTTTTTGAGAAAAGTCCCCATGTGGCCTCAAACTCTGAACTCACGATGTAGCAGAGCACTGATCCATCTGCCCCCATGTTTAAAGTGCTAGGATCATGAAAATGTATTGGATATCCCTAACTTTTGCTTAATTCAATGCCAGTACAGTTGGCACAAACTCATTTTTATGGTCTTGTGACCTTCGATGGCTGCTACTTTAAAAGATTTAATTATTTTATTGTCCTGAAATATTCTAGGATTTAATATAAATGAAAATTTAAATTAAGTATTTTTGGTGACAACTATTTCTCTCCAAGTTATTTAGCAAATGTTCATAGCTAATAATTTTTATTACATAGTTTTAAAAATTAAGTACGGATTAATAATTCTTTTACTGGACTTCATAGCGCCATTCCTCTACGTTAATTTTTAGGTTAAGTTGTATTATTTAATGTCTTTATGATGGGTTGCATATTTTAACAGTTGGAAAAATATTTCATTATTACTTTTTGTCCCCAAAAGTATTTGCTAGTATTATTATCTATTTTCCTTTGAGTAAAATATCAATTTCATATAGTTCTAAAAAAATAACTCTGAGAATTACAATACAGTTAGAAATTAACATCAATAAGGATAAATCAATGTTTATCAGTGAAGTACTGTAGTTTCCTTCAGATTAGCTTCTATTTCTTGTTAAGGGCATTTCCTCTTCTAAGTATAGCTGAGAAATGATTTTTGGTATCGATCTATGACTTGCTAACCTGTTGAAACTTACAGAACAAACATTAAACATTGGAATGTCTTCTGTGTGATCAGGCGGTATAGGCTGTATCCATGAAACCTGGAGCTGCCCACTAAGCCTGCATGCTGTACAGTGACTCCTGGTTACCTCTGCCGAAGACTAACTCACACTACACCCTCTTCAGAAGCCTAGGTGATTAATCCCTGGACAGGCCATGCCATGCTGCTACAAGGTAGAGTGAAAGGCAGAAACTCCAAAGGTGTGGGAACGAGGGCATTTGCATGTCTCAGAATGCCCATTCCAAGTATTCTTAGACTACTCCTTAATGCTGGCAGTCTTTGCTTATCCAGGACATTGATAAGGCCAAGGCTGCTTCCATTTTGAAGACTTTCTGACAAGGAGATAAAGAGTATAAAGTAATGAAATTCCCTACGTCACTCCTGGAATTCAAGCTTATTACTTTAGTGACACTAAAGTCATAACTAGAAAGGCAACTCCGCAGCTAGGAAGATAAATCTCTCATATGTTTCTATGTTCAAACTGAACATGAAAAACAAGAAACTGCCAAGGTCCCAATGGAAAGTTCCATAAAAGTAAATCTGAGGTGGCAAAATACTCCCCGCTCCTCTCTCTAGTATGTCTTATTCCTGGCGAATGCTTCCAAAAATTCAAGAAACTAAACTTTTAGGAAATCTACAATGTGTTGCTTGAGTTACTAATTTCAAAGTGAAGTTATTAACTAAGTCAATTAAATAAGTGAGCTTTAAAATTATTCCTGGGGCTAAAAGCAATTTGCTTATTAGTCCATGCAACTGTTAAGGATATTCCCCTCCTCAACACACACACACACACACACACACACACACACACACACATTTGCTTTTTTTCACACCATTAAGAATGTAATGGCAATATTCTTTGAAACCTCTCACCTTTTCTGTAAATCAGCTCTGAACATATTTTAATTAACATTTTCTGTGCTGGCAAAACCTGTAAAAACAAAATCTATCTTCCCCTGTGTATTACCCTAATTTGTTGTTAATGAACATTCATAAATTATTTCTAATTAACAGTTGCTTTAAATATATTTCTCAGTTTATAATTTTTACTTCCTTCTCAAGAAATAATTTTCTAAATGTATACAGGACACATATATTAGTGAAAACTGTCCCAGAGCCAAATCTTTACATTTAATAATTGGACTATAATTCTGTAACTGTGGTCACTATGATTTGAAATCCTGGGTATTTATAAGATATTGAAGATAACACTGCATGTATGTTTGTGTCCCATGTGAGTGCGCAGCACCCAAGTACACCAGATGAGGACATCTGGGACTGGAGAAAGAGATGGTTCTAAATGCAACGTTGGTGCTGGGAAGCAAATCTGGTCCTCTGAAGAGGTGCCAGTGTTTATAACTGTTAGGCTATCTCTCCAAACCTCATACAGCCACATTTACACATACTTGGAACCATCTGGATGAAAAAATCCGATCATCTAAAAATAACTTGTCAGCTAAAATACAAGGCTAGGGTAGTATTAATTTATTATCCTTAAGTAATCCTTTCAGATAGCTTTTGAAATCTGGAAATGGATTCTGTTTTTATTGCTTATTGGCTATGTAGTCTCTGGCCAGCTATGTAATTCATGTCTTTGTGGCTCAATTTCTTCATGTGTCATGAAGGAACAGTAACAGTCCCTATTCCAGGGAGCTTTTGGAAGGATGACGTGAAGCTAGCCAAGGCCACATATTCTGCTGCCATATAGTAGGCACACCATTTTTTATTTGGGGAAATCGTGGCCATACTGCTATTTCTTATACTACTGAAAATATTTGTTTTTAGTGGCCTTCTGTTGGTGTTCAGTAAAAAAGTGTAAGGGCCTTGATTGGAAAAAAATACTCAACCTGATTATTAAAACCCCTAGGTTCAGTTACATCCAACTGAATACGCAACCCTGCCCCCACAGGCTACAAGTAAGGAAGACTGATGATTAAGTACCCTAGAACAAGGTAGATGGCTCCGTAAACCAGGCTGTTTTACATCACTGAAATAAGCAACTGTGAAGACTAGCTTTACTTTTTACGGATATAAATCTAGGATTCAAGATCCTTAAAATCCACCCACACAACTCAAAACATGGAGGTGTCTTACTTCTAAACATTTTAGTTTCCCTCTGCAGAGAGAACAGAATCACAACACAAAACAGCAGCTGTGTGGTACTCAGACAAATTCCCTTGTGAGGTGGGATAAGGAGAAAGAGAACGCTTCTTGTTAGCAACTACTCCATCTTCCTCCTGCCTCCTGGGGACTCTGACTGTTTTTCTCCACAGGTCAAGCAAAACCTTTCCCCTTTCTGAGTTCTTTCACTATAGATTGAACAGAATGTTTTAACGTACAGTTTTACATTGATTGCTAAAGTTCTTTTGTTCACGCATGCTGTGGCATGCACTAGAAATCTTATTACTAATATTCTATCTACAAGGACATTATTCTCTTATTTATGGCACATCTGTGAAGGAAGCTGCCAGTGAAACTTCCTTTACAAGTGCTCAGGGGTTATTATTTGCAGGTGGATGAATAACTTTATTTTGAAAGTGTTAAAGAGTCCTACAAAAACAGTAAGATTTTTCCCTTCCTCTGACTGTTTATAAGCACTGTAGTTACTCCAAATCCCTGTCCAAACTGGAGTTGTCACTCATGATTTTCATCAAGACAAATGGTTTGTAAAATTCCGTAGTAATATTTTAGTATCAATTTCATGATGACTAGTGATGTCGAACTCATTCGGCTCTAATGGCTCTTGACATATTTCTATAGCGTCCTTCACTCTGCTCAATCCTTTGCTCATGTGTTTACTGGGATGCCTTTCTTGTTGATTTGGAATGGTTCATAATATCCTATAGAGTCAATTTTGTTTTTCTGATATAGATATTTCAAATATATTTGTTCATTCTGCAACTTACCTATCCTATTCTTAGTGTTATCTTTATAAGTATTCTTTGATAATAGCAGATATTTACGAATGTTTCACATTTCAAAAAACTCTTACATATATTCTATTTACACATTAGTATGATTGGATTTTAGAACTCACACTATAATCATCACATTCTTAAAGGAAGCAGGGATGTTAAGTTCTTGTTCACACCACTAAGTCTTAAAAGTGATGAGATTTTTCTTAGGCTAAATTCAGCATTTTACAGCTACATAATTTATCTAATGCTCTGCCTTTAAAACTTCTAGTTTTTATTGCTACTTCACATTTCTTTAATAAAACTCAATACATAAAGGGAATAATCTATAGAAGCCAGTAAATATGACATGGCAGTAGATTTATTCAAATGCATAGGGAAGATGTTAACATCATTACAGATTTGGAGTTTTATCTTTTTTAACACCAATCTTCATTAAATCTCCATTACCTCTCACTAGGCTTCTTTTTTACCTTTTAAATATAACATTCTCTCTCTTAATTCTATAGGCTATGACACTGATATATATGATATTTTACAGTAACACACTAAAAGTCTCTTCAATGATGAAGTGATTTTCTTTCAAACAACAACAACAAAGTCTGAGGTTCATAGTGAGGCCACAGGAAATTCTGGTCTAAGTTACTTGATTGTTTTGAGCTCACACTCTATAGACTGCAAGAAGTCACTGGCTAACTGCAAGGCACGGTTCTGAGGAAGATAATTGTGACTAGTGACAGATAAAGACATGAATATCCACACAAAATAATAACCCATATGCTCAAGTCCTGCTTAGCCAGATACCTTTGGATCTTTGTAAATAAAGAGATGTCCATCTCGTAAAACAATATATCGGTCTTGAAACTTATTTCCAGACAGTATTTTCGATGGCTCTTCTTTGAGCTTCAAGGTGCCTTCTTTGATACTTTTCTCTGTAAAACAGAAGACAACTTCTGGAAATTGGGTTCATTTTTATTTATTGAGAATATAATGTAAACCATTTTTATTTTGAGTTTTTAAGATTTATTTTTAGTTACGTGTGTGTGTGTGTGTGTGTGTGTGTGTGTATCTGCTTGCCATTGGAGGACACCAGTGGGTATTAAAGTCCTTGGAGCATCACTTGTAAAATAAATAAAACCACTGTAAGTGAAAAAAAAAAAATAAAGTCCCTGGAGCTAGAGAAATAGATGGTTATCATATGCCCACTATGGGTGCCAGGAACTGAAATCTGAGTGTAGTAGTGTTTTTTAACACTGAGCCACCTCTCCAGCATCAGATATTTTAAAATCTTGGAGATTTGTTTAGAAAGGTAAAATGTCTATAGAGTATCAAGTCTCTTTTTGGTAGCCTGCTATCCTTCCTCTGAGTGCCACCAGGTCCCCCCATCCAGGGGACATGGTCAAATATGGGGCACCAGGGTTTGTGTGAAAGTCAGACCCCACTCTCCACTCAACTGTGGAAGTCCCCCTCAGTCACAGTCATAGGGAAGGGGAGTAAGAGGAAAATGGGAGGGAGGGAGGAATGGGAAGATACAAGGGATGGGATAACCATTGAGAAGTAATAAGAATAAATTAATAAAATATATTTTAAATAAATAAATTAATTAATTTTAAAAAAGGTAAAATGTCATTGTTCCTTCTAAAGTTTACAATGTATTGGTTGTGGGGACATGGACATGGATGGAAGTCAAAGAGTCTATGCTGTGCATTCTGTGAGTTCTAGAGCTCAAACTCAGATCCTTGGGCTTGGTAGCAAGAGCCTTTACTTCCTGAGCCATTGTGGTGGCCTCAAGCTCATATTTCCGAATGTTGGTTACATGTTGAAGTGATTCTACTTTGGATACATGATATTAAATAAGATATACAAATACAATAGTAAAATGAAATCTACTTGTTCATCGTTTTTCAATGTGGCGTCTCTAGAGGTCTGCAGTCTTTAGACTCCTTCCTGTCACAGTGATGCTCCATGCTACTCGCTCACTTCAGGGCCCTAATGGTGCTTTTCTTCCATTTAGTTATTTGATCATTTTATAGCCTGAGCCCAGGTCCCTCCCTCCTTTCATCCCATTCCCCCCTTCCCCTCTCCTTAGAGAAGGAGGGGTCCTTAAGGGCCTCCCCTCCCACTGGGACCTGATCAGGCATCCCAGCTAGGGGAAAGGAACCCAGTGGCAGGCCAGAACACTAACGTGTCTAATGGCACATGAGTGATCAGCGTACCCATACTCCTCAATGTATACTTGTTCAATTTTCACTGGGTTCTGTTTACCTAATCAGAAGTTGGATTTCACATACAATGTGGCTCAGGGTTACATATAGTAGGCATGATGTACATTTCTAAGTGTAGAAAGTGCCATGTCGAGGAAGAACACGGAAAAGTGAGGGATGGCAACACGTGGAGATTACTTTCAACTGGGAAAAGGTTGCTATTTAGGGAATTACCCTAATGGAGGAAGCCGCTAAGCAATTAACTTGGCGAAATCATCTAACTCAGCTTTATCAGTGGAACAGGTTTGAAGAGTCGGAGCACTGTCTAAGCACTATCCCTCCCAGTGAATGACGCAGAGCACACACTAGCAGGCCTACTGCATTTAATATGTTTTCCTCTAACCAAATTCCACTGCCTATTACCTTCCCTGCCACTCACGCATGGCTACTTGTAGCTTAGTGGAACTTGTTTAGTGACCACTTCAGATGAGAAAACAAATGCTCCCCTCTCATCCTACTATCTTATAATTAGGAAAAGTCTTAAGAATCACATGTATAAAAACTAGAGCACAGCTTCTGCCCTGGAGGCAACGATCAATAATATACTCAAGGCAAACAGACATATCATGAAAATGAGTCTTCTCTCTCTTATAAACCCTTTGATTTGTATTTTTATACAAAAATACTACCTCCTGACAGGTGCTCCCTATCACCAATAAAATACTTTCTGTATGGAGGGGCAGGAGTAGTCAGGAGAGAGAAAGTAATTCTGATAATTTATAGACTGTATCTGTGACTGAAAACTCACTGTCAGATGTACTCTTGATTTCAGGGTCATAAGGGTTAAAGACAGACTAGAAACTGCTGGAATAGAAGGCCTGATTCTAAGTCTTGCTCCCACACTCACTGTAGGTCCCCTGCTGGAGTTATGTACTGTCTACAAACTCTAGTCTCTCCATTGGGAAAGACTAGTGACTACTCGTGACTAATCTCAACCTCAGCAGGAGGGCTAAATGAATGTTATGTATAAGAACATTATTCTCAAATTTGTGGAGAAAGGGAAGGAGGGAAGGCAGGTAGCCTGCTGTTAGTACATAGTAAATGCAGGTCGAGGACACACACTCTCAAACATATGGTCCTATAAAAAACATACAGACCTAGCCTTTACAATGCTTAGGTAAGAAAACAAATTAGCATACTCTCAATTATACTGGGCTCTTCAGTTTTGAGTAATCTGCTTACTAATGGCCTACAGAAGCCTCTGCTCCTGTTGACAAAGAGTGTTTCCTCAAGCCTGGACATAATTTGAGAACAAATCCCTTGCTGAAGCTTTCCATGCACAACAAACGCTGAAGGGAACAAACAGGCAGCACCTACGAGTGATCCCCACTGCAAGTGGGTCATGGCCAAGTCATCTGGCCAGCGTTGCTAATATCCCAAAAGCCTTTCAACTTCATAACTACTCAATCTCCCTATGTGGGATATTATTTGTACAGTACACGTGCATTTCTTATAATGTGGAGAAATTAGAACTAGTGATCCATTCCATTTACCGTGTAACATTCCTTCAAAGTGTATCTTAATAAAGCATAGGTCTACTCATGTGGAAAATTAACCTGGGTATAGTACTAAATAAATGTATTATATTCCAAACCTCTCTCTCCCCTTCATTTTTTATTAACCAGTATGGGTTTATTTATCTCTAGAAAAGAGAAAATGTTTTATTCATTCTATAGTGGATAAATAAAAATTAAGCCTAGTATATAAAAGTATTTTGATACTATGGAGAATAAACTATTTTATGGTACTAAATATCACCCCTGTTTGAGTTTTTTGACACATGGTCTCACTATTCTGGGAAGTTCTCAAACCTATGACTATCTTGCATAAGTCTTAAAGACCCCTGACTACAGGCACATCCTATCATGCCTAGACTCTATTCTCCTATCTGTTACTTGCTTGGAAACGGTATCATTTTATAAGTAGATTATAAACAGCTAAATTATAAATAAAATAGTACTGGAATATGATTGGCTAGCCTACTTGTGCCAGAGAGATTTTATAAATTTACACTATCAGTTAAAGCTGCAGATAAAAAAACTGCTTTCCCATGTGGTGCTTATTATTACAGAGTCATGGTAAATTCTTTCATGTCAAGTAATGCAGTTTTAATATTAAATAAAGGCATAGTTTCAATACACTCTTAATAAACATAAAGGTATACATACTCCTTTTGCATTTTGAAAGAGTTATAACATTGTACCTCCCGTGAGTCTCAATCAGCTTAAAATAGATGTAATGTTATCAAATCCATAAATGTGAGGTTTTTGGCTTACTATGGTTATCTGACAAGTTAAAACAAACCCATAATTACAATTTAGGTATCACAGCATCTAACAAGGATTCTGTTTTTGGTACAGAAACAAGAATGAACATAGAATGACTGTCCCTCACTGGAAGATTCTCCATTTGATAGGAGATGGCATTGGTGATGTAGTGAGACTCATTTTATGTGCTCAAAAGCACTACATGAGTATTTTGGCCCTATGACATTTACTGCATTTTGTATTTGCAGTCTTATATCAAATAGATTTGAGACACTTAGATTTTTTTCTTCCCTCTGGGTAAAGATTATGCTTAACAATCCTTTAAATTTCCTCTTGTAGATTCTTGCATGAAACAGAAAGCTAATAAAACTTATCAATTTGTTTCCTCCCTACAGAATTAGTCTATCGGAAAGTATTTGGACATCCAAAGTCTACAGTGACTATCAGGAACCATTATCATATATTTTCAAGACAACACTTACCCTTGAAGGGGGTTAAGCTGAAGTTCCAAACGTGTGTGTGTGTGTGTGTGTGTGTGTGTGTGTGTGTGTGTGTGTGTGTTGAGCAAGACTCTTTGGAGAATGGATTACAAATAATTTCAACTAGATTATGGTCTATACTCCTTTTTTCACTGTGATTTTCTCAAATGTAATAACACTAAGGGTCCTATCCAACTATGGCTTTGCACAAAGCTGTTACATTTGGACTGCTTAATTCTAAGCGGATTGAATCTAAAGGCGTCTACCTCATACAACAATACACACCCATAAACCCAGGTCTCTGCATTTGAGCTACATGCTACATGTCTAAAGTCCTTCTTCCCTATTCGGGTCATTAATATTTTATTTTTATGAGTAATTTTTTGGAGTAATTTAAGAGATTTATATTAAAATATGATTCAGCAATATAAAAATTATTTATTTTGGAAGCTTACAGAAGGCTAAATTTAGACTTTACTTGTGATAGAGATGCAGAAACTTACTATCAAAGGAATAGAATGGAAGATGGTCTTAGAATCAAAGCTATGCTAAAGTCTAAATAGCAACTTAAATAAAGTTTCACTCTTTATCTCAATGTTTCAACTTTTAATACATAAGGGAGAAATTAAATCAGAGGACCATTATCTTTCTTTTCATGTTAATTAAATCATAACAACAATTCCCACGATACTAAGTGATTCTGAAAATGAAATGCAGTCCCTGAACAATGGCAGGTGGAATATTAAGTAGTGACAAGAAATTTTTGCTCCGTGTACTTGTATAAGAGTAAAGCAAATTACCTCAATATCTTAGATGAACAAGCAGTAATTAAATGCTATATAGCTCTAAAATGTATTCCTACTTATGATGACTACACTCTAAATGGTTTGGGTAGAATAGAACATCTATGAAGTCCTTAAGATAGAGAAAATACTGTACAATAAAGTTTAAAAGTTATGAAGTAATGATTTCAAACAGATTCATATGTTTATTCCAATAAATGAGAAAAAACTGCCATAGAGTCAATACTGTTCAAATCAAACACACATATACATCTAGGAATGAATATAGACAGACGGTTACTGACTGACGAAGAAATATGCCAGATACTTAGGAAGGTAGAGACACTTAGCAAATGATATTTTAATGAAGCTCCTTAATAGCTATAGATTGAAGCCAGGGTCTGACACTTGCTAAGCACATTTTGTGTCAACTTTGTTTTATCAAGATGCTCAAACAGTAGCTTTCTGTTACTTAGAGAAAAGGTGGTCACATGTATTAACGCGTTTGCTCAAAGCCCGGGTACCTACTTGGTCCCTAAGCATATTTAAAATCTAAAAATGGGACCAAGATCTTTACTGCTACTTCTTACTGCTTTAGGATGATTTTCTTCTTAAAAGTTTCCTTCCCATAAATTGTCAGTGAAATCACACTGGCTTTGCTCACATTAGTTTTCTTATTTAAACTGTAGGCTGCAGTGGCTATCACAGCTGACACAGGAACTCTGGAGCAGGCAGCCACTCTGCTTCAAGGGGCCTTGGCCAGCAGACTCAGAGGAGACTAAACGCCTAACCACAACAGTCTAACAGAAAATGTAAGAAAGTCACAGTTACTGAACGGCAAACTTATGAGTGAAAATCATTATTTATGAAACCAACTTTTTAAAAAGCCTACAGCCACTTTTAAAAGACAATTCCAACTTGTCATATATGTAAAAAATATCTGTAACAAAAGAGGCTATTTTGATTTAACAATCTGAGTATCAATCAAGCTCTTTTAAAACATTAATGGAAACTTTATGGAATAAAGAGTAAAGTGTTAATGAAAATCATTACCTACCATATCTCATCTCTATTAACTTAAAACATCTATCTAGACCTAAAAACATCTTAAACCCTAACGAATTAAGCTTAATTGTAAGACTAAACCATCTCGTCTTCAGCCACATCAGAGACTTGAGAAGGAATAAAACTTAAATATCTGAGTGAACCGGAAGTGCAGGTGAGCAGCTTCCAAAATGAAAAAAAATGACAGAGACAATTTGCTGCCTGAACAGTCACTCAACACTCTATAACGTTGGAGCCTCATCTTCGGCCTTCTAGCCCAATTTATCTGACATACATATTTGCGAGGCCGGAACTACTGAGGATTTGTTTACCCTGTCTTGGCAGAGTTTGGCCATTGACTCTGTCTGCATTTAAGCTTGCCCGTTTTTAGGCAAAATTCTGTCTGTGGCAAAAATGAGGACATTTTGCCCAGTGGCTGGTTTGCCCCATTTGAAGCTAACTACATAAGGAGGTCTTTGATGCTCATCATCTTCTTTGATGCAGGCTGGATGTTGCCAGCAGTTAACCTGTCTTGCTGTCAAAGAAATTTAGACGCAACAAAATAGGAAAGAGGTTTACTTCAAGTTTTCTAAGTACAAATAGCCAAATCACTGTGAGTGTAACATTTATATAATTCCTGATTGTCTTGTGGTTCCTCCTGCTGTATGTAGTTTATTTTATTCATCTGTAATAATATAAATGTTTATGTTAAAAAATAAACATAATAAAATGTTTTTTAAAAAGAGTAAACTCTTTGAAGCAGTTTATTATTCCTTTTTGAGGCCCAAAATAACAGATACTAACAGAAAGTCCTTCAATCAAAACATTTACCTATGGTATCTCTCTATCATCTCACTCCCTTTGTGGGATATATATTAATTCTGGGAAGAACGAGTGGACAGGCACATATATACCTGCAAATGAACTATAGGTAATTGGAAGTAGGGATTTCTTTTTTATTTCTACCCTTGTAAGATGACTGCAGGCAATAAAAGGGTAAAATTGTACTCTGAAAGAATTCAATTGTCTAAAAAATAATAATGAATGAATTAATGAAAACCTAGCTACTAAGTTAAAGGTTAACTACAGAACTGTCATCTGTGTCTCCTGACAACATGAGAACCAGCTTTCTCCAATGTAGTGACACTGGGCATGTCAACATCTCCAGGGCAGGCTTCGTGTTCAGCAGTAGTTCACCAATATATAATGAACTCTACAGTTTGTTTTGTGTGTGTGTGTGTGTGTGTATGTGTGCAAGTGTGCACTCTTGAGTGCACGTGCACTTTTATTTGGTTACAGTTTGGTGGTGATTTTTGGGGGGTGGTCAGTGTTTTATTTGGTTTTCTTGTTGTTGTATTGGATGTCTGTTTGTTTCGGGGGGAAAACATATAGTTGGGTGCAGAGGGAATGAGAGAGAAGAAGCTCAAGGAGTAAGAGACGGGGAAGAATAAAATCAAAATACATTTAAATTTAAAAATAGTTTTAAATAGTATGAATACATAAATAAATAAGTGCCACCTTAGGAATGCTTTCTTTCCTCGGTTTGAGTTCTGCAATGATTATAGGTGATATTTACAAAGATCTCACCACAGGCTCTGACTCTTACCTATCAGGAGGATACAGTGGGGCACGGGAGAGAGCAGGTCACACACAAAATGCGCCTCACATTTCTCTTAATCAGCTAAATCTGGACCATCCTGATTTTTTGCACGGTTGAACAACTACAGAGGTCATTCCTTCTTGGGCGACCCCATGTCAGTGTGCAGACAAAACTTAGCTTCCTATTGTAACTTTATTTCCTTCAGTTTTATAACCACATGATCATGACAATAGCAGTCAATCAACAGCTAAAATATTACATCGAGGTGTAAATTTTTAAAAACTGGAAATATAGACACTTAGACAACACTGAAAGGATGACACTGAATACAAAAGAAAATGTATTTCTATTTAAAACAGGAAGTGATCAGATATGTGTCACGATATTAAAAAGAGATGGCTCATAAGGAAAGTACTCTTTCTTTGATATTCAAATTTGGGGGAGGACTAGAAATAGAACTGATGGCCTTGAAAGTTTCACAAAGTATTTAATGCTAAATCTACAAAGCAAGCTCAAGCTTTCCCTAACATAGCATTTTCTTTACTCTACTTTTAAGAATAACAACAAAGAGCTAAAAGATATACAGGAGATGGTCTTAGTTGACGCTCATGTCATTTAGTCTAGAATATAAATGATACAGGCCTGCTCTGTGCTTTTCAGACTCATTGGCAGAACTCAGAACCTAAATATCAGAGTCTCCCATTTCCTCATGCTCCCCATATTGTGATTCTCAGACAGACTTACAGATGTCCCTGGACTGCAGTGGTACCTACGGATGTCCCTGGCCTGCAGTGGTACCTACAGATGTCCCTGGACTGCAGTGGTACCTACAGATGTCCCTGGACTGCAGTGGTACCTACAGATGTCCCTGGACTGCAGTGGTACCTACGGATGTGCCTGGACTGCAGTGGTACCTACGGATGTCCCTGGACTGCAGTGGTACCTACGGATGCCCCTGGAGTGCAGTGGTACCTACTGATGTCCCTGGAGTGCAGTGGTACCTACGGATGTCCCTGGGCTGCAGTGGTACCTACAGATGTCCCTGGACTGCAGTGGTACCTACAGATGCCCCTGGACTGCAGTGGTACCTACGGATGTGCCTGGACTGCAGTGGTACCTACGGATGTCCCTGGACTGCAGTGGTACCTACGGATGCCCCTGGAGTGCAGTGGTACCTATGGATGCCCCTGGAGTGCAGTGGTACCTACGGATGTCCCTGGAGTGCAGTGGTACCTACTGATGTCCCTGGAGTGCAGTGGTACCTATGGATGTCCCTGGAGTGCAGTGGTACCTACGGATGTCCCTGGAGTGCAGTGGTACCTACGGATGTCCCTGGAGTGCAGTGGTACCTACGGATGTCCCTGGAGTGCAGTGGTACCTACGGACGTCCCAGGAGTGCAGAGGTGGAGGTGGGGTGGGGGCATTGGTGTCTGGACCTCCCTTAGCTGAGAACACTGGCGTGTGACATGGATGTCTGTTGCACTCACACAGTCAGGTGTGAGCAGGAGGGGGTTTCAAATGAACATAGGTAGTAATAAAGAGATTTAAAGTCAATGTTGTGGAAGGTGAAGTTTTATACGTATTTGTTTACTTAGATGACTGGCAATAAATAATGCATTTAACAAAAGTAATTTGATATAAAACAAAACAAAAAGAGTACTATGAAATCAGAAATTATAATATTAAACTACGGTGAAATTAAGAAGGGGAAATAGGGCAAGAGGGTTAGGTTTGGAATGGGAAGATACAAGTAAGGGGATAACAATCTAGATGTAATCTGAATAAATTATAATAAAAAATAGAACTCACTGACTGATGAGGATTTAAGAGTGTGCAATGAAACTGAGAAAAATTTGCAATATCTTAGAGCTCTCCCACCACTACCCCTTCTAATTTTAATTTTTATTATGTTTAAACAATGGTCCAATTTGCTTTCAAAAATAGTATTTTTTAACTGTGGGATGTGGGACAAATTACTTTCTCTAATTTTCATTTGTAAAATGGAATAACATAAAAATTGACACAAACTTCTAAAAAAATTTTTTAAAAAAGCATTAAAAAGACCCTAAGGCAGAACCTAGTACCATGATGATATTAATGGGACAGAGGAATAAACTGCACTTAAGTTCTTATCTTTATGACCATAGACTAGTGCAGCTCTCAAGCCTCATCAAAGAAGCTTCTTTTGCAGTAGGTGACAATTAATAGAGATCGGCAACAGGTCAAGGGACAGAGAGTAAGAGACTGTGGAGTGTGCAGCTCCGAATGAGACTTCCGGATCACCCTCCCTCCTCTCCAGGATCGGGGATCATTAGCAGAGCAGAACTGAAAGACCCTGGGATGTCTGCAGAAAAACAGGACTTTTTGGGCATGACAATGCATTGAATACATAGACTCATGGTTGGGATCACACGCACAGACATGAACAGGATGAACCCCCTGCCCCCATGTAGATGAGGGAGGAGTTCATGAAGTCCATCTCTATCTAAGGAGCTATTGGCAATTTAAGGCTGGTGGGAGAGAGAGTCAGGTACTCTTCAGGGATGCAGGCCCTGAGAGACCACCCACGAACTAGTAGATGCTCCCACATCTATATACATACAAGCAGCACTACATCGTATTGACAGACAGGGGGTGGATGAAAGGAAGAGAGAGGGAGAGAGAAGTGGGGGTCTTGCTTACGTCTTCAGAGGGCCAGTCCGTTATCGTGACCGCAGGAAGTATGGTGACAGGCTGGCATGTTGCTGGAGAACTGTCTCAGACCTACAGTCTGCTATGTAGGCAGCAGGCAGAAGCACCGAGAGTCCTGGTGTGCTGGTCGGAATACGTCTGTCCCCCACAGACTCATGTGTTCCAATGCTTGGCGCATAGGGAGTGGCACTACTAGGAGGCGTGGCCTTGTTAGAGGAAGTGTGTCACTGTGGAGGCGGAGCTTTTAAGTCTACTATGCTTAGGCTCTGGCTAGTGTGGAATTCCAGTCTCCTCCTGGATGCCTTCAGATCATGAGGCAGAACTCTAGGCTCCCCCAGCACCATGCCTGTCTGCATGCTGCCAGGCTTCCTGCTATGATGATAGTGAACTGAACCTCTGAAAGCATAAGCCAGGCCCAATTAGATGTCTGCCTTTATAAGAGATGCCTTGGTCATGGTGTCTCCTCACAGCAATAAAAATGCTAACTAAGACACTAGGCCTGCCAAGGACTTTTGAAACCTCAAAGCCTACTCTCAGCGACATACCTCCTCCAACAAGGCTATTCCTCCTCATCCTTTCCAGTTTAACAACTGGGACTGAGCACCCAAACATATTCTCACTGAAACCACCGTAAGTGGTAAATGAGAAAGAAGATAAACTAAAGAGGTGGAAATGGTAGATAGACTTGAGCCAAATGTATTATGTTCATGTTTAAAAAGTAGATGAAATATTTTTAAAAGTCTAAGTGACCTATGGTGTCTCTAGTCCTTGTTAATTGTATATAAATAATAAGTAACAATGGTTATCACTGACCTTACTTATGAAAGGAATAGGCAACTCCGTATTAGCAGACCTGAGTGCTTAGCTCTGAAGCTTGCTTTGTAGAGAAGCCCAGCTGAAATGCCATTCTAACTCGTCAACGGGTGGCAAGACAACAGAGGAAAAGGGTCAATATCAAGCTTTTGACATCTCTTGTTCATGTTAAGAGAGCACTGCTTACGGCTTGCTGTGCTAGCCAAGTTCTTGTTTAACTTTGCAGGGTTTTTCCATTATTTCAACTCAAGTGGAGTCTCCTTGCATTTGAGCTTACTTGGTTTCTTTTTTGTTTGTTTGTTTTTGTTTTTGTTTTTTGAGACAAGGTTTTTCTGTGTAGCCTTGGATGTCCTGGAGTCACTTTGTAGACCAGGCTGGCCTCGAACTCACAGAGATCCACCTGCCTCTGCCTCCCGAGTTCTGGGATTAAAGGCATGTGCCACAATGCCCAGCTTGCTTACTTGGTTTCTAACGTAATCAAAATAATATTGTTTATAGCACACATTCGATCTCAGAGGCTACATAGTTTGTGGTTCTCAAATGACTAGAAATGCTATTAAGGAAGAGTCACATAATATAAAAACGGGAACATGAATAAGACCAAATTACTGTTACATATACAAGGCATTCCTTCCAGAATATTGACATGTACCATCAAAGGAGCCAGCTACCACCACAGTGCAACACACAAAACTTCTGCACAATAGTATAGAATCAGATTCTGTATTTTGCTACTCCCTTTTCCCCATTTTCAGACACCACTTGCGCCTTAATAAGCACTCTTCAGCCACTTGAACCTTTAGCCACCTCTGCGATGAGAAGGGAGCGTGCCTACCTCTGCAGTGTTTAATTGTGTCGATGGTTAAGAATCTCTTCACCACGAGATAAGCAGAACCAGGTTCAGCTAATGAACTCCACTGAAGGACCTGCTCCAACACATTCTCTGTGTAGTGAAGGGGACGCTCTGCAAACACAAATCCAAGTTACTGCAACAAATGTAGAAATGTATTTAATAATTACAGGTTTTAAATACATCCTGTGCAAAGATATGTATGCAACAGTATAAACATTTTCACTAAACTGTAATGTACTAGAATTGAAGCAAGAGACCCCAATACCTAGAGAGATTACACACGCATTCAGCTTATTATATAAATTAATCTATGCAAATATTCTTTTAAAGTTTAGGAGTACAATCCCTTTGCTACAATGACCACATGTCTTAGTCTGTTTTTAATTTAGATAAAATTCCTATTAGCATGTACAATTAAATAACTTTAAAAGGACTAGTACATTAATCTTGTCCAATATTAACAGATACAAATAAATCCTTTGTTTATCTCAACAAGATTACAATCTTATAATTTTCAATCAATAATAATGAATAAAATTTATAGCTAGTATTTTCTTCATGAATCAATATCAAATCATAAAGTATTGCTGCAGAGAACATTTGAAAATTATAAATAGTACTATTAAACAATCTCTGTTTAACTACTAGTAAAAATGTATGAACCTTGTGGTGACATTATAAATTATTTTCTATATAAAAAGCCACAAGTAAGGAATTAAATGCTGTCTTAAGCAAATCTCTTTGCTGACTCGATCTGCATGTATTTTGCTTTAGAAAAATGTATCATACATTCTCAGCATGGGGTATTACAAAACATTTTCAACAGTAATAAATACTTCAAAGGGAACTTCTCCTTGTGGATTAAAATATGTCAATCCATTAATAAAGATATGTGCAAAAACATATTCTGGGAGCTATGCAGACTTTGGCAGTGGACTAGCAGCAAATAAAGCAGCAGGTAGAGCAGAAGTTCTGATGTGAAGAAGCCACTGCTTGTTCCTAACTCTGTGTAGCAGCCAATTATTTCAGTCCCCAAATGTACAGCACAAAACACCTTGAAATATGTATGTAGTTAAAGTACTAATGCTGTCAACACACAAAAGCATGCTAAGGGCACCTATCTGTGACGCATCCTACTGAAACTTATGACAGAAACATGAATACCATGCAACAAATACATTGCCTCCTCTTCTGCTATGACAATATTATTTAAGAAGAGAGAGGCGACCAATAAACTCAGGTTCACAAGAGAAAGATTAATATTTTGGCTTCCTAACCATAAAGGAAAATGCAGTTCTTCCTTCTGTGCCCATTAGAGCATGCCTACTTAGCATAATACTGGCTATTAACCATGCATCATAAAGATACACATGCACACAGCACTGTACTGATGACACAGTAGATTCTCTGCAACTATCCAGGGCTGAAGTCCACTGTGAGATTATTTCATGGTCCACATGCTAGTGGAAAATATTTGTCTTTGTAAAACCAGACCAATGATAAGAAGTGAAGATTGTTTGCGCTATTTTAATTTTCCTTTTTTCAAATATTTTCTGAAAAGTTTGACAAAGGCCAAAATTAATCATAAATAATTGTCTAAATCATAATTCAGTTACTGATTAAAGAGATGACCTTGCAAACAACTCATCATAGAGTTGGAAGTAGATGCATCCACATATAAAGTTTATCAAGTAAACACTACCCTTTCAGCAACTGATATCTGAATCACATGCAGGCTGGTACTACTGATCCCATTAGTAGTTGTCATTTCCAGAATAAAAGCTGTGTCAGATACTGCATGTATCATATATAATGCACACACACACATGTTATCACTTATATCCTTATATTAACACTCTTTATTATGTATTATTAAGCTTCCTACTTTACATGTAAAAAAAGAACCTTTTCACAGAACTTCTATCTTTTACCTAGTTATCTAACAAGTTAAGGTGAAAACCAGAGATTTGCTTCCCAAACCTACTGGACTTTAAGCCCTGATATTTTAAATTCAATTACATGTAGCTTAGTTAATTGTGTACGTTTCCTCATGGTGGTTTCTCATATATAATTTCTGGGAGAGAAAGGAGCACAAAGATATATTTTTGAGTCCAAAACAAGGCAACGTGAGCAAAAAAAAAAAAGAAAAAAATTTTTTTCGTTCACTTCTTCCTTTCACCTTCTTATCTTTTGGGGAAGTATGGTAAAGAAACAGCAGCAAGAGTTTTAACATTACACGCAAAGAAAATGATGACTGAGCAGCAGGTGAGGCAAGGCGGGTATAGCACTGGTACTAGACTAGGGGTGTGCCATGGACCAGAACTGGTAATTAGGTTCCAATTATCACAAGACTTACACTAGAGAGGGTCCCTACTGCACTCATTTGTAAGCAGATTCTACATTGATGGAGCTGTGTTCTTACTGTACTGAAATGTGTTACAGCAGACACAGAGACTTGTTAATGAGCATATAATTAATTCTTGTCACAAAATGTAAGTGTGCTTTTTTTTATGATCAGGATCATTGTATGAAATAATTGAGGGGGGATGAAAATCTTACAGACCCAATTTCATAGATAAAGAATAGAGTTGAAAATCAAGAGATAAAGACTATTACAGACTGTCAAACATTACAATTGTAAAATGGCACACATCTAAATATAAGAAAGGGATGAGAATCATGAAAAATGGATAGAGTTATCAAACACTGTTAGCATATAAACTCTTACAGACATATGTTTGCTGCTGCTGATACTTGTGTCATGCAGCCTTTGTTCATGGCGGATTGCATAAGGTAGGACACACATCACGTAGAAGCAGGACATTATCTGGAAACAGCACTTCTTACCATCTACTTTGTGCACACTGACGAAAGTTAAGTGCAAAGAAAGAACAGGTTAAGAGGAGGTTCTACAGCTTCATAAAACACAATGACACACCTGCTTAAAACTGTGTGCCGAGCATGAGGCCCAGCTACTCAGTTTAATAGGAAAGCTACTGAACTTCCACCAGATATTACAGCTGCTCCCCTTACATATACCACTGGCGATACAGGTTTCCAAAATTGATATGGCATTTCCACTTCTAATTCTTAGCGTCAAACTCAGGAGAGCAAAAGCTCCTCTTCATCCCATATGGTAACTTATTAGCATTTTACATATAGATGAGAAGAGTTTAATAATATCAAGAATAGTAATGAAAAGAACATAGATCTTCTGTACCATAGTATCAACAAGGGAAAAGGAAATACTTTGCCATCATATTGCTGCACAGGAATTACATGTCTCATAAAACCAAAGTCCCTAGTGAAGTCTCCTTAGATGAGGTTCCTTAAGAAGATTATTTGAGAGGTGCAGGACATAGAGTTCGAGTAAGATCGGTTTCAGGGTTAAGTGCTAAAACCACAGATGCTTTAGAACAGCGTAGACACTGATAGAGGGAAAAATGTGCTTGGATTCAGAATGCTCTCCAGAGGTTATGCATTGAAGATTTGGCCAAAGCCCCTGGTGCTCTTAGGGTGTTGCGGAACCTGTGTCAACTGTCCTGTAAGGATGCTCGATGACTGGGGCATGCTCCTGAAAGAGAGACTGAGCCCCTGACTTTGTTTCTTTGATTCCCCACTATCAAGTGATAAGAAGCTTTCCCTGCTTCACACTCCCCACCCGACCAAAGGTTAACCACACACACACACTCACACACTTGAGTGGTGAGACAAAAGAACACGCTTCTACTGTGACATGGGTCATCACAGATACTTGTTATGATGTCAGAGGGCTGAGGAAGAGACAATCTACAGAAGGAGTGGGCCATGGGTATGATTATAGATTACATATGAGTCAGAAGTCTTTAAAACAGATTTTTTTTTTGCAAGGGGGGGTGGTTAGAAGTATTTGGAGAAGCATTATAGAAACGTATCATGGAATAAGAAGAAATTAATAGACTTTTCTAGTCTCTACCACACAAGAGCAGAATACAGATACATGTGGATAATAAAGGTTAGGACTGTAAGTTCAGTATAGAAATTTGGATGCATTGATAACTACAACAGAGAATATTGATCTTGACACAAAATGTGCCCTTTATGTATTCATGTCCTGAAATGTTGTAGGAGGCCAAGGTTGATGGACTAACCAGGGACAGAGGAAACAGTGAAAAGATGACTTTAAAGATGAAACAATAGCCTCACAATAATATCAGTAGTTATCTTTTACCCACAAATATAAGGAGGATGAGAATAAAACACACTACTTTACTAGAAAAACCAAAAGACTCTAGAACATATGGTTATATACTATGCTTTACTTAGTCAGGATTTTAACTTGACTAGTATTATTTATGATAGAGTGTGTTGGAAAGTTGAAGCAAAAACCAAAGTAAAGTAAAGATATGCTCTCTACTTCTCCGATGAAGCTTTCATTAAGCCATGGTAGTATGAGAACCAGTGCAGGTCACTGCAGAGACATCCTGGCTCTAGAATTTATAGGAGGTAATCATGTGGCAGGTGAGAGGCTGCAGTGGGCAAAACCAAAGAAATATGTGGAAAATATCATCTCCTGATGCCATTCAAGCACTTATGAGAACTCTATGCTAGTCTAAAGAACATGTAAAAATAGCCAGTCTAACAGGCTGAAATCCACAATGATGAGCACGCCACTTAACAATGGGCAGAAGTAAAACAAAGTACAAGTTTGATGGAATGAGTGAAGACCCGAGGACACAGAGCAGTGCTGAAAATGGACGGGACATCACCACAGGAAAGAAAAGAGGTCACTAACAGTCGATGGCCCAGAATGTCAGGTGGAGTGAGGCTGAAAGCAGGCCTGCTGAGTTTCACAGTTGTGGGAGGTCACAGCAGTCACTTGTCAGAGCAGTTCCTTCCAGGGGGCAGAGAGTCTAAAGAACGAGATACTGAGAACTGACACCCAAGCACTTGGTATACTGTATCTTGACAAGACACATTGACAATATCATATCGTAATTCCCATTAATTTTTAAGGAATTATGCATGTAAAAAGCACATGAGTAAAACTATCAAGTGGAGTGATGAAGGAGTGAGTACTAATCCCCTCCCATTCTAATAATGACTTCAATATTCCAAATAATGTACCCTGGGGTGGTTCAACACTGAATTTTAATTTTTATCCTAAGCTTCTGGGATGCAAGGCTTTCCTTTTGGCAGTTTGACAGCTATACTTGAAAGGGTCCCAAGACCTTAGTAGGTATCAGCTAGACAGATGGTCAAGGTACAATGAAATTTTGCATCCAATTTTTTTTCCTAGAGGTCTTTAAAACCAAATTGTGTCATTAGAATGTTAAGCTTATTCAGCACTTGGCAACCATGATAGTTAAGGTGTTTTAAAAGGTGTCTTTACTTTTAAGTTTCTTTAGGAGGAAAGATGACAAGGTGATAGAAAAAAAATCAAACAGCCACAAGAGAAATTTCTGCTATATCTAAAATTATTGATTTCTGGGCAATAATCTTTTAGATATGAATTCTCTGTTCTTACTAAATAAAGAGCACACCGAGATAAGGTGGTGGGGAGGTGACATTTAGCACAGTGTTGTAAGTCAAACAGTTTGACCTTATGAACAAAAAGCATTATTTGATGAGGTAGCAACAGAGACACCTAATACTTTATACTATATTTATATAGTTAATGAGAGAATTAATTATTCTGATGAGCAACATCATCGGAAGTCAATCTCAAGTGGTGATAACATATGTCAATATGGGCACAGAGGTAGAAAGGAATTCGAAATGAGATGCAGACCTTTAGGAAACAGCAGATGATAATAATGGTTTGTCACAATGTCAACTTCACTGCATAAAAACGTCTAGTATGGAATTCACTCACCTAGTTCTTCATTTTCTATGACTTCAAATGTGGCCCAAATATCACCTTTCATAGGAACAATATTTTTTATTGCTAATATATCATTAGTTAACTCTTCAGCTTCCATCACAGGAGATATCTGTAAGAGAAGGAATGTTTTCAATGATGTCTGACACAGAAGTAGGCTTGTGCTAGGGCAAGAAGGTTCCCCATCTCATGGTTCTCCAAGCACAACAAAAACAGCCCAATGAGATTTCTTCCACAAAATACACTGTAATGTCAAGGTAAAGATATATTGTAATAGGGACTTACTAGGGAGAACTGTTTTTTTTCTTAGTAAGCAATTATGTTTTTTTTTCTTTTTTTAATTAATTTATTCTTGTTACATCTCAATGTTTATCCCATCCCTTGTATCCTCCCATTCCTCCCCCCCCCCATTTTCCCATTATTCCCCTCCCCTATGACTGCTCCTGAGGGGGATTACGTCCCCCTATATATTCTCATAGGGTATCAAGTCTCTTCTTGGCTACTTGCTGTCCTTCCTCTGAGTGCCACCAGGTCTCCCCCTCCAGGGGACATGGTCAAATGTGAGGCACCAGAGTACGTGAGAAAGTCATATCACACTCTCCACTCAACTGTGGAGAATATTCAAAAGAGATGAAGCTAGTCTCAAAAAAAAAAAAAAAAAAAAATGCAACTAGCCTCACCAGGCCAGCCTGATAATTTTCTCACAGCAAAACTTTTCTCATGTCTTTCTATAATCAAGAGTGGAGAGTTACTTGGTTTGTTCAGCCTGAACTCTAAATAATATGAGGATGATTAAATAGGATCCTTCATGCCAAGAAGCCCCAGGGCTTTGGTGTCTGTGGTGTTCCCTGTCATGCCAAGTGACAGATGGTGGCATACCAACATACAGTGTACATTCAAGATAGTAACTCAGGATTAAGTCAATTCTGCAGTGCCAGTCTGGGACACAGATCCACAAACGTCTCAAAGCCAGAGGCCACTGTATACACATGTTACCTTTTCAGGGACTCTGGAGTTTCTATTAGTTTTTTCTTAGTTTAGGACTTGACAATTGTGAGTATATAGTATCCAAAAACAACAAGGTTTTATTTAGGTAAAATCCACTGGTGAGACATTAATAATTAGAACATTGCAACTGTAACTTACTTTGCATTTTTGAGCAAAAGAATATCCTAACTTAAAATTTCATTAGATTTGTTGATCAGTCCTGTGTGTGTGTGTGTGTGTGTGTGTGTGTGTGTGTGTGTGCGCGCGCACGCACATGTGCACATACACATCACTATAGGTAACTCACTCATTCTCTCTTCATGAAATTCAGGGCTTTATTTATGAAATACATTAATTACACAATGAAACATAATCATTTTCTATTTATAGAAGCTCAAAGCATTGTAACTTACAAAGGATCTCAGCATCCAGAAACAGCATGGAGAATACGAAGCAATGGGATTGCAGGTGAGTGATTTCATGATGCCCTAAACCTGCACTGCTCTAAATGATTTTTTAATTTAACTTTACCATGTTATGTATTCGGCTGTTTTTCCTATATGTATGTTTGTGCATCACGTGCATGACTGATACCAACTGAGACAAGAAAGGGATTCAGATTCCCTAAAACTGAATTTTCAGATGGTCTGAGCCACCATGTGGATTCTGGGAACCAAACTGGGGTGTCAATGAAGGGCAGCCAGTGCTCTTAACTGCTAAGCCACTTCTCCAGCCTTGGAAAGATTTTCTTAAAAAGAAACATCATACTTTCCTAAATAACCGCAAGCAAGTGAGAAATGAAGCGTATGAAACAGGTGGCAGGAACTACCTTGAACTCCACGCTCGGTAAATCAGTGATGTATAGAATGCACACAGCAATATAAGGAATATCAGGTTTGGGTTACGATGATCCAGGTTTGTGCTGTGTCCTTAATGCCTTTTAATTACCACCTGCCATTCCCCAAAACTTGGTCTACTACCTGCCTCCAGGGCATGAGGTCAACATCAACAGTATAAATACAGCAACATGGAGTTGCCATCTTAAAGCAATATACATATGGTACTGAATATGGCTGAAGCGTTGGTTGCTGCCATTTAGCTTTTCAAGATCATTTGGGGTTATATAGTCTTTTATTTAAATATAGTGAGAAAATATGAGAACTTTGCCCAATTGTAATAATTAGTACAACTTTGTTAGAAAGACAAAATTTAAAAATTAAAACAGTTAAAAGAGTATATATATATTTTTTACAGAATATATATGTACATATATATCGTCTAACACCAACCATAAACTTTGGTTAAGTGATTTACCCTGTAATTTGACTTGTAATAGCTTTTTATATTCATTATGACCACAGTCACACCTTCACAATAAGAGCTATGATGTGACCATGAGTAGAAAATGTCTCCCACAGATCTGATCATAGAGTCCATGACCATGTTCCAGTTCCATGTCTCATAGCAAGGCAGCTAATGACATATGGTCATAAAACATAACCACTCAAATTATCTAAGTTAATAGTCACCCAATATTTTAATATCTTAGAGTTTAAAACAGATAATAAAGTGAATTTCTGCTATGTGGAAAAATGTGTAATCTTTACACAAGCAAAAGCATCTTACCAAGCAAGAACATAGTACCGCTACTATCCCTAAAGATGACTAATTTTGAACATAATAGAATTAAAAATATCTATTTGTAACTCAGGTCAAAGAAAAGAAAGAATTACTTAATATTTAAGTTTAAATGTTGGAGTATAAGAAATAAGAATGGATGGTGATGATGATGATGATAAAAATACTAGCTACTTATTGAGCAGATATTTGGAAAATAATTTGCTATGTGTTTACATACATTTAGACGACATTTTAGGTAAGAGGAGAGCATGTATTGGCGTTCAGTTTATTTTTAAAAACCTATAGAAAAGCCTTAACTAATGTACAGATGATGCTCTCTTCTAAACCGCTCAACTACTAGATTCTTAGAAGATACGGCTGGGAAAGGTCAACATTGCCATTAGTCACTGTTTGAACTGAGGAGAGCCTAGACTACAAAACATGCTGTAAAAATATGCAGGTGAACAGCAGCTCTTAGGATTCCAGTGGCATTCTCTGTTCTGTTCTTTAGGACTCACCCGAATTATAATACTACAGTCAGGTTCCTTCCTTTCCACATACACTTCAATTAGTAAGTCCCCAGCCTGGGACACCTGGAAAGGGCAGATGTGAAGACAGCACGTGTAAGTACACCACAAAACCCCAGATATGGCACCTAAGACAGTTGCAAAACGCTTGTCATACTTCTCAAAAATGTACATCAATGAAATTAGCTCAATATCTCCTGTATTACTTATTTCAAAATGTTCTTGAATACAGACAACAGCTTCTAGAGTTTAGATGCTGAACAAATGGTATTGATAGCAACAGCAATCACAATATGATTTTTTAAAAATATCATACTCAAGGCTTTAGTGTCTTCAAACACTGAAGCAATGACTCTAGAATGAATGTAGCCTCCATCTGACAAGAATTTAGGAGCCACAGAGTATGTAAAGTTCTTAATTTGTCTGCACATGATCATCAAAGACAAAATAAGCATTGCTGAATTTTCATGCAGTTGACACACTCTAACACAGGAGCTCAACTACAGTTATAAACAGGGAAGGTAATTTAGTAAGGAATGGAAAAGTAAAATATTAGATTAAGGTAGACAAGCAAGGTGTTTTAGTTTGTATTATCCTTCCTGAAGCATTTAAGAATGCTTAATCGAGTCATTACATGCCCAAAGACTACATGAACAAGTTAAAAGGAAAAGAGCAAGACAGCACAGTACAGACCAACAGAATAAAACAGAGGCTCAAGAACCAAATTTTTATTTATATATTTTTTTTAATAAATCCACTGTCTAACCACTTGAAACATCTACCACCAATATTTTAAAATATTCTGAGATGTAACCATTCTGAATTTAAATTTCCCTGACTTAAAATTGAGTGAGTTAAATCTGTGGGACAAAGATGAAGTACTCTCATTTTGTGTCTATATGCACAGAAAAGCTTATTTCCAATGTTTCTAAGTTTTGATCCTCCACACAATTTCTGGGGAGAAAGATACAGCTGACATTTTTGCTTTTCGCTGTTTGTATAAACATCACAGCAAGAACAAAACATTTTAAAAATTAAAGAAGGCAAATGCACAAACCACTCAGAGTGAGCCAAATAGTAAAGTAGCTAAGAAATTAAAATAAGGTACAGATAATGCTGCAAAACAAATGTTTAAATAGACTGAAGCAAGACTTAAGCAGAAAGAACCAAAATATCCACATTATTCTTATTGCCTTTCTAAATAACTGTTTTACTTATGGTAAATCCAAAGTGTCCATGACTCATTTCTTTGCTGTGAAATAACAAGCAGATTCTCAGGCAATAACGATATAGATTAGATTGCCAAAGATTTCTCTCAGGTTCACAACCTTTCATTTCAGGGCTGAATAACATCCATACCAATCGAGAATTATAAGCACTAATAATAAACCAGATTATTTTCAGCTTGGTGTTAAAGTTAATTCCTCTGAAAGGTGCATTAATTACTTTCAGTGAAAATGGAGGGAATCGTTTGTTAAGTAATTAATATCAGAGTATTAGTTGGTAGGGAATCTAAGCATGCGCTCGTCGGCTAGATGTAGAATGATAGCTGCAGTGATCCTTTTAATTAGAAGCAGACATTTCAGGACTGAAGCAAACTTTGGGTCTGACTAATAAGCAGGAATTTGCCTCATTATCTGAGTGTAATTGTGAACAGAGTACATTTGACCCATTTCTATTATTTACAGTGAAGCCCTGAATCCATTATCATTCCTGGTTACCAGAAGATGATTAGTGATCAACCTTAAGTCTTTCCGGTGAATTCATCAAACAAGGTAAGGAACCCTGGAAAAGCATGGTGCATCCTTAACACACAAATCCAATGTATGACTAGGAAAGCAAGACAGGATTTAGAAAAGCAGACTTAAGACAAAAGTTAGTATGCACTACACAGGTCACCGTAGAAATGGTCTCATTAATGCAATCATCTGAAAGCATGCAGAGCAGAAGCATTTAAGAAATCATTTATAATTCCCTAAGCATAAGGGATAAAATCATTATGCAAGTTTGCAACTTATTCTGGTATTTCTTTGGCTTTAAATGCTTCCTTTGACACCCACTGGTATGGCCACTAGTGTTGTTTTTAGTAAATAGTAATAATTGATTACTTAATATTTAAAGTTATATTAACATGCCCCGCATGTGTTCATCAGCTTCAGAGTTGCCCCACTCCTTCATCAGGCTCTTTTACTTTGCTTAGAATAGAAACTTGAACACACAGCACAAACGTATTCACAAAAGTTTTGTTTTTTAAAGTCTTTAGAGACTAACTCTTACTACTCACTTGAGTGTCTTTCCACTTGGTTATAAAGCTATTTTCTATGTCCATTTGTTTGACTTGGTCTTCTTTAACCTGTTTAAAATATAATTTGGAATATTCTAATAACATAGAGTACACAGAGCAAGCGTGCTCTTCCTCACCTAGATTCTCAGGAATTTAAGTCACAACAAACTGCAAGCAGACCAGGATGGCTCTGGTTACCATCATCTTGATCACATGAGCCCACAACTAGGGCAACATGAAGCCAGCTGGACTGAGCTTCTTAAGGCTCAGAACATGCTTTGGTGATATCCCATCAGATCGAGAGTCTACTCATGGAAAACCATAGCAATTTACAGACACTGGTTCCCATGGGCAGTTTCTGAAAGTGCTTGCAAGTGAGAAACATGGTCTACCACTCAAACCCAAATATTAATCTTAGGGGCTTATTAAACTTTTAACAAAAACGTAAGTTCAAGAAAACCATGAAGGTAACAATTTAGCTTTATTAACATAATAGAGATAGCATATAAAGCCACATCTATTTTGTTTATCTCAGCATCAGATCATTTGAAAGAAGCTGCTGTTGATTAAAAAACAAAAACAACAAACAAACAGGAGGAAATGAGGAAGAGACCAAAGAGCAATGAAAAGACAGTTCGGGGATGAACTCTCCTAAAAACTAAAATACAAACTGTTATATTGGAAAAATTCATCCATTTTCCTTTGCTAAGGAATCCTGTGGTTAATTATATAAAAAAAAATAAATAAATTTCTCAATATTATTAAACTTCCACACCAACTCATCTGGTTTCATCTGATACATCTGCACCCACAGAGCTCAAGAAAGTATCAGTTGAGCAAGCTTTCTCTAGACCGAAGAGGTGATGTGAGAGTTATTTACACAATAGAATGGACTTTTACCGAGAGCCACAAAAGCCTGGCCTTATTTTCCACATTTTATCTTCCTTAAACTATAAAAGCATTCCTATTGTTGTAGTTTTCTGATAAAACATAAAGATACTCACTTCTGAGAACTGCAAACTGAAGAGTGAAATAAATACCAGTGAGCCCCAGTAAGAGCCATAAGATAATGCTTCTGAACGATCCTCCAATTGGAGCACAGTGAAACACACACACCACTCAGGAGTGATTTCAATTGCAGCATTTAACAAGCTTTTGTTGATCACTGAATTTGTTAAATTCACAACTTCACACCTCT
Organism: Acomys russatus; assembly: GCF_903995435.1. Classification (NCBI taxonomy): domain Eukaryota; kingdom Metazoa; phylum Chordata; class Mammalia; order Rodentia; family Muridae; genus Acomys; species Acomys russatus. The sequence continues at coordinate 51,109,937 of NC_067158.1, forward strand.
TGGTAGACATACTTAATGCATATACGCAGTGAAAAGAAAACACACACACACACACAAGCCTGTAAATAGTATGCTGTCCAACAGACAACAGATGGTGAAAATATTTAAAAGCTGCGGCTCCATTTAAATGAATGGTTAAAAGCCAATTATATCTCAGTACATCAAACCTAACTATCCTTCAAAGTCCCTATTTTAAATATTTACAGAGACCTGAGTGTTTATTAATCTATTGTAGCAAAGACAGGACATATAATTCTTACCTCAAATATTTCGACATAATTATTAATTAAGTCTTCAATTACATTGACTTCTTCACTAGTTTGTCCCTTAGTTTGAAATAAGCAGGATGAAAAGACCAATGCCAAGTTATGGGCATTCATGTGATTGATTTCTGAGCATTTCTGAACCCTGTAGGAGGAAAGTATATCTCATTATGCCATACTTGTATTCAAGAATTTCATAGAAATATAAGTAAAATCCTCAGTTATAATTTTAAATGCACACAGAGTATGAAGCTCTTCAAAATAATGGTTCAGCGGAGATTTAAAGACAGACTTGTAGTCTAGTTAAGAACAGAAGAAGAGTTAAGTGGAGTGATGCCTAGTACTCAGAGATTGACAATATATAAACAGTTGCAGCTTGTGAACAAACTATGCCTAGAGCAGAAAAATATAGAAGTCCTGGTCTGAAACAGTGGATGCAGCTGCATCATACGTGAAAGAGAGGGGAGGGCAGCAAGTCAAGATGGTACAAGCTTTAACAGGGCTTATTAGGCCTGTACTGAGGGGGTTTCAGGTTGTAGGCAAGGCTACAGTTTCTATAAAGTGCACACTCAGGCAAATGCACACTCTCTGACTCTTATTAAAGCCAGCAACAGTTATCTGGCTGTTTATCTATCATTAACCAGCCAACCCCATCAGAGGGGCTGCTACATTAACCTAGACTTGATGACGCACCTACTTCCCTCTTAATAGAAACAAATTTAAATAGTTCTATATGACTTAAAGACCTTTTGTAACAGGTTTTCATCAAGCTACTCAAAACAGGATGCCATTACATCTCAAAAAAGCAAATGTAAAATTAAAACATAAGGCCATCTGTATCTCAGAAACTATTAAGAATACCTTTATTTTATCATTTATTATTGTTTTTATTTCATTTTACTGGTGTTTTAGCTACATGTATGTATATGCACCATGTGTGCCTGAGGCTCACATGTAGACCAGAAAAGGAACTTAATCTCCAGGAACTGGAGTTCCAGGATATGTTGGGATGTCACGTGTGTGCTGGCAACGGAATGAACCTCAGCGTTCTGCATGATCTGTAAGGGGTCTCAACTGATGAGCTCTCTCTGGCCCCAAGAATGCCTTTATAACATAAATAGATAATGACAAGTAAATTAATTCTTCTACTTAGTAAACTATAGCGTGTGGATACTGTAAAGAGCCCTTTACAAGTCACCCATACAAGATAAACATGCTTCACAACAGCTGTCATCCCCACAAGGGGGAGCTATAAGGATAAACTATCCAATGAGACACACAAGTTCAAATACGTGTTCCTGATCTTCAGTGAGTTTTCACTAACTGAATATAGACCAGCTGCTTGACTTGACTTAATTACAGTGGAGACACACACACACACACACACACACACACACACACACACACACACACACACACACACACCAAGAGAGAGAGAACTATTCTTGACTGAAGTGCTCCTAGGTATAGACTCTAGAGATGCACACAAAAGGGATTAAACATGACAGTAAAACGTATGATAATGTCAGAAATCCATAATAAAATGCAAAATTGCATAGCAGGGATTAGATAAAGGAAGTGAAATCATCATACACGATTTACAAGATGGAAAAGCAGCTGGAATTTAATAAAGGAAGAAGCAACAACTGTTCAAAACTACTACTGCACTTTTATCACGCTAGACTGTAAATATCTACAAAAAAGTTATCTGTGTCTCTGTTGCTAGAATCTCAGTCAGAGACTCTTGCTTTAATCACATTGTAGTGCATAATGAATATGTGCTGGGTGGAATTAAGTGGTTGCTACCGTTGGCAAAAGTGAGTTATTATCCAGGTCAGGTATTGCATTAAATGCTGTATCAACCTGGCAGCCTCCAAGGTGACCCACACTTTGATGACATTACCCAATTCCCGAATGTTTTTGAGACTGATTCAGTAAAATCATCCTTCTGTGAACCCCTTTACCTGTCAATACATTTAGTTTCTCTGATAACCTTAATTTTGGGGGGGGGGGGAACAGTGTCCACTACAGATTGTTTTCTTTAGTTCTTGGTACCCAGATATTGCTGCTGCCCAGTATTTCATGACCAGCCTTCTTACAGTGTTTGCATTTAGCCTTCCCTGTCTCTTCTCATGTGTTCCTGTTAGAGGAGGTCCTATGCTAATGCAGATTATATTACTCATTTCTTATAAAATCCAAGTGCCCACAGATGACTTACAAAGGCTTTCACAACCTCCTGCCAGGCAACTATAAATGTCTCGTCACCTTGTACTCATACGGCTCAGAAGACACATTCCACCCATGTATTGGGCTTTTCTTCAATCTTTTGCTTGCTTGCTTGCTTGCTTGCTTGCTCGTTTAGACAAGCTTACTCAGGATGTTCCCGAACTCCTGTGACCAAGCAATTCTTTACAGCTTCCTGAGGAGCTATGACCCCTTGTATATATCTTTGTTATACAGACAGTTCATACGTCTCCCTAACACTGAAGAATTCCCTGAAGTGCAGGCATTCCTTAGACCTCATCACATACTGGCACCTTCATTTTCTCTTACTTAATTCTAAAACTGTATGTTACATTTTGTTATAGACTATCATATATTTATCCGCATGATGCAATATAAGTGTACGTTTTCTAGGCTGGAGATATAGCTCAGTATGGAGTCCTGCTTAATATCCTCAATCCTGACCACCAAAAAGGAAAAACAAAGGTGGAGCTAAAGAAACCCCTAAAATATCATTTTTACCATAACAGTTTGGATGTTACAAGAGAATACTTGGTTGCCAAAGACACTGGAGAATATTTCTAAATAATTTTTCATATCAGCTACTTCTATTTAAAAAAAAAAAAAAAGAAAACAAACCAGGCAAACCACAAGTTTGCAGAATTCAAAGGCAGGTGCCTCCCTACTATAGAGCGATGGCCTTCAGTATTCAGTCACCCAGTCTCCTCTATAGCACCATGCATCATGCATAAAATCCCCGCCTTATGCATCTGTCCCCATATATTATACACAAAACAAGTCTCTTTAATACTTGCTATGTTTATAGTCCACAATAAGAAAATCAATCTTTCTCCAATTTTACACTCAAAACACCTTTAAATCTCCTGCTCATTAATTGAATTCAAAGGGGGTGAATATATGAAATTATTTCTTATTTATTTAAGAGCACCTCCAACATATTCAATTGTAAATATACCTTAATTACAAAAATGTAGGGTAAAGTAACAGTTCTTAAGACTTGAAGGTTTTACAGGAAGACATGGGAGGCTACCTACACAACTTTAAATTTAAAAGATAATGCCATATGGACAGCAGTCACGCTTTAAGATGCTCAGGAATTTCAGAGGTCCACCTACCTGTAAAGGTGTTCAATTATAGCTGCCAGTGTTACTCTGCTGACCCCTGGGAGAGTGCGTATAAATGCTCTGTATTTTTCAGTTCGTTCCTTTTCATCCTGTGTATCTAAGGAGAGAATGCTTTATATTTAAGCTAATCATTTATATTGTAAATGTATTTTTCAATATTACTCTAAGTGATACAGTCAGGTCTCAAGAGAAAAAATACTCAAACTTTTAACACAATTGACTATAATTATGAAAAAAAAATTAACCAACCTATTTGCACAAGATTCACATAGTCATACATTCTAGTTCTTAAAATTTGTAGCTTAAAATTAAGTGCTTTCAAATGGGAGGGCAAAAGGATTTTTATATAGCTCATTTTATGGACTTTTCCAACTTAAAAGGAATACATTCAACAAATTCAGCAAACTTTAGCACACACTGAAAAGCCAAGTCAAAGGTGCATTACTTCTGACTGGAGAAGAGCTGCACCATTTGTATGTGAAAATGATATTCTGACCCCTTTCCCTTATGAAATCCTAAATATCTTCCCAAAGCTACAAGCCATCCCAGAACTATGAAATGCACTGCGCCTTTGATCTACATAAAGGGGCCTGTTACCAGCCTGATAGCCTTCAAATCCCAGATGAAAAAAAAAGAACCATGTGGAAGAGGTGATGTCCGGGTCTCAACACCATAATTCAGATTTAGAAGATATTGGACCTTCTGCCATTGTTGTGAAGAGAAATTAATTGGTCCATCAAAGGACAATGAGAAAGGACTGCCTTCTCTTCTCTTAGCTACAGAAGACAAACCTCTGTCATAACTGAGGGCTGGGAACTTTGCACATTGTAGAATTCAGGTGAAGTGCACTGGCAGCTCAGTCCAATCTATTAGCTGACATGAGAAATACCAGCTACTCTTTGTAGCAGCAACGTTTGCTGACCTTGCACTTACTCTTCAGGTTCAATCCCCAGTGACCTTTGGAAGCTACTCTCTTTAATTCCCTGCTGAGCCCTACGTAGTTATTACTCAAGAAGAGCCAAGACAAACCAAGATTCTTTAAAACGATACAGTCACTTGAAAAGTTCTGTAAGACCCCTGGGGATACAGGAACTGGGACACATTTCCAAGCATGAGATCCATAAAAGGAAACATTGTATGTGACTCTGGAAAAGTGGGAAGGGAAAATATCCAACCACCAAATAATTTTAGAATTTTTTGTTATCTGCAGGGTAATCTTTTAAAATACATTATTTGCATAGAGACCCAATCTCCCCCCCCCCCCCCCCCGCCATTTCTGAATGTGTACTTGGATCTCACTGTAAACCATGATTTTAGGTGACCTTATAGGAGAACTCTGTAGTGTCTGGCTCAACGATATCTCTAAGAAAATTCTCAAATAACTCATCCCCAAGTCAAAGATGAAAACTTTACTTTCTGAAATAGGCTTGACACTTGCTAAGTACCTCTTCTGGGTCAGCTAACAACAGGGAAGACTTCTCTCCACAAAAAGCAAAGACTTATTGGCTATTTATGATGAATGATTTTACATAAAAACAAAAAGTTTATATTAAAATTAGATATATTATAATTTCATAGTTATTCACGCTAAAACCATCTTTAGAGTACTTCAAGGAAACTGCCCTTTTGGAGACATAGTATCTAACAAAACCGTTTACAACCCAGGAAATTATACTGCCATCTCTCCTTGGGACTACAGTTGCCTCTCTTGACTAGAGAAATGCTTGGGAGCAAGCCAAAGACTAGTGTCTGCATTAGATAGTTAAATAACAAAACACTACATTATGAGCGACAATTCTACACTTTTTTTGTTAATATTACTATAGAGTATTGGGGGAAATTTTAAGCTGCCATTATTTCATGATACAATGTCAGAATTAATCCCTTTAAAGACATGCATTCAGCTTAAGACTGACTTGGATTGCCAAATTCAAGAGCCTTTTCCCAAAACCTTCCAAAATAGATTCTCTCTATATATACATATACATGAGATATTTTTATTGTTATGGTATAAAAGAGCTGAAAGTTAAAAACTGTAAACAAAGATTGAAAATAGGCATTTTGAAAACACTTTAGACATATGAGAAATGTTAGTAGTTTACTAAAAACATAAAAGTACAAATATTTCTTACAAATGTGGACTAAATGCTATAAAACAACAAGAGGTAAAAATCTTAAAATGATCTTATTGTTGGAATGCTTCAGTAAAGGATCTAGTTTTAATTAAATTATGTAAAGCAATTTTAATAAAAGTAACAATTCAATAAATATTTTAATAAACCCTTGGTCTATTAATAAATTATTCCCTAAGTTTCCATGTGATATAACACAACTTTACCATACTAAGTGGAATCCCTAGAAAATGAATAAAATTTCTGTCAGTTATTGACAAGAGAAAAACAAGAGCTATACAGTAATTTTAAGTTGATCAAAGACTTAAAAGGAAGCCCTGAGGATTAAGGTAGAAGGTGGGCACTCATTACCTAACGCAGAGACCCAGTATGGGTAGAGCTCCTTTGAGAGGAGCGCGTCATCGATGTCAGACAGAAAGCACTTCAGCACGCAGGTCACATCTTCAAGTTGATGTTTTCCAACTCGCAGCTTAACACTTCTTGCATCCTTTTTGAAACTCTCCAGGAGTTCATGTATGTGCAAAGGATCACCATTCTTTTGATAAATGTACTTGCATCCTAACCCTGTGATAAAAATTTACAAAGTTATATGAGAAGCATCTGTACTCATAATCTCCTTTGATATCTTAGGAACAGAAAAAATTCTTCTGTGGGGAATCACGAACACAATAAACTATCAGACATGAGGTCAAAGGCCTCCCACCCCTCAATTTTAAATGTGAAACTGATGAATACGCCACCCCATCCTTAGCCTTAGGGAACATCTTTAGGTCTCTCCCCAGTTCTCTGTATTATCAGTTTCAACGGTATTTTTACCTCAAGAGAATTTTTTCCCTATTTTCAGAAAATATGCTTATATACAATTGGACACAACAGTATAAAACTTTGGTATATCATCTTCTCATGATATATCTGTTTATTATTTTTTGCTGTGTCTTCCTACACCTTTCCACAGTGTTTCCAACTTAACTCCCTGACTTATCAGACACCCCAGGTAAGTCAAAGTAACAGGGATGACACTGATAGTGGTGCTGATGCAAACATGCGCGTCCTTGGTTCCTCCCCAGATGGTTTCCTTGTGAAACCAAGCTGAGCTCACTGTCCCTGTTCTATGTCTTCACATTCCTATACAGTCTTCCCAGGACATCTTACTTCTTTCTGGGTGTGGAGCACCGTCGTCAAGCACGTCAACAGTACTATCTAGATGTCCTTCGGTTTCAGGATAATGACAGCTGCTTGCAGTATTTGACAAATCTCCAGAATCTGCTGCTAAAATTCTGTTAATCTTATGGCTTTTTGTGGCATCATGACCCTATTTCCATTTTTCTCTCCTCCCATGACCAAGTCCCCAGTGTTCTGTTTATTTTCCCTTTCCAGGCCTGTTTCTAGTCTCCTTATGCCACATTAGAAAATTCCCAAGGTGAAGCTATCCATCTTTATCACTCCATATATAATGTGTCTGTTTTTTACCTGGATTTTAATTCTTAAAATTCATTCATGCACACATATACATGGCATCATACATACACAGAGACAGACACAACCTACAAAAAATAAAACCGGGAGATCTAAGATGGCGGTGAGCAATATGGACCGTGTTTGGAGGCTCCAGTGAACAATTCAGGGAATTGCACAGATTTCTGAGCCAGGAACACCGAGGTCCCCACAACATGGAAGCGGGAGCGTTCCATGGTTCGGAGGGACCATGGAGCGGAGGACCTGTGTGCCCCTGCACACGGGAGGAGAGCGGATTTTCTCAGATCGGAGCAGCAGCGGCAGCAGCACCAGCAGCACCAGTGGCAGCAGTGGCGGTGGCTGAGGTTTGCAGCTCAGAGTCTTCCGGTGGAGGCGATTGGTGTGGTGGCCAGTGGGAGTTGCTGCGGGAGAGGGGACTCTGGGCAGGATTTGGGTCGCATGGTGCCTTGGGACCCAGACTGGATTCGGCGGACAGTTCGGCCCCAGAGTCCCAGGTTCAGCTCAGTGTGCAGTGCCCTGGAGACGCTGGCTCAGCTCAGCAAGCAATTCTGCCCAAGGCACTAGCTCAGTGCAGCCACAGCTCCCTGCTGTGACGCATGCTGGGCAGAGCGCTCAGTTCCACCGGAGGCGCTGGCTCGGCTCAGCAAGCAGTTCTGCCCGAGACACTAGCTCAGCTCAGCGGGCAGTTCTGGAGCGCTGACGCAGATTCAGCCCAGAGGCCCTAGCTGGACTTGCCGGTCAGATTGGGCCCAGAGACTCTAGCTGAGCTGTGCGCACAGGCTCGGCGACCCTAAGACTCTGGTTGGTCTATCCACGCTGTTTAGGCCCAAAGTCCCGGTCTGAACTCAGCACGCAGTATGCGTCCAGAGTCCCTAGCTGAGCTCGGTGAACAATTCGGCCCCGGAGACTCGGGTGGAGCTCGGCGTGCAGTTTGGGGCCAAGGTCTCTTAACTGTGCTTGGCAGACAGATTGGGCCGAGAGACTCTAGCTGAGCTTTTGGCACAGTCCCGGCTCTAAGACTCTGGTTGGACACAGTGTGCAGTTTGAATCCAGAATTCCTGGCTGAGCTTGGCGGACGGTTCGGGCCATGAGCCAATATCTGACCACAGCATGCACTTTGGGCCAAAAGCCCCTAGCTGAGCTTGGTGTGCAGTACCAGCCCAAAAATTCTGGCTGGACCCTGTGTGCATTTTGGGCCCAGAATCCCTAGCTGAGCTCGGCAGATGGTTCAGGCCCTGAGAATCTAGCTGAGCTCGGCCCGTGGTTCGGGCCCAGTGTCCCTGGCTGGACTTGGCAGGGGACACAAAAGGCTGTGGATACCTTGGCTTGACCCAACGCTCATTCAGAGATCCAGAACGATTGCAGGACCCACAGCACAGGGGAGCTGAGGATCACTGGCTGTGAGAGTCCAAAACGACAGGGCTAACCTCCTGCTATCCACACCAGTGAAGCATCAGAGCTTCCAGACTAGGGAAATCATGAGAAAATGAGTGAATCTATCATTGGACTCACTCCACCCATCTCTGGAAGCTACCCAACAAAAACAAAGATGGCAAGATGTCTAAAGGACAGCGTAAAAGCATATGCAAAAACCCCCAAAACAACATGGCGTCTCCAGTTTCCAGCTATCCCAAAGAAAACAACCCAGAGAACTCAAATACAATGGAAATACAAGAAAATGACCTCAAATCCTTAGTAATGAGGATGATAACGGAGGAAACAAATAAAATTTGTAATCAAATGCAGGAAGACACAGCCAAACGGGTGAGAGACATAAAAGAAGCACATAGAGTGGAACTGGAAAAATTTCAGGAAGATGCAAACAGCCAGATGAAAGAAATAAATAAAAATGTTCAAGCTCTGAAGACCTATAAAGAGGCAATGGAAGAAACTCAGGAATGAACAATCAGTTGAAAGAAATCAAAAAAATCAGTTCAAGATCTGAAAATGAAAATGGATTCAATGATAAACACACAGACAGAAGAAAAATAAGACGTGAGACCTCAGAGAAGGCGAGCAACACAGAGGTGAGCTTTTCTAACAGAATCCAAGAGATGGAAGAACAAACCTCAGGTCTAGAAGATACAATCACAGATTTGAAGCAACCATTAAAGAAAATGCCAAATCTGGAAAACTCCTGACACAAAACATCCAAGAAATTAAGGACACCACGAAAAGAAGAAATCTGAGGATAATAGGCATTGAAGAAAGAGAAGATATCAGACTCCAGGGCCCAGAAACTATTCTCAACAAAATCATAGAAGAAAATTTCTCCAAACTAAGGAAAGAGATGCCTATAAACATACAAGAGGCCTACAGAACACCAAATAGAATTGGCCAGAAAAGAAAAACTGCTCGTCAAATAATAATCAAAACACGAAACATACAGAACAAAGAAAAAAATATTAAAAGCTGCAAGGGAAAAGGGCCAAATAACATTTAATGGCAAACCTATCAGAATTATACTTGACTTCTCAGCAGAGACCATAAAAGCTAGAAGGGCCTGGACAGAGATCCTGCAAACCCTAAGAGACCACAGATGCCAGGCCAGACTACTTTACCCAGCAAAACTATCAATAATCATTGATGGAGAAAACAAAATATTCCATGACAAAAACAAATTCAAACAGTACCTATCCACAAATCCAGCTTTACAGAAGGTACTTGAAGGAAAACTCCATCCCAAAGGGTCAAGCTACAACCAAAACTACTCAGGAAATAGATAACTATACCATGGCAAAAACATAACTACACAAATGCTCGACTAGAACCAACATCAAAATTAAGACTCTTAACAGTCACTGGTCATTAATGTCTCTCAACATCAATGGTCTCAATTCTCCAATAAAAAGACACAGACTAACTGAATAGGTACATAAACAAGATCCAACATTCTTCTGCATTCAAGAAACACATCTCACCCATAACAATAGGCATTACCTCAGGGTAAAAGGTTGGAAAAAAATATTCCAAGCAAATGGTCACAAGAAGCAAGCAAGCGTAGCCATTTTAATATCGAACAAAATAGACTTTCAACCAAAATTAATCAAAAGGAATGAGGGAGGACACTTCATACTCATCAAAGGTAAAGTCGACCAAGATGACATCACAATTCTGAACATCTATGCTCCCAATACAAGGGCATCCACATTTGTAAAAGATCTCCTAAAAAAGCTTAAACCACACATCAATCCCCACACAACAATAGTGGGAGACTTCACCCCACTTTCACTCAAGGATAGGTCTTTGATTCAAAAACTAAGCCAGGAAATAACATCCTTAACCAATGCCATGGGTCAAATGGATCTAACAGATCTCTATAGAACCTTTCACCCAAACAAGAAAGAATATACCTTCTTCTTTGCATCCCATGGAACCATCTCCAAAATTGATCACATCGTAGGTCACAAAGCAAGCCTCCATAGATAAAAGAGGATTGAAATAATGCCTTGTATCCTATCAGATCACCAGCTCTTAGGCTGCAATTCAACAACAGAAATAGCAAAAAGCCTACACGTATGTGAAAACTAAACAATTCTCTGCTAAATGACACCTGGGTCAGGGAAGAAATAAAGAAAGAAATCAAGGAGTTCCTGAAATTCAATGAAAATGAAGGAACAACGTACCCAAATTTGTGGGATACATTGAAAGCAGTGCTAAGAGGAAAATTCATAGCACTAAGTGCCTTTAAAAAGAAACTGGAAACATCAAACATAAGCATCTTAATGACACAACTGGAAACCCTAGAAAAAAAAGAAGCAGAAACACCCAAGAGGAGTAGACGTCTGGAAATAATCAAAGTCAGGGGTGAAATTAACAAGTTAGAAACTAAGAAAACAGTCCAGGGAATCAAGAAAATCAAGAGCTGGTTTTTTGACAAAATCAACAAGATAGACAGACCGTTAGCCAAACTAACTAAAAAGCAGAGAGACAGTATTGAAATCAACAAAATCAGAAATGAAAAGGGAGACATAACAACAGACACTGAAGAAATTCAAAGAATCATAAGATCCTACTTTGAAAGCATATATGCCACAAAATTTGAAAATCTAAGGGAAATGGATGATTTTCTTGATCAATTTCATTTGCCAAAGTTGAGTGAAGAACAGATAAACAAGCTAAATAGTTCCATTTCCCCCACAGAAATAGAAGCAATCATTGATAGTCTGCCAACCAAAAAAAGCCCAGGGCCAGATGGTTTCAGTGCAGAATTCTACCAGACCTTCAAGGGCGAGCTAATACCGATACTCTTCAAGCTACTCCAAAGGATAGAAATGGATAAAACATTACCAAATTCATTCTATGAGGCCATAGTCTCATTGATACCTAAACCTTACAAAGACTCAACAAAGAAAGAGAATTTCAGACCAATTTTTCTTATGAACATCGATGCAAAAATACTAAATAAAATACTTGCAAAACGAATACAAGAACACATCAAAGATATCATTCATCATGACCATGTAGGCTCCATTCCAGGCATGCAGGGATGGTTTAATATACGGAAATCCATCAATGTAATTCATCATATAAACAAACTGAAGAGAAAAACCACATGATCATCTCTTTAGATGCAGAGAAAGCATTTGATAAAATCCAACACCCATTCATGTTTAAAGTTTTAGAGAGATTGAGGATACAAGGCACTTTCCTCAACATAATAAAGGTTATATACAGCAAGCCAATAGCCAAAATCAAAGTAAATGGTGAGATACTCAAGGAAATTCCTCTAAAATTGGGAACAAGGCAAGGGTGCCCACTCTCTCCATATCTCTTCAATATAGTACTCGACGTTCTAGCCAGAGCAATAAGACAACAAAAGGAGATCAAGGGTATCCAAATGGGAAAGGAGGAAGTCAAATTATCCCTATTTGCAGATGATATGATAGTGTACATAAGTGACCCTCAAAATTCCACAAGAGAACTCCTAAAGCTGATAAACAGCTTCAGCAAATTAGCTGGATACAAAACTAACTCAAAGAAGTCTGTAGCCTTCCTATACACAAATGACAAGCTTCCAGAGTAAGAAATTAGGAAGACCACACCCTTCACATTAGCTACAAGCAATATAAAATATCTAGGAGTTACTCTAACTAAGCAAGTGAAGGACTTGTTTGAAAAAAATTTCAAAACTCTGAAGAAAGAGACTGAAGATGGCCTGAGAAGATGGCATGATCTTCCTTGCTCATGGATCGGGAGAATTAACATAGTAAAAATGGCCATCCTATCAAAAGCAATCTACAGATTCAATGCAATCCCTATCAAAATACCTACACAATTTTTTAAAGACATTGAAAGTTCAATTCTGAACTTCATATGGAAAAACAAAAAACCCAGAATAGCTAAAACAATCTTGTACAATAAAAGGTGCTCCGGAGGAATCTCCATACCTGATCTCAAACTGTACTATAAAGCAATAGTAATTAAAACAACATGGTACTGGCACAACAACAGGGTGGGTGATCAGGGGAATTGGAATCGAAGACCCAGATATGAATCCACACACATATGGTCACCTGATTTTTGACAAATAAGCCAAATCCATTCAATGGAAAAAGGATAGCATCTTCAACAAATGGTGCTGGTCTAACTGGAGGTCTATGTGTAAAAAAATGCAACTGGACCCATATTTGTCACCTTGCACAAAACTCAAATCCAAGTGGATTAAAGACCTCAACATAAAAACCAGAGACACCAAGTCACTTAGAAGAAAAAGTGGGGAAGAGCCTGGAACATATTGGCACAGGAGACAACTTCCTGAACAGAACACCAACAGCCCAGGCCTTAATGTCAACAATTAATAATTGGGACCTCATGAGGCTGAGAAGCTTCTGTAAGGCAGGAGACACTGTCAAGAGAACAAAGTGACAGCCTACAGACTGGGAAAAGATCTTCACCAACCCAACATCTGACAAAGGTCTAATATCCAAAATATATAAAGAACTCAAGAAATTAAACACCATCAAACCAAATAACCCAATTGAGAAATGGGGCTTGGAACTAAACAGAGAATTCTCAACAGAGGAATATCAAATGACTGAGAAACACTTAAAGATATGCTCAACCTCCTTAGTCATCAGGAAAATGCAAATCAATTACTTGCCCCTAGAAGTTAATGAGCCAATAGTCAAATCTTGTGTTCTTTTTATAACTGTCAGGAATAGAACATGGGAAAATTCAAAAGGCATTTGGTGAATGACTACTTCTGCAAAGATAAATTATACAAAGTAATTTTACCTATGTTCCTGGAAGACAACATTCCTCCCCAAAAGTATTTTTAATGTATAATAATTAAACAGCTTTAGTGGATTGAATGAAATTGTAAAAATAGTGCTGGCAAGATGGCACAGTCAGCAAACCTTATTGCTCCCATCCTTGAAACCTTAAATTTGATCCCAGGGACGCACAAGGTAGAAGATAACTGAATCCTGCAACTACCCTCTAATACACACACGCGCGCACACACACACACACACACACACACACACACACACATGCATGTGCGCGCGTTTAAATGTATTAAATATAATTTTATACAAATTGAAAAAACCCTCTAAGAATTAAGTACTACACTTAATTGAAAAACTAAATCTAAATACATTTTTTAACTTGGTAAACTTCAAAATGTTACCATGAAGAACACAAAGAATTGGCCTTTATATTTTAATCCAGAAGCTAAAACACTGCAAGTAATGGCTACTACAGAGACTCTGAGGGAAACACTTGATCACTATGTAGTACTCAAAGTTACTATCAAAAGTTTGTGTTAGCGAATATAACATGAAGGTTTTAATCCCAGAATCTGCTAAAAATAAAAATAATCTTTTATTGGCTTTTTACTCTAAAGTACAAGTCAACACAATTTTTGTTCATTATAAAAATTTTAAAATATGAGTTATTGGAATTTTGATGGGAATTGTGTTGAATCTGTAGAGTGCTTTTGGTAAGATGGCCATATTTTACTATGTTAATCCTACCGATCCATGAGCATGGGAGATATTTCTATCTTCTGACATCTTCCTCAATTTCTTTCTTTAAATATTTGAAGTTCTTTCCATACAGGTCTTTGACTTGCTTGGTTAGAGGTACATCAAGATATTTTATATTATTTACGGCTATGGTGAAGGGGTTGATTCCCTAATTTCTTTCTCAGGCTGTTTACTGTTTGTGTATAGAAGGGCTATTGGTTTTTTTGTTTTGTTTTGTTTTTGTTTTGCTTTGTTGTTGTTTTTGCATCCAGACACTTTGCTGAAGATGTTTATCAGCTTTAGGAGTTCCTTGGAAGAACTTTCTGGCTCACGTATGTATGCTACCATATCACTTGCAAATAGCAATGCTTTGACCTCTTCCTTTCCAGTCTGTGTCCCTTTGATCTCCTTTAGTTAACTGTCCTATTGCTCTAGCTAGGACTTCAAGTACTACATCTAATAGATATGAAGAGAGTGGGCAGCCTTGTCTTGTCACTGACTTTAATACAATTGCTTTAAATTTCTCTCCATTTACTTTGATATTGGCTACCAGGTTTGTTTAGGTAGCCAAACACTCTCCAAAGCGGATTTGGATTTTTTCAAAGGCTTTTTCCAGGATTCAAATACAATTCTTTACAGGCCTTGAAGGAAAAATACTCGATTTCACATGGAAAAAAACTTAGGATAGCTAAAACAATCCTGTACAATAAAAGAACTTCTGGAGAGATCACCAACCCTGATTTCAAGCTGTACTGTAGAGTAATAGCAATAAAAATCACATGGTACTGGCATAAAAACTGACAGGTTGATATATAGAATGAAATCAAGAATCAGAAGTGAACCTACACAGCCTATGGACACTTGATTTTTGACAAAGCTAAAACTATACAATGAAAAAAAGAAAGCATGTTTAACAAATGATGCTGGTCTAGCTTGATGTCTGCATGTAAAAAACAAAAACAAAAACAAATAGATACATATCTATCACCCTGTACAAAGGTCAACTCTAAAGTAGATCAAAGACCCCATCACAAAACAAGATACACTAAATCTGAGAGAAGAGGAAGAGGGGAACAGTCTTAAATGCATTGGCACAGGAGAAAATTTCCTCAGTGCTCTGGAACTAAGATCAATGACTATTAAATGGAACCCAGAAGATTCTACAAAGAGGATACTTGCTCAACTATGTTCATAGCAGCATTACTCATAATAGCCAGAAACTGGAAACAACCTCGATGTCCCTCAACCAAAGAATGAATAAAGAAAATCTGGTACATTTACACAGTAGAATATTACTCAGCTATTAAAAAGAATGACATTGTGAAAATTGCCATCAAATGAATAGAACTAGAAAATGTCATCCTGAGAAAGGTAACTGAGACCCAAAAAGACAAATATGGTATGTACTCACTTACAAGTGGATATTAATTATAAAACATATGATAACCATGCTATATTCCACAGACCCAATGAAGCTAAGTAGCAAGGAGGTCCCAAGTGGCCAAGCTTGAATCTCACTGAGAAGAGGAACTAGATTTGACATGGAGGTAGATTTGACATGGAACTAGATTTGATATGGAACTAGATTTGACATGTGGAAGAATGGGACTGGGAGGGCTAGGGGTGGCGATGGAAACAGGAGGGATGAGGTGGGGCTAAGACAGAGGGAAAGAGTACTGGGAGAGACAACTGGGTTGGAGAGGGCATCACTGGGAGAAGCTAGAAACCTAGGACACGTTAAACTCCCAGGAACCTATGAGGGTGACCCTAGCTAGCTCTCCTAGCAATGGCAGATAAGGAGCCTGAACCAGCCATCTCCTGGAACTAGACAAGACTTCCAATGGAGAGATTGGGACACCAAGCCAGTCACAAAACCTTAGATCCACAATCTGTCCTGCCTACAGGATGCTCAGGAGTGGGGGTGGAGCAGAATTAAAGGGAAAGACGATCCAATGTCTGGTCCAGTTGAGACTCATGCCAGGAGAGGATTCCCACTCCTGACACTATTAATGACAGTCTACTATACTTGCAGACAGGAGCGTAGCACAGAGAGACCCACAGCCAAACACTGAATGGAGCTTGAAGAACACTGTGGAGGAAGGGGAGGAAGGATTGAGATAGCCAGAGTGGTCAAGGACAAGAAAACTTACAGTCAACTAACCTGGGCCCACAGGGACCCACAGAGACTGAATCTCCAAGCAGAGATCATGCATAGGACAGACCTAGGCTGTCTGCACATAGGTAGCAGGTGTACAGTTGGGTCTCCATGTGGCACTCCTAAAGCAGGAGCAGGCACTGTCTCTGACCATGTTGCCTGCCTGCCTTTAGATCACTTTTGCCTAGTCTGGCCTCAGTGGAAGAGGATACACCTAGTCTTACAGTGGCTTGATGTGCTGGAGCTGGTAGTTGACCATGAAAGCCCCCCTTCTCTGGATGCAAAGTGGATAAATAACAGTCTCTCTCTCTCTCTCTCTCTCTCTCTCTCTCTCTCTCTCTCTCTCTCTCTCTCTCTCTCCTACTCTCTCTCTCTCTCTGTGTGTGTGTGTGTGTGTGTGTGTATGTATATATACATATGATAGATATGATATACGCTATGATAAGATACAATATGATACGATATAGTTGAAACAGTCTAGTGCCACTACGGTAGCAAAGAAATCTCTGTAGTCAGGCCTGCATACACAACTATGTGAAAGTTTTCAGTACATTTGCAGCACAAACACAATAAATATTGAAAATAAAAAACATACTGGGAATACATTTGAGGTAAAAAACATAAGATGATACTGTTGCCACAAGAGGTTAAATACACATATTAAATTTATCTTCTAAAAACAGTATTATATCAGAGTGCTTATTTCTAACACAATGTCATCTATCATGTCATCAGTTTCATAGGTAGACTATGTGATCCAGGTGAACTGCTCACTCTGGCTGCATGTCTCTTAACAACACAGTGTTTTACTATGTCTTTCTCACTATTTATGTCTTCTTTTCAACTTAAAATACCCCAAACACCAATACTATTAAGAGAATAAAAAAAGATAATGCAACTTCATAAATATTAGATCTATCGTTTTATTCCTTTCTAAATGTTTTTACATAAATAGTGCTTTTTTTATCATTTGAAACATCAAAAATATATTATGTTCAAAATGCATATCAGAATGAATATATATGTGTGCAAGCAGTAGAGCACTAAATTGAAGTCAGAACCACACAAAGAAATGAATGAAGAAACACATAAGTCAATAAATGCTTTCTACCTTTTAGGAATGTGGATGATATATACAACTAAGAATGAATTTGAGGCTTCACAATAATTGTAAAATAAATATGAAGATAATGGTCATTTTCTAGGAAGCCTTGAAAATCCACACTATCATAGAAAATTATAATGAGACCTGATGAAGGAGGTATAGATCAGATCATTCTTGCCTGCTAATTGTTCAAGTATCTGTACGAAATAACCCAGTCATTAAAATTAATGACCACACCTTACCTAAACTTCTGACCAATAGCATTGGTGAATAAGATAAACACAGAGGTATGCTGTGCTCGCTAACAGAAAGCACATCACTTTGTGTACTATCCCATGGTTTACTATTTCTAAAAATCACATTTAACCACAGTTAGCTACTCTCTGCTTTGTTTTAGAATTTTCACCACTAAAACTAGTCTTTACTATTTTTATGTAAATTTTATGCTGTTTTATTTAAGGAGTTACATAGTATTTTCATGCACATGAAGTACTAAGGTCACGGTGGGAAGTTTTGCCAGCATGAATGAGTGCTGCTGCAGAAGGAGTGGGAGGAGCCCAGCAGTGACTGAGCTTTCAGTTTTCACTGGTGTACTTACAAAGGGAAAAGCACTAATGTGTTCCAATGGTGGAGCCACTTAGAAGCTGTAAGGATGACACCCTACGTTCCAGGAGTTGAACACACACTCTGAGCTACTTACCGTACTGTGTGACAAATGCTATGCAGCTGTTCACAATAATGGGGACGTCGTTTCTGCAGAGCTGTTGATCCTGCAGTGCGTTACCATCTGTGCCCGCTGCTTTTTCTATTGCAGTATGCCACACTGTGAAATCCAACTTGGTATGCCCATGGATGTACAGTGTTCTGTGGGGTTTAAAGGGCACTTCATATCATAATTCTGTTTTTCTTAAAATTATTTTCAACACAGATTACCCTAAAATCCACGTATTTGTGATCTTATCACACACACACACACACACACACACACACACACACACACACACACACACACACACACACACAAATAAAACCATAGCAAATCAAAACAAAAAGCTTTCTTTTACCTTCTGCCCCACCAGGGTTCTCTCTGTCCCTGTGCTGTCTGTTAAGGGCACATAGAACAGAGAAAGCTCTACCAGTTCAGTCTTTCTCCTCCAACTCCCTAGCTCTCCAATTTCATCTCTAAATAACTCAATGAAGACCACTGTGGCTAACCACCAGGGCCATCAAATATATTTCTTGCTAAGAAAAATTTTTTCCTATGCTTATTTTTTAATTTTTTGTTAGAATTTATTCAGATTCTATCCCAATTGTTATCCCCTCCCTTGTATCTTCCCGTGTCCACCCTCCCTATTTAGAACTGTTGATTTTATTTCCTTAAAAAAAAAGAGAGAGAGAAAAAAAAAACAAAACAGATGTGATTTGCATTTTCTTTTCAGATTTCCATTCTTGGTGATCATTCATTTCTACCCCAATCTCACTTCCTCTTCCAGAATAGGTCCTAATCTCAGTGCCTCAACAGATGCAAAGGATGATCCAGAGAGACACCTGTCATTAGGGTAATGTTTTCATCTCCTCCACACATATTACTGACTCCTAACTCCAGATCTCTAGGCTCGAACTTGCCTTTACTAATGCATCTTGCTAAAATCAAGGGCCACTGCAGAGCTAGATCTGGCAGCCTATATGTATATGTACATGTATATGTATATGTGTATATATGTATGTATTTATATGTGTGTGTGTATATATACGTGCATATATATGCATATATATTTTGCAGTCCTTGGGGAAATGAGGGGGAAGCAGAAGAATCAAAACTTCAAGAAAAGCTGCATTGGAAGTTCCAGGCTGGCAGCAATTGTATATCAAGATGATGCTTTTCGAAGTCAAAACTAAATATAATGTGGTATTACAACCAGGTATCCCGAACTTGAAACTTTGCTGCACTACTGCTTCCTTTATAAGTTAGATGAGTTCTGCGTTCCACTGTTGGGGAATTGGTGACAGCAGCACACCACAGAGCACCCTGTAGATAGTCTATCTATGCCCTAAAGCATGCTGCTAAGAAACACTGGATTTGGATCCCTTCACTATGGTACAGGCATATGGAAATCTTCACTACTGTGATAACCAACTGCTCTGGGCACTGCAAGTCACAACTTACCCTACTCCAAATGACTCTTCTGAAGTTCAGAATTCATTACTGTAGCTTTGTATCTCCTGCTAATCCCATCCACACAAGTTTCAATTTTTTTTTTTTTTTTTTTTTTGGTTCCTTTAATCTGAAATAATTCACTTTGTCTGTTGGTCTTCTGTGATACTTCAGAACTTTCTAATCTCTTTGATGTCACCAAAACCCACGACATAATCATTTTCTTGATATCCTCTTTTAAGTCTCCATTCCTCTTACCAGAATAGTCAACAAGATGAGGCTAAGGACACTAGTTTTGGGTAATTGTTATGTCTTTAAAGCTTTGATTTTTCTAAATGGCAGGGTCTCCATGACTTGGCCTGTGTTTTCCACTGAAACTTTATAACATCTCATCTTTGGCTACACAGATGATCACGCCTGGCCAAAAACTTAACCCAGGTGAAGCTCCCAGATGCTCTCTGATAGCTCCACATGCTTTTGGGCCAGGGGATCCGTCCTTAATCAATAGCTGCTTTTCTCTCTTTTATCATCTGCTATTCCTATGCAACTTATTGGTCAGAGGCCAAACTTCACACAGACAAGCAAGTAAAGTACTTTGGTCTGTGCCCAAGGCTAATATCTGGCATTTACTGGTATATATTTCCAAATGCTATCCTCACTACAAAATTTAAAACATTAAATACCAATATAACCCAAGTATATTTACTCTAAATTAGTTGTTCTCAACTAACGGCCTGCAACCTCTAGAATGGTTGAATGACCATTTTTCAAAGAATCACATATCAGATATGTACATTACAATTCACAACAGTAACAAAATTACAGTTATGGAGTAGCCATGAAAATAGCTTTGTGGTTGGGGGTCACAACAACCTGAGGAACTGTATTTAAGGGTCACCGCATTAGGACAGGTTGAGAACCACCCTTCTAAAGGAGCATTACTCAACCTTGTTTTTCAGCTATGAGTTGGATACTTTGGATTACCAACTGTAACAGAAGAACAAGCTGGTGAAATCCTTGGGCTTCCGTATGAAGTCAGGGAGAAGGAATGAAATCTTTCACATTTCTGAACAACACTGACAGTGACTTTAAAAGAAAACCTCCCATCCTTTCCCATTTCTTTCTCTCTCCTTACAATGCTCTTCCAGGAAGAGAAAGCAAACAGCTGCACTCTAACACAATTCTGAAACTGCTAGAATTTTTTACTAACATTTGTGCTTTAATCCTTGGCTCTTACTTTCTGACATCTTCACCTACTGTTTTTATTTTCCACTCTACCACAATGGCACAAACCCACAGATTTTGTAATTTTCTCTTTGAAGAATTCTGACAAATGGTCCAATAGTTCTACAATGCTTTAGCCTTTGCCATTTATTGTACATCTGAGTGTGTGTCAATGTGAAATATCAAAGCAAATTATGTTCAGAAACAGCAAGCCCTTGCATATATCCTAGTTAAAATTCCGTTTTTCTAAATTCAGATAAAAAAGAGTACAACTTTTTTTCTGATTTTTATTTAAATAGAATTTTACTTCATAATTTAATTGCCAATGTGACTTAAAATCCTTGAAAACCCAATGGGTGAGTACTTCAGTAGCCCGTAAAACAAATCCAAAATGTAGCAGTAGTCCTTTAAAACCAGTATAACCCTGTTACTAACTGTATCTCAAACTCAGAATTTTCCTTCTAGTAAGGAGAAATCCCACAATAGAAGCTTAGCTGTCTGCTTGTGAACTAGTGAGGGGTAGAACAAGCAATGACAAGTTAACTCCTGTGTCAACTTGTCAGTGAGTCTTAAAGTGTATCATCTACAACAGCCTAAGGGATGGCTCACATTTAACTCCATCAGTTCAACAACCTTCCATTCTGAAGCTTATTTAAACTCTAAATACACCAAGTACTGTACTATAAGACATCTCCTATGCAAATGCTCACCAACATGTATCTTCCAGTGTTACAAAACATTTTGAATAAGAATTTCAAATGAACATTCAACTCTGTATTCAAACATCAGAAAAAGTTATTTTGATGAACTCCAATTATAGCATATTTATATATTATCATTGTAAATTTTCTAAAAATAAATTTCAGTCATATAAAAAACAAGTAATTTGTTATTATTAAATTAAGGCAGATGAGTAAAGTCTAGAAGCCAAGTCCTAGGACTAATATAGAAAATTCTCTTAAAATTGCAATATATAAATGAATTAGTGTTTATAGTGATTGGAGCCTAGTCAACTGAAAGGAAGCTGAACTCTCTTCAGATAGACAATCAGTAAATCATACTGCATAGAAAACAAATTTATGAATAAATAACTAAGGGAGAGAAGCAAATACCATATACCACAAATATGATTTAATAAAGAATAGCCTAAGCATTTATAAAAGAGTGAAAGCTCTTAGGTCCTCAGCAAAAATATGGTCATCAATCATTTAAAAAATTCCAAGAGACAATGCATACAAATAATATAACAATACACACACACACACACACACACACACACACACACACACACACACACACACAGCAATGGCAGAAGTTTTCCAAACACTGAAGAAGTAGCTGAAGACAGTAAGACAATAAAGTATTTTATATATATATAGTGTGCGTAGATATTCTGAAATGGTATTTGGTAATACATACCAAGAATCTTAACATGTATATGCAAAGTTTTGACAAGTATTTCCAATCACAAAACATGGCCACAAGCACATAATTTGAAGTGAAGGCAACAAACTGTTTCTGTCCTTCCTTCATGCATGTGTGCATAGCAAGAAGCATATCTGCCAGAGCATCTGAAAACGAACATGAGCTTAGATCTGCCAAATTTTGGAAAGGGAAACTGGTTTGGAATGTATTATCCTATACATCTGGATAATGTATATATAGAATAGAGACCATATTATAATGTTCATGTATAAATTCTCATATTTTCTAAAACACCCAAGTTATGCGTGGCACACTCCCTAAGTCTATTTTGTGCTGCCCATATGTGCACGAATATAGGGCTATCTACTGGAGATGGGGAGGCTCCCAGGAGTCATGTCTCCAAAGAAAATGGACTCTCCCATAGTAGCCATCAACTGCCAATAACTTACTTTTAAGTCTGCCAACTATCACCTAGTCCACACTCCTGTACTTTAACAATGAAAATCTAAACTCTTGGTCTTCAGTTCTAGGTGTGACATTAATATCATGTCTTCTTATTCTTCCTATGACAGGACCAGGAAACACAGTTTCTTTAAGAAGCTGGATCACAGACATTTCTAGAAGGGACCTGAAACTTGGTCTGTTAGAGCACAGTAAGATCTATTTCTCATCTTATGAAAGAAGAATCAAAACTGGGTATGGTTGTGTAAGCCTTTAATCCAGTACTCAGGAAACAGAAGCAGACAGATGTGTGAGTTCAAAGGCGGCCTGATCTACAGAGAGAATATCCTGCCTTCAAGTGAGAGAGACAGAGACAGAACCAGAGACAGGCAGACAGAGACAGAGAAAGGCGCATATTCTACCTTGGAAAGTGTTGTTCATCTGCAACGGTTATCACTGTAAGGTATCTTTGGAAGTGCTCGCTGTGACTTCCTTTCCATTTTGTAAGCAAGCTCTCAAAGAAGAATATGTTACTTATCACTGTAGGCTTTTTGCTTCCAATGGGAAAAGATGAAGCATTTGGCTGAGTGACATTTGCTCATTAAATTTATAATGCACTTTTTTTAATTGTGTGGTCAAACATTTTTACCAATGCCTGTTCCCATGAGACTGCTACCAAAACCAATACAAAACAAACAAAACAAAACAAAACAAAAAAAGCATTTCCATCATTCACAGAACTCCCTCATAATTCTTTGAAGTGAATCCTTTCTTCTATCCATCCCAGGGAAATCTGGTCACTTCTCTGTCATTACATATTAGACTACTGGCTATATTATTTCCTATAAATGAAAGGCCATGTGTTACTCTTTTGTATCTTTTTTTTTTTTTTTTCATTTACTCAGCACAATATTCTCAAGGCTTGGTTATGTTGTTAATACAGATATATTTAGAATTAATTAATACTAATAAATTAATTAGTGTTCTATGCATAGGTGACCATCACATTTTGTGCGTACATTCACTTGCTAGGGACACCAAACCCTTCTCACTTTTTAATTCTAGAAACTGAGTCTATTGGTACCTTTGTGGTACTATGTCTATATGTTGTTACCTACTTTGAATAAATATGCTGAGGCTAACTCACTAGAATATAGTGATAAGTATACATTAACTTTATTTTAAAAATCAATATGTCACTGGGGAGATGGCTCAGTGAATACAGTGTTTGCCACACAGGTGTAAGGACCAAGTTCAGCACCCATGCAAAAGACAGCAGGTGTGCTGGCTGATACCAAAGAGGCCGACGTGTGCAGTCAATGGCAAACTGGTTAGACAGCCACATCTCCAAGTGCCCGGTCTAGCCTGGGAACCTGTCTCAGCAAACTGGTTAGACAGCCACATCTCCGAGTGCCCGGTCTAGCCTGGGAACCTGTCTCAGCAAACTGGTTAGACAGCCACATCTCCGAGTGCCCGGTCTAGCCTGAGAACCTGTCTCAGTAAGTAAAGTGGTGGGAGATGAAAAAAGACAGCCAACGTCAACTTTCGTCCTCCACCCACACCAGCAAACACATGTATGTGTATTGCACACACGTGTGCTTACATACATATAAGTACACATGCACACCAGACATACATACACAAAAATAATTGGGATAAAATATTTTCCAAAACGACGACTGTATTTTATATCATTATACTTAGCCAATCCTCTTACTCCTTTTTCAGAGTTTTCATTTTTCCAGTTACGAGGTTTGTGTGGTTTTTTTTTTTTTTTTTTTTTTTTTTTTGAAACAGGGTTTTCCTGTGTAGCCTTGGCTGTCCTGGAACTCATTCTGTAGACCAGGCTGGCCTCGACTCATGAAGATCCGCCTGCCTCTCATTCCTAAGTGCTGGGATTAAAGGCATGCCCCACTACTACCCAACTGAAGTTTTCATTTTGTTTTGCTTTCCTTAATAAGCTTGTTTGACGAACAAAATTTCTAACTTGGCAGTGCTGGGGAATGGGTTCAAGACAAGGATTGGCTAGAACTTAAAAAATAACCCAGGGTCACCTCAGAGTCATAATCTTCCTAAGTGCTAGGACGACAGAGGTGGGCCATCAGGCCCACATTTACGTTTCTAATTTGAAAAAGTATTACAGATTTTATTTTTTAATTACAGCTCCAAGACTTGCAACTATATTTCAGTTGTCACCCCAGTATCTGTACTTCTTATCAAATGTGTTTATTGTGTTCATCTACAAATAAAACACTGAGAAAAACATGTGACCAGGATTGCCTAGTTCATGTATCTGAACTGTTCAATTGCATGTTATGTGTTATTGTATTTAGTATTAAATTGTTCATAAATTCCACTGCCATCATGATAGGCAATTGCCGTATCACTGAGACAGACTCTCAGCCCAAGAATCCAAATTTGTACAGGATATCTTTTCGAGCATTGCATTTTTGAGCTCTAGAAATTACACTTGACCCTCATGTGTACACTGTCTAGGGTATACCTGTAATCTCAGTACCCAGGAAGCTGAGGATGAGACTAATAAGTTCAAGACTGGACTGTGCTACATAGAACCTCCAAAAGAGGAAGTTAATTTCCCCCCCCACACACACACTGAAAGATATTTGTAATGATGTATATGCTTTCTCTGACATCTCAGAAAATATTTATAATATTTAAAAATTACTTTTAGAGTCTTTGCTAATTACATTATCTTTTAATTTCTTGATGTATCCATGAACTGGTTATGAGTTTGTTTTTCACTTCTCTCATAATTTTACCTGAAGGTTAAACACCATGAACATTGAGGTACAGAGTGAGATTGTGACACATTCCCACAGAGAATATTAATGAGTGTTTTCTCATCATATCCTGTTCATCCCAAAGAACTAAAGCATTTGTGAAGCCATGGGCCTTTTGAGGATCTATCTTAAGCTTGAAGTATAATCTGACCACGCATTAGTCTAAAGCTGTTAGGCACTGTACTTGGATACTGCCTTCTGTGGGTCCTCACTAAATGTCCAGCATATGTAACGACATCATTCTAACAAAGGTGGATAAGAATTTGAACATACCCCACTACTACCTATGCCATAAAGCTTATTTGATTAGTGACATTCTGGGAGGTGTTTCTGCCTGACCTCTTAAACATCCATTGCTACACATTAGGATTAACAAACAAAAAAACACCAACAATAAAAGATATAAAAAACCTCCTGCAAAGACTTCAAAACTTTACATAGCTCCTTTGCTTTGAGACTCATGGGACTCCTATCTCGGAATCCCCCCCCCCCCCCAATTGTGCCTGGGTTTCCCTTTCTTTGCTCTGTAAGTGTCTGAGAAAGCCTAGACCACCTAAAGTCTCACCTCAGTTGATTCCTTTCTCTCTGCATTCACATTCCAGAAACACCAACTGTTAAGAACTCTGAAAGCAGTCGCTTCCTCTATTCTGTAGAGTTTTCTAGTTGCTTAAAGAGGAACAGCATGTGCTGAGTGATTTTCCCATGCCAGAACAGGTGTCTGGCACACTAACTCCATTTAGCAGTGTGACCCTAACATCTTCATTTTAGTTTAGAGACATTTTTCCTTCTCATTTCGATAAGAAATTGGGACACAGAGATGGAATTTTAGTAAGAAAGAAGAAACTGCTAATTATTAGGAAAATATGCAGATTCAGAGGTGGCAGCAACAAGAATAATGAATTGGGAAACATTATTATAAATAGATTGCTTATTCTGAAGCCTAGAGCTCAGTAAACAGTCTCAAGCCACCTGATTCCTCAAGGATGACAAAGTGAGTTTCCCAGTCTCGTCTCTCACACTATCACACAAACACTTGTATGTGCAATATGAGAAAAAAATTGTATAACCAGCCTGCTCAAAGCTTTGCTGATATTTCACTGACTGCAGCATGAATTCACCTCCTCACATTTAACAATAACTTGTAAGATGTTCTTTAAGGATTCTGCATTCTTGAAAAGGTCCTGAAATTCTTATGAGCAGTTTAACTGGAGAGATGGAATATGCCATCCACCTATCTTCCCAAGCCACTGGCTTTGGTTTTGGAGTCACGTTCTCAAGGTTAAGTCCTACTTGGACTACGTCTGCTCTCATTTCACACAAATTCTCTAAGCCCACACTGCTTAACTCTTCAAAACTTCAAAACAGTTCCCTCATTGTTTTTCTACTGGAATTCAAGTTCCAGTAAAATGTACTTTTCCTTTGGAGGGGAGATTATACTGTTCACTTCTACCATGGAAAGAGTCTTATTATTTTCTACATTTTTCTCTTCAACTATTTATTAATATATGTTTTAATTCATGTATGCTTTATAAGATAGGATCTTACTCTATAGCCCAGGCTGGCCTCAACTTCACTCCAATCCTCCTGCCTCAGCTTTTCAAGTATTGGGAGTACAGCCATGGATCACTACACCCAGATTTTCTCCATAACCTCAATTACTAGTAGATGAAGATGCTTCTGAATAAAAGCAAATTGATGAAACAAATGCAATATATGTTCAAAATCAATCTTCTATAATGATGCACTCCATCTTAAATATTTTAACCATGAGGCATTTGAATGTACAATAGAATAGAACTTTTTTAATAAAATAAATCTGTAGGTGTGGTGAGGGAAAAGAGTCTGGGCAAAATTCAGATGAGCTCATTACTAAGAATTAAATCACAAATTTTGCAGAAGCAGTCAAGCTGATATTGTGGGCAATGGGCTACTGTTTAATTTGCAATTACATGCACAATTTAGAAACCACTTTAAGATAATTTAGCCTCAGGAGAATCACTAACATAACCTCTCCCACAAAGCACAATTCCAACTGGGAAAGCAAGAACATACAGGATAATTTAATAGAAAATAAGGACCTTAAATTTAGGGTGCTAATCTCCCAAACCGGGCAAAGAACTCAGTTCCAAAATTGTGGAACATATTAATACGGTGTTTATTCCCCAGTGTTAGATTCATTATGTCTGGGATTTGCAATTAAAACTAAAATGCAGTCAGCCTTGAGAACCATCAAATGCAATGTGCTTTCCTATAGGTCAGCCAGGGGACTGAAAACAAAAACACACACACAAAACATACCACCTTTACTCCTGTTTCTGGCAACACAGCTGAGTTATTGCTTTTGTTTAATATACCCAAAGGCCTTTCAGCCAAGGCTCAGTGATAGGTGTCTTTGACAAGTATATAAGCAGCTCTAAAACATGAAGAAAGCGGCTTATTTGAAGGACATGAACAGAGACTGTGGGTTAGAAAGCACAGTTTCTAATTTTGAGAATAAAGTGCTGTAATCTGCTGAGTATTTCAGTCAAGTGGAGATAGGATCAACTGTCTAGGAAAATGCTTTCTGACTTCTTGGTCTGTACATTCACTAACTTACAAAATCTATTCAAACCATTACTATTTTTTCGTACAAAGAAGTTCCAACAAGGAATTGCAAAGGACACAGATTCTACATCCCAGGAACAACATTAGCCAGCACACCAGAAACCCTTAAGTGTGATCATGAAAGCTTTATTTTCCAAAATAGTAATTTTTAAAGAACACAAAGAATACACATTAAAGGAAGGCCATCTGCTATACCTTCTGCTTAGAGCTTTTTAGAGCAAAATTGCTCTGTGTGTAGAAAATATTATTGCAATATTCCTCTTTCTAAACACACTCATGCTATGCATATAGAGAAAATTATCAGGAGAACTAAAATATATATATTTAAGTAGAGACTATATGTAGTGGGTGATTATCAATTCATGAAGTTTTTCAGTTCAGGGAATTCTTTTTCCACCTTGTGGTTAAGAAACATTAGTGGATTTATACAGTTTAACCAAAGGTGAAGAGGAATGAGGAACATATGAAATTAATTTATTAAGCTTATTTATGATTCATGCCTCTGGTTGAAGCTGTTAATAACAAAAAAACTATAAAGGTTAAAACTTGCATCTGTTTGGCTTCCCTGACCCTGAATTACTCACACTATCTCTACATGCCATCAACATGAGTGGTTGGAAGTTGTTTTATTTCCAAAGTAACCATTTTATCAGGCATTCAAATTCTAATTTAGCTTACAGTCATTATTTGCCAAAGACCTAACAGACCAAAGGATATGAAAAAGTAGATAATGTGATGAAATTCTCTTATTTTAGCACAGTATTAAAACAGCTTTTTAATAGCCATGGCAATAATTAGCAAGCCGAATGTGAGACAGCTGAATAAGTTCACACCCTCCATGCAGTCACCTGGACTAAGAGCCTAGCACTCACCTTTACGTTCAGCTCACAAAGCAACCTCCTTCTATCAGGGTGAATGGGGTTAGTGTCCCACATCATTCATCACTGTTGCTCGCCGGGACTCAACTGGGAATAATTATTTTATTCTTGCCCCTTTATGCGTTTAATCCCTCCGCCTTGTGGTCTCTTTTCATCCTTATACAAGTACAGACCACCATAAAGCAAAGTGTGTCCCTGTTAACTTCCTATGTCAAATATCCTACCTCTTTAATCTTATTGTCCTCTAGATATTGTTAAAGGTCTGTCCTACTTGAGGACAAACCTCATGGGAGCTGTGGTAAATGTAGTCACTTTAAGTGGTCTCTGTTATAAACAGTAACCTATCAAGGAGAGTCAAGGAAAATCAGTTAGTTCTGCACATATCACCATATTCTGTTTATACTAATTCTTCCATATTTTCTCTTTTTCATCTTGCTAACAGACATCTCCATGTGGCCACTTCCCAAGATGAGTTCTTAATCAATTACTGAAATCTTACTAAAGTGCTATCTCTATTCTGTATGTATTGATATCTCAAAAACAGTACCATAATTCACATAATTGGAGTCAAAGGTCTTGAGCCACCCTTGAGTAGAGCACTGATCTAATTCATCAGCAGGGCACATCCTTTCCTGACCCCTCCAACCACTCGCCAACACTTAGATTCTCAGGTAACCAATCTCTGGCATGACTCTGTGACAAAACTCTAGCTGAACACAGAAGCTTATACTCCTGGCCCACAAAGTCATTTATCGGGTGTCAGAGTGGGATGTTTCTTTGAAAATATTAATGAGATCATGCCAGTTCCCAGTTTGAGTCACTTATCATCGTGCTTAGAATTGAAAAAAAAAATTTCTCTTTATATACTATGACCTACTAGGTCCTATATAGCCATAGCCCTAGGGATATGTCTGAAATAATTTCTTCCCATACTCTCGTGTATTCAACCCTCCTGCCTCTGCGAGCTACAGTGCATCTTTAGCATACCAAGCTGAGCCTCCTAAGGGGATATTCAACTATCAGTGTCAGTATCAACTAACCCAGTATCTGATGTGCTAGATCATGGCCTCCTCACATTATGCACACAGTCATTTCTTCTGCACTCTCTGTGCACTTACCCTCACTCACCCGCACACAATATTGTTCTCACTCACTCTTTTTCATTAACTTGATTATTTTCTTCAGAGGATTAATAACTGGTGGGCAATGATAAAGTTTTTGTGTGTTTTGTGGGGTTCTGTTTTTGATGATGTGTAGGATTCCCCTGCTACAGTACAGACTTTATGAGGACATGCTTTAGGAGGGGAGGCAGGGAGCTTGTCAACTTTCACATCATTCTTCCCTCAGCAGGTCAAGCCATCCTGTCCCGATGCCTCGTAGATGCTTAATTAATAGTTCTTGTAAACTAAACAATGTCAAGAAATCAAGTTCTAGGTATGAATGATACACATACACAGGCCACATGAAGTATAGGCCATTTGTAGACCCTAAACCTACACCTACAATCATCAAACAACTATCACATACCTAAATAAGAATGCCCCAGGTCTACTGGAAATTATAAACAACAGTCATGCTATGTTGTCATAAAATATATGAAAAATTGTGGGGGTGGAGGTTTCTACAACCTGCCTATATGAAAACTTAACACAGGGTATATAAACAAGAGTTTCTTAAATTTTAAAATAATGGCTTCTCCCTTGAGAACTTAGCCAAAATATCATGCTCCATACTACTGAGAAATAGGAGGAAAAATGATAAAAAGGCGCTTACCTCCCTTTTTCCACTAAGAGTAACACATCTAATTTTTCCCCATTTTGAACCATTGTGCTGATTGCTGGAGAGACAGAAGGACAAATATTTCTTTTTAATGTCAAAATATGCATAGATACACAATTAACACAACTTAGTAACAAGGCTGGGGATAAGCCTCCCAAATTCCTTGTGAAGCAGCCATTACCACATGCAAACTGGAGGTGAACCCCCACAACAAGGGGTGTGGGTGGGGTCCTCTTACTTAGCTCCTGCAGTCTTCGTAGGTGCATCTTCTCTTCCTGAGATTCTTGTGTTTGAAGGCAAAAACACAAACTAGACTTGTCCATAGCAAACCAGCCTTTTCTCCACTGGTCCAGGGCATGGCAGTCTTTGTAGAACAGTTGACCAATCAAATCATAGTCAGCTTCTGTTAAGTTTTCAGCAACAAAGGGAACAAAATGCTGTTAAAACAAATACAGAAAAGTAAGAAAGACAGTGAAAATAGGAAAGCCTTTCCCTATCTACAGATAGAGGGAAATTGGAAAAAATTATCTTTGTTTTTGTATTTTAAGCAGTAGTAAGTAAATACCAAATTATTCTTTTTTTTTTTAAAGGATTTATTTATTTATTATTCATACAGTATTCTGCCCGCATGTGGGCCTGCACACCAGAAGAGGGCACCAGATCTTGTTATAGATGGTTGTGAACCACCAGGTGGTTGCTGGGAATTGAACTCAGAACCTTTGGATGAATAGACAGTGCTCTTAAGCTTTGAGCGAACTTTCCAGCCCCACTCCCAATGATTCTTGATTGTTTTGTGGTTGTTCTTGCTATGGGTAGTTTATTGTATACATGTGTAATCATATAAGGGTATATATGTAAAAATTTTTTAAAAATTTAATAATTAAAGAAGACATTTCAAAAAATTTAAATATTGTACAAACTTCAAAAAATAAAAACAAAAACAAAAACAAAAACAAAAATGCTCTGAGACTTAAAGCAAACAGGCAATGTATGTTTTCAAACAGCAGCACCATATACTTTGTCTTCTTTGTATGTATACAAAATGAGAAATTTTCTTTCTCTGACATGAACTCTGGTGTCCCCAATTTGATCACTTCCCCTTGGTGGGGAGGCCTGGTGGGCACAGAGGGAAGGGGATGCAGGCTGTGCTCATATGGTGGAGGAGGAGGAGACTCCCCCATCCCCAGCTGTCAGCCATCTAGAGGAGGTGTGTAGAGTGGAAGAGGGAGGGAGGGTGGGAAGGAGATGACATAAGGGAGGGCATACCAATCGGGATGTAATCTGAATAAATTATAATAAAACTTTAAAAACAAATTTTCTCTCTTAGTTTGTAGAATCTTTTGAAAGGCCGGGCTCCTGTGTGTTCCTCTGCATCTTTTGCTAAGTCTGTTCCTTTTGTCATGTAGATTAGAATAAGTAACATGCTCATGAGAAGGCTCAGGAGGAAAAAAAAATGGCTTTACACTACGAAGACTACTATAATCATCAAAAATACAGAATTAGCTCATAAGAATCAGTTTTGCCTATGTTCTACATGAATTTCTTGTCTGTTTCTGGGCCTAGAAGTCTGCTTTTAGCCTTTTTCAATGGCCAAGTTTGAAAATATGAAAAACTTTCTTCCTAAAATTGTAGCTACAATGATCATGGAGCTTTGAACCCCAACCAGAGAACAAAGTGAAGGGTCTTTCCTGGATTTAGTAGTGAATATAGAATTTAAGTACCTTGGCTATAGTTTCAGTCCATTTTCTTTGAATCTGAGATGTTTCAGCTCCAAAGAGAAAGACACGTTCCAAAGGTAAGTAGATCTCAAATACAAAGATTGGCCTACAGCAAGCACAAATAGAAAGACCACACCACACAATAAATGAATGCAATCTAAAATTTTAAAAATCAAAAAAAGCAAATTAATTAATAATCAGCATATGTAGCATCAACAAATACTTAATAGTAAAATAGCACCTTCAACTATGACGATCAAGGAGAATGTACTGGTTAGCATGTAATAATGATAATAAGATCCACATTCGTGAATATAAATAACATCACTGCAAATCTCTTCTACCATAAAAATTACTAACTTCTCTGTTCCTAAAATTGCTTTTGATTGTAATGTTTATACATTTTCATTAATTATACTTTAACATAAACAGAGTAAGATACTTTCACATCAGCATCTCTCAGGCTGTTACTAAAATCCTTCAGAGTTTTTAAATAGGTAAAAGATATTATATAAATGATTCTTAATCTTTTAATTTCAACATTTTCAGACCATCAACATAACCAAATATATCTTGAGATTTATCTATGAATATGGTATCTAATACATTTGAGGGTTATCAATGTAGTTTGTGGGGGGAGCGTTCACCTGATGAATTTAATATTTTATTTTAATATGAACCAATAATCACAGGACCTCCTCTCTTCTCCTCTGTTTTACATACGATGTCCTTTAAACAAATATATGATTTCTTGCTTTTAGCCCACTATTTAAATTAATCACAGAAACAAAAGTGCTTCAATGATCAACACAGAATGTCTTAGTACTAATTTTTAAAGAATTTCCAGCGGATGTTCTATATAAAATAAACTGGCTTGAAGATACCATAAAACCTTTTTATAGGAAACAATGGAAGAATACAAAAGATAACGAGAGCCTCATCACCAGTTACAGTGACGACAAACACCTTTCACCTCCCAGAGAGATGCTAAGGGTAGACCTACCCAGTAGTCAAATAGAAGTCCTCTTTATGGACGGCCAGGCAAATAACCTCGCTGATGTTGATGGTGCCATTGGGTGTGGTGCACTTGTCATTTTCATAGTAACTCAAGAAGCCGCCTTCTAAAACACACCACTTTTTATTTGTCTCTATGAATGTAAAACAAAGCAAACGGCAAATGGAGTTATAAACTTTTTAAAACAAACCATGTCTGCATTCAAAAAAAGAAATTGCCATTTTCCCTATTTTTGCTAAGGAACATCAAACTACCTCATAAGACATAAAGTTGATAAATTTTTTTTCTTCTCAAAAAGTTATCCTCTAACTGTAAAGAATGTGCAAGACAAAAAGATGAGTATGACATTGATGACTAGAAATGCAGGCCAATTCATAAAGCGAAAAGCTACAAAACAACTCTGCAAACACGAAGGACTGAGGTCTGCACAGAGGATTGCGAGGAGAACAAATGTAGAAGAAAAAATAAAACCGAATCCATTGAGAAAGAAGAATATAAAAGAAGTGTTCCGCATCCATAACGTCTGCAGTGTCCTACTTAACACTGGGGTCAGCATACCACGGAGAGCGGCGCAATCACACACCGTCACCTGCTATGAAAAAGTTTTACTGGTACACAGTGATACCTGTTCCTTGTAGATGGCCTGTAACTCATTTGCCATTACGAGGCGGCTCCATTTACATCAGAAATGTGGGATTGAAGACAGTGAGTCCTGCAGCCTTATAGTGTGTAAAATATCACTAGCTTTAGAAATGGGCCAGAGGTCAGACAATGTAGGGACTGATCTTGTCTCTGAGTGTCCAGGATGACAATGTGATAGGAAATCCTGACATTCCTGTTGATTTGGGAAGGAATGAAAAACAGTGGAATTGTGACGGTCGAAACCCTCAGAGTGCCCCTCTCGCCTACAGAAACCACACTGGGAAGCAGTTTCTGTATGATGCACATCATAATGAAAATGTACAACGGCTAACTCCCAGTATTTGTCTGGTTACAAAGGGGAGTCAGCATGTGAGCTGAAAGTGAAAGACGGGGTTATGAATTTCTCTTTCCGTTGTCATGTTTGGGACAAGGAAGACCAGGATTCACTCAAGATTTATCCAAACCCTGTATGTAGCTCCATGGGCCATCTCTTTCCAGATCCCACGGAGTGCCGGGGATGTCCTACTTTAGAACTGAGGTTGTAAGCCTAGAGGGCACGGCACCTAAACTCAGATGCCAACAGGATTCCAGAAGCTACTGTGCTTCTGTAAGCCCTCAAACGCTCCTCCCCTCACCCCAGTTCAATCAATGTTGCGCATGTTCACATCATACATGTTCTACATATATGAATTCACTGAGCCTGCAGAATGGCATCAGTCTATGTTATGTGCCCTTTTCATAGGCACAGGGAAGCTGACTCCCCTTCTCCTGGTCACATGACAAGTTACTACAGGAGTGGGGAAGAATGCAAACAGGTAACTTCTGGAGTCTACACACTGACTGCTGAGCAAAATGCCCGTGTGCTTATTACACAATTAAGACTATATAACCACTTTTAAAGTGTCACAATAGAGAAGTCCCATATTATAATGTGTGGGTGTGTGTGTACAATAAATCTGAGGTATTTAAGGCAACACTACTATTTTCCAAAACCATGTGGAATTTTTTTTCATTTACATAAATATGCTTTGGTCTTGGAAACACATTTTTAAAGGTACACAACTTAGGCTTTTCCTAGATTTAAAAAAAAAAGTTCTTGTTAATGTATAAAATTAAATATAAACAGAATGAAAACAGGAGTCTCTGGTAAACCCTATCAACCATTTTCTTTTTAGAAAGCAAAGGCTGCAGAAACTAATCAAAGCCAGACACCAGGGGCAACACATAGGGCTGAGGAGTGGAAATGGAAAACAAAACCAGGATGCGATTATTCAGCTCTGTACAGAGCTTTAGCAGGGGCTATCAATCTTTCTTTTTCATGAACACTAAACTGAGAAAAGAAAAAGCAAAATACCGATCAGTCTTCATAAGCAAGAGCTACAAGGGCCTGAGATCGGCAGAAGCTGAACTGACAATGTGGAACCTCTGTGACGCCGAACGATCCGTGCATTTTATTCCCAGACTCCTGTCTTCGTTTTTAATCATTTTGTTTCCTGCCCTGTGATGACAAGGGCTGATGGAGTGGAACTGTCCAGTGCTTGCCTTTCAGAGGCAAAGGTGACAGCCACACACTTTTAATCTCTGCATCTTTCCAAACAATTCATTTTTTTCCCCCTATGAAGCTGGCGTTGAAGACCAGCAGCAGACCAGCTGGATCTTAGGAGGGAGAAGAGTGAGGCCCAGAAACCCAAGCTTCTTCAGAGCTCACTTTGTGCTTCTTGGGGTAGCTGTTTCATAACGAAACATGCTTTATGCCAGCAACTGTGTCTTTTTAATTTAGAGGTTTCCTCATTTCTGTGTGGTAATGAGGATATGCATGACAAGACTCTCATTGCCTGCTTGAATCTCAGAAAATACTCAACTCTGGATATCATATTTTCCAATGTATGTATGAAGTTCAAATTATAAACTAGATGTTGTAGAAAATGAACAATAATAATATACAGATAATATACAGTTAAACCTATGCATTTTTCTGGAATTTTATTTATTTAATTATTTAAAATTTAGTTGATTACTGATAAATGAAACTCAAGTGAAACTACTGACTTATGACCGAACCACACATACAATCAAAGACTGACAGAGATCTGATGAGTCTGCTATTAGACTAGACAACAGTTTGTTATACTGAAAACTTAAAGCAAACTTTCGATTTCAAAGTTTTGACTTGATCTTTGTACAAGAAAAGACTGAAAAAGGCTCCAGAATACTCTAGCAATCAGGAAAGTTATTGGCAAGTACTTTGTTCTAGGTATTATGCAAAGATTTTAATCAGAGTTAGATCTGACTTACGGGTTAATTCTTGCAGAGTTTTTCTTGCTTGTCAATTATTATACCCTAGGCCGAGTAAGGAGATGAACAAACGTCGGGTAAAATGTTTTATCCAGAAACCCAACCTAAGAGGCACAGAAAGGGTACCTTCAAGGAGCTTTTTCTCAGAAGAGACTCTATTAGCAGAGGCAGGAGCCTGGTACAAGAAGTCGCACAGGAAGGTAGGCTGGGCAGCCTCCTGGTTCGATCCACCCTCAGAAGGAACATCATGCTGTGGGAAATCTAGGAAAGTCAAAGCGATTTCACATTTGAATCCAAAACATAATAAGGATCCCTTTTGCTTATGAATTTTGAGCCAGAATAAAAGTAGGTCCTTATTTATGACCAAATAAATACAGAGAGATTTGCATAAAGTTTGCAAAGAAGCATGTAAGCCATACTTATTCAAATATAAATCAGATTTAATTTTGGAAGAAATGATTACATGGGATTGACTATTTTAATCTTCCATTTACAAGATTAAAGGACTACAAGGGAAATGCATCCTATGTGTCTTCTGCTATAATGCACTACTTCAGTAATTTCACATTCTTTTTTTTTGGTTGAAAAATCAATGTATTTGTGCTTTTTCCGCCCCCAGGGACATATCTTAAGAGAGCAGTCAGTACAAGGTGATGGACAAACCTGAGAACTTGTTATGGTAGAGAAATTCCATCTGCAGAGTCTGCCCAGCCTTCTTGGCCAGCAGGTACGGGGTGCTGTGCACAGGGTCTCCTGTCGCACACATGACATCTGCTCCACTGAACAGCAGGGTCATTGTTTCCAGCACATCTGGCTTCAGCACTGCAGCACACAGAGCCTGTCCATTGAAAGAACATACAGCATAGATGGGAACTGGATGGGAGTCCAGTTCTTTGGAAAAATGCAAGTCTGACAATGTGCTTAGGAGGTGTGTATTTCTTTCTTCCTATACTAATAAAATCTGTGACCCGAATCAGGCAGTTGGGTACCAAGTGCCTACTCTGCATGGGACACAGTTATAAGTCAAGGCCTCAAGGTCTCAGTTCGCTGTCTTGGTTCTAGGATGTTTGCCTTCTGAACCTTCCACTCCATCATGGAGTCTCTGCAAGCCTTGTTGCGATAATTTTCTGTAATGGCTGGTGCTAAGAAATTTCAAACATTTCAAATGTCATAATAGTGTCCACTATATGTGTGATGATGTATATCTTTTTTTGCATGCAATTTTTTAAATTTTTTATTAATTTATTCTTGTTACATCTCAATGGTTATCCCATCCCTTGTATCCTCCCATTCTTCCCTCCCTCCCATTTTCCCATTATTCCCCTCCCCTATGAGTGTTCCTGAGAGGGATTACCTCCCCCTGTATATGCTCATAGGGTATCAAGTCTCTTCTTGGCTACTTGCTGTCCTTCCTCTGAGTGCTGCCAGGTCTCCCCCTCCAGGGGACATGGTCAAATATGAGGCACCAGAGTACGTGTGAAAGTCATACCCCACTCTCCACTCAACTGTGGAGAATATTCTGACCATTGGCTAGATCTGGGTAAGGGTTTAAAGTTTACCACCTGTATTGTCCTTGGCTGGTGCCTTAGTTTGAGTGGGACCCCTGGGCCCAAATCTGCCTATCATAATGTTCTACTTGTAGGTTTCTAGGGCCCTCTGGATCCTTCTACTTTGCTATATGTGGCATTTCAATTCACACATAGCGCTATATTTTACTCACCTTATTTAACTCATCTTTGGTCAGAGATGCTAGAAGAGTCTTTCTGAATTTTCCTTCTTTGTATTTCTGGGTAATAAAGCTTTTTCTCTTTTCAACTGGTGAATCCATCTGTAACTCTTCATCCTTTTGAAGGTTACCAGCCCAAAAGTCATTTGCTCTCTTGTTTCCAATGACAATAAATAGCTGAAATGGAAAAGGCAAAAAAGAAAAAAAAAAGTACAATTTCATTATATGTTCTTGAACCTTCAAAACTGACTCACATTCTAAACTAAACTCTAATTCAATATAAAATACAGAAGAAAGCTTGAAAGCGTGAGCTCTCAAGGCACATGAAGAGGTGGGAGATACCATTTCTAATGCAACATCGGGAAACCAACCACGGGCCACACGAATGCAACGAAAGGAGCCTTACTCTTCAAACTTATAGGGAAACAAACACACTCAGTCTCAATGAGAGAAAGTAGAACAGGAGAGGAAATGCAGACAAGAAAGAGTGAGATAGACCTGGTGGTTAATGTCCAAGCTTAGCCTAGATAAATACTCTTTTCATTCCCTTTTCTAATGCTTTTCTTTATGGGTTAAAAAAAAAAAAAAAAAAACAAAAACAAAAACCAGCTCTCACTTTCATCAGCGTTGTCACATCTTTATATCCTGAGTATCATTAAGGTTCTTTGTAGTCTTTATTTTAAAAAGAACTATCTAATTCGGGAAGCTAGATGCCATTTTCATATCACAGTGAGAATTTCATCTGAGAATGTCTTTAAAAGAGTTAACTAATGCCCACTGACCATCACTGCCCATCTTATCCAGCCTGCATTCACTCTGCCTTGTGGACAGGTCTTACCTCAATGAGCTCATTGGTCCAAATACTGGCATCCATTTTCAGACTTCTAACTTTAGAGTCCTTAGGTCCCAAAGATCGATGTTGTCCTGAAGGATGAGACAAGTACGTTACCATTTTTATTTGAATGTGAGTTTATTTTACTTTATTTTTTTTAAATATGTGGAGCAGGGCTGGAACTATAGCTCAAGGGCCTGTCTGCATGTATGAGACCTTATGTTCAACTCTCAGCAATCCCTTCCCTCACCAGTCCCCATACATACGTGTGTACATAAGGGATGGAGAGAAGGTTCAACCAATAAGGTACTTGCCTTATATATAAAGACCGAAACTGCACTTTCCCAAACCACATAAAAATAGCTAGGCCTGGTGGTGTGTGCTTTTAATACAAGCACTGGGGATATTGAGGATCCATTGGGCCTAGTGGCTAGCCAGCCTAGGCTACTAGACAATTTCTAGGTAATGAGATGACTTTTCTCACAAAATAACTAACAAACTAACTTAGTAAGCAACTTAACAGACATAGATGGTACCAGAGGAATAGCACTGAAAGGCTGCCCTTCAGCCTCCACATGGATACACACACATGTATCATATATGTGTACATGCTCCCCTAAATGCCAAAAACATTAAGAATATTTCTGATGATTGTGCACAAAAAAGGTATAACTAACCAAAATGGGGCAATCTTTACTAATTTTTTCTCAATCATGTATTGTCCTAAAACTATACTTTAAGAGAGAGAGAGAGAGAGAGAGAGAGAGAGAGAGAGTGTGTGTGTGTGTGTGTGTGTGTGTGTGTATTTATGGTTAGCTTGGGATCACGAAACCTGTTTTTCCTCCTAGGCATTATGGGAATGAACCTAGGTCTTTGTCCCTTCTAGAAGTGTTCTACTGCTGAGCTATTTTTACAAACAAGAAAAACCTTTATGGTCAGTTAAATCCCATGCCTGTAAATGCAGCCATCAATACCAGAAAATCTAATATCAACAATTACAATAAAAATGAGCAGAGAGATCTGATGTGCATTTTCTGTTCTACTTTCCCCTGAAGAAGGGAAGGACAGAATTATATCATCAAATCTGTACAATATGTCAACTTTCAGCCATAAATAATGCACAGGTATAAGTCAAAAGTAAGCTGAAATGAAAACCTCCTATGAAAAAA
Organism: Acomys russatus; assembly: GCF_903995435.1. Lineage (NCBI taxonomy): Eukaryota > Metazoa > Chordata > Mammalia > Rodentia > Muridae > Acomys > Acomys russatus. The sequence goes on from NC_067158.1 coordinate 51,150,108, forward strand.
ATTCCATTGACCTTAAGGACACTTTGCATAGGAAGAGTACAGATTCTTCACTGTGAAGTATATTAAATCGAAGGCCCGTTCTTTCTTTACTGAAGAGCTGAAAATATTTCAGGGCACAAAGCCCCATAGCAGGAGTTCATGTAGCTATGCACTTTTAATTATGACCTATAGGCAACATTGGGCACCTGTGAGCTGCAGACAGAGATGCGAAAGCAGCCTATGCAAGAACAGATAAGCTCAGGAACAAGACAGTTGGCTCAGTAATTAACAGCACTGGCTGCGCTTCCAGAGGCACAGGGTTCAATTCCCAGCACCCACAGGGTAGCTCACAATCATCTGTGAATCTAATTTCAAAGGACCCTTTGCCCTTTCCTGGCCTCCATGGGCACATGGTTGTGAGCATACATGCAGGGAATATACTAATACTGATAATGTAAAAATAAATAGAGTGTATGAGCTGTTAAAGTGGAGGCAGGAGGATAGAACAGAAACAGAAATGCTCATGAGATGCCATGGGCTTTAAGGAAAGCTGAAGGCTTGCGGGAGGGGGCTCTTTCATCTTAGGCCTGAGTACATGGTAGGCAATACAAGTTCTCGTCAATGTAGGGCAGAGATGAAAACATTCAGGTTTATACACTGGGCTAGAGGCAGCAATGATGGCTCTACTTTTGACATGTGAGCTTTGAGCATCTTTGGAAAAACTGATCAGAGGTTCTCATAGGCAGTAAAAATCATCTTTAAAAAGTGAGTCCTGAATACAAGTGGGAGAGAGAGAGAGAGAGAGGCCTGAAAACATAGCCAAAGGCACACATACTTAAACAGCATGAAGTGGTGAGGTCACCTAACCACAAGGACAGCAAGATAGAATGGATGACTAACGTGGAGGAGGTCCCACACCACCAATGAGAGACTTACTAGCCACAGATCTTAAATATTACAGAGAAGATAGATTAGATAAGAGATGTTCTCAGAGAGGCTCTACCCAGCAGTGGATCAAAACAGATGCTGAGACTCACAGCCAAACACTGGGTGAAGCATAGGGAGTCTTGTGAGGAGTTGGGGGAAGGGTAGAAGGGAGGGGACAGGAGCTCCACAAGAAGAAAGGAGCCAACCAGCCAGGGGCCAGGGGTGAGGGTGGGGTGGTTGTAGAAACTGAAGCGCCAACCAAGAACCATGCATGGAGTGGACTTAGGCCCCCTACACAGATGAAGCTGATGGGCAGGGGCTTCATGTGGGTCCCTAGTAAGGTGAGCAAGGACTGACTCTGACCTGGACTCATTTGCCTAGATTTTGATCACTTCTCCCTGGAAGGGCTTCCTAGCCAGGCCACAGGGGAAGAGGATGGCTCACTCCTGATGGGACTTGATGTGCTAGGGTGGGCTGGGGGGCTCCCCTTTTCTGAAAAGTAGGAAGGGGGACAGGTGGAAGAGGGATGGAGTGTGGGGCCAGGAGGGGAGGAGGGAGGGTGCTACAATCGGGATTTAAAGTGAATTAATTATGCATAATAATAATAATAATAATAATAATAATAATAATAATAATAATAATAATAATAAAAAGAATAGACCAAGTGGTGACTAAGAGGCAAAATACACTGGTAAATGCAGTTTAAATACTTGTACTGGTTGAGCGAAAAGATGGCTGATTACAAAATGCTGAAGGAAAATAAATTTTTAAAAAATAAAAGATGAAGCTTAGCAAAGTCAGGAAAGCTACTTGAGTTTGAAAGAAGGAAATGAACAGGGTGATGCCAAGAAGGGACTGAAGAGCTTTCAGAAAGCTAGGTGCTAACAAGACAGACTGATGCAAGCTTACGCGATAGAACAGGCACTAGTTTAAATGCTCAAGAGACAGGGTAAAAGATGAACTGATCCTGAGGAGGAAGAAAAGAAATGCAGCACAAGAGGAATAGCTAGGAGCAAAACAAAGCTCTCCCTGTGTTGAGACTGGAGAGGAGAAGAGGGAGGGAGATGACACTAAAGGAGCATCATAGCAGAGCCAATGGTTTAGTGGTCAGGAAAGCAACTTCAGCACCCAGAAAAATGGAATGCAACAGAGCTCCAGGGTGTGCGTGGATCCAGACAGCTGCTGCAGCTGCACTGCTCCTTGTCTCTGCTTAAGCTCAGTCAGAAGCTCCTAGCCTGTCCTGTCCCAGGCCTGGTACACAAGCATCAGGACAGTTGATATCTCAGGTGAATTCCTTGTGTGTGTGTGTGTGTGTGTGTGTGTGTGTGTGTGTGTGAGAGAGAGAGAGAGAGAGAGAGAGAGAGAGAGAGAGAGAGAGAGAGGGAGAGAGACAGAGACAGAGACAGACAGAGAGAAAGACACAGAGAGAGAGAGAGACAGAGAGAGAGAGAGAGAGAGAGAGAGAGAGAGAGAGAGAACTGGGAGTATCTGCAGAGTAGGAGGCAGAGCTGAGGGAAGGAGTGTGTCTGGGAGATAGAAATTGACTATGATTCTCCAAGTCCTTCCTAAACCTCACAAAGCATTTCAATGAATGAGGGCCCACTTCTTTCCACTCTCTTGGATATGGATTAGGGCTCATAGATGCATTGCGATGCCAGGCAGCCAGGTATAAGGTCACAAGAAGAAAGGCATTTGTGGCACTACCTTTTTACAAAAGCATCAATGCTATTTTGAAATACTTCACTTCAATTCATACAATAGGAGATGTGAGATCCAGCATACAATGATAGAGCCTAGAACACGTTCAATATAAAAAATACATCTTAAAGCAATGATTAGACCATAACTGAAAGTATTCATGCAAACATGCATATCTGATCTTGATGTATTCTATAATCAAAAACATTTAAACATTTTATTTTAACAACATGGACCAATAAACCCAAAATGTTGCTATATACTTAAAACATAATTTTTATATCTGATCCACACAGAACTGAAGATGGAATTACATGGTATTTCTAAATGGACTTCCATTTAATAAGGCTTATCTCCTTTCACTTTTCACAAGCATTACCTAGGACACAGTATGTTTGATAACAAAGAACAGTCAGTGCCAATCTGCCACCCAGCAGAGATGAGCACAGCTCATCATTAATTACCTGCACACTTTTTACAGATGACAACACAGAGATTGATGGATGCCCAGTCAGGATCTGGGGCTTTACAATCTGCACAGCTCCTGTTGGACTCGTTGAACCAAATCTTCTCAGCTACTTCATAATCAGAGAGAGTTTCTGCTATCGACTGCTGCACAGCTTCAATCCACTCCTGTTTCTCTTTCTCAGACTCTGCTGTGAAGCTGAAACAATTAACATTTCTGCATTATTGATCTCTCTTGTAGAAGCCAATTAAGCAGTGTGTTCAGTTTGCATATTCATTTCAGCCACAAATTAAATAGCAACTAAAATTATGCCTGTTGGGCAGTATTGAATTGTCTTTTCTATTAAAAATAATCTAATTTAACAAATCATTTTCTTTTTCTTTTGATATTTCATAATGCTTAGGGCCCTGTTCACATATCTTCAACCAAAATTAACACACTTATTATATCTGATCAACATATATAGATCAAAACAAATGAGAGCCATGTCTCTTAAGCAATGGATTATATAATAATCAAGAAAGAGACTGGCAGGGTTTCAGAACTGATGGAATATTTTGCCAGGCAAGTATGCCATCATATTCTAAAACTAAAATTATATATAAAAAACACCCACCAGAAATTGTGATTTTTTTGTCAGATTTAAAAATGGAATATTTTAAATTAGAAGACTGGCCAGATGGCACTAAGAGACTGAAAAACAAGAAAAGTTTTAAATGATTACTATTTTAAAGGACTTCTAACTCAATTTTAGCCAGCTCTGACACGGTTTGATTTCTTAGTATTGGCTGGATGCCTCACTGAATAATAAAACACTAAACAGCAATGCTGCCCTTCAAGGAAGATTTATTGATTGTTTATTATAGGTAATATCCAAATATGTCACAACGATGCTAAACAAAGGCCACTCTAAGATATCTGTCACATTGAAATTGTTGTTCTATGAACTATAATGGAAATAATTGGTGGCTGACTATCCTGAATAGTCCATAAAGTAAGTGGCTTATAGGAACTGAATTTTCAAAAGAGCTTTATGATGCTATCATTATGACAATATTAACAAAATTCTTATTGATATTATGTTCTCCAGGAGGTTAGTTACAGCCACCATTTACATTCCGCTGATGCTAGAAACTGTTTCTGAGTGAGAGAGAGAGGGGTGTGTGTGTGTGTGTGTGTGTGTGTGTGTGTGTGTGTGTGTGTGTGTGTGTGTGTGTGTTTAAGTGGGTGAACGCATGTGCGTGTGTATCTGCATGTGTGTGCGTGTGTGTGCATGTGCATGTGTGTGTGTGCGTGTGTGTGCGTGTGCGTGTGTGTGCATGTGCATGTGTGTGTGTAAGTGGGTGAGCGCATGTGCGTGTGTATCTGCATGTGTGTGCATGTGTGTGTGTATGTACGTGTGCACGTGCATGTGTGCATGTGCATGTGTGTGTATGTATGTGTGCATGCGTGTGTGTGCGTGTGCGTGTGTGTGTGAGTGTGATGAGCAGTGGTGAAGATGGAAGACCAGTGCTTGTGTATGATAGGCAAGCACAGAGGAACTGAGATGCAATCCAAGCTGTAGATCTGCAAGCATGAAATTAAAGCTTTTTATTCTTTATTTGATAATTTTAACCAAAACTGGAGACCATAGACATATTTTGAGAAACAAAATGTATGAGATACTCAAGAGTATCTAAAAGATATTTAAGCCATTCAAGGGCCTAAAGCAATTGCCTCTGACTCACAAATGCCTGATCTGTGTCATTTGGGACAAATTGCCCATGCCTATATATACACCGACTATATGGAATCATTACACATGATTAAAATATGTTAAGTACATTAAGTATTATTGTCACCATGATGCAAATACTCAAATATTATACCACATTTTATACACACATCAAGATGTTAAAATATTTGAATCAACAACTTCATGTGATTCATTAAACCCAGCATGCTTCTGAACTGAGGTTTTGGGAGAATTCATAGTCAGCAACTGTAATTAAAAGCCAATCTTAAAGTGGGATTCATTCAACTAGGCTAAAAGAAAGCAAACACACTCTGAAGACAACAGAATACTATCTTTTTTTTTTTAAATGGGAAAGAATTAGCATATTCACCATCCTCAACTTATAAACAAAGTAAAGAAGAAGAAGAAGAAGGAGAAGAAGAAGGAGAAGGAGAAGGAGAAGGAGAAGGAGAAGGAGAAGGAGAAGGAGAATGAGAAGGAGAGAAGGAAGGAAGAAAGAAGAGGAAGAAGAAGAAGAAGAAAGAAGAAGGAAGAAGAAAGAGAGGAAGAGGAAGAGGGACGAGGAAGAGGAATAGGAAGATGGAAGAGAGTAAGAAGAAGAAGAAGAAGAAGAAGAAGAAGAAGAAGAAGAAGAAGAAGAAGAAGAAGAAGAAGAAGAAGAAGAAACCCAAGACTCATGAAGGAAGTATCTTTGCCAGTTGCAGTTAAGTTATCCAAGCCACTTTCAGTAGCTTCCTACATGCCTAGTAAGTTAGACAATGTGAGTAAGAAAAGATGATTCTAATTGTTCTATGAAATGTAACAGCACAGCCAGCAATACAAAATAAATTGCGCAGACCTTTTAGCAGTCATACACACACACACACACACACACACACACACACACACACACACACACACACACACACACAATTTAAATATAGCTTACCTGAAACTCCTGTAGGGAGTAATTATCTCAAAAGACTGTTTCACAGCTCGATCTACTTGCTTTACATTTGCAACATTCATAGGAATTATGGTAATACCAAGTCCACTCTTAAAATCCTAGTATGGAACAAAAATTCAAAACAATTTTTGAAATAATCAACCATAATGTCTTTGTTATTCAGAAGCTCCTAGAAATGTCACTACATATGTGTTTGCAGTTAAACAGGCTCAACCAGAAAATGAAAAGACCAGTTCTTCTCACGGGAGGCAGTCCCTTCCAGTACATGACATTGAAGCAGGCTAAGCTACAATGAACGTTCATGTCTTTCCTATGAAAGGTAAGGTGACAAGGCCATAGAGCAGTGGTTCTCAATCTTCCTAATGTTCCAGACTTTTAGTATAGTTCCTCATGTTGTGAAGACTCCCAAACATGAAAGTATTTCTGTTGCTACTTCATAACTTTAATTCGTAATTGTAATGTAAATATCTGATATGCAACTCCTATGAAAGAGTCATTCAAACCCTCAGAGAGGTCGCAGGCCACATGTTGAGAACCAATGTCATGGAAAAATGTGCCTTCCTTTGAATAGTGGGCACTAGTGACCTGTATCCAATCAACAAAGGACACTAACAAAGCAACTTTTGTCATGTGCCAAATATGTATTTGGTAGGAGAGCCAAAAAGGCATTATGAAATTAGCATAAATGCCCTTAGTATGAAATAGTGGGCAAACTGAGGCTCAAAGAGATGGTTACAAGTGATGCACATCTAGACTTATATGGTAGAAAGGAACTAAATGTGTAACTGTTGTTTTTTGCTTAATGTTGTTACACTGTCCCTGCTGAGAAACTGTGTTCCTCTTCGTTTATATTCAAAGGCAATGCGGTTTTATCAATTGGACACATTCACAATCCCAATATTCCAATCAGACACTTAAAAACCTCCTCCAGCGCCAGTCTGGTATGAAATCAACCCTTTGCTTGCTGTTGGAAACCACCATGTTTACTATGCCTTGTTGAAAATTAAAAACTAGGAGAGCACATTCTAGAAGCATCAATGATGGCAATATGCTGCCCAATCATATGGGCTTGGTAATGTAGCAATAAATATGCTCAATGCTTTGCTAAATCATCACTTCAAAAAACGAATGATCTGGGTGAACAGATTCAGAATAAATGTGCCTAAAGCTCCTAATTTGTGATAAGAAAAATACAACCATATGAAGAAAAACACAAAAATATGGTTCCATTTTTGAATTAAGGACATTTATCAAAGACAATTTAGAAAAACTGATTAGAAAGAAAAACAATTCAAATTCTATTTTCTATTGTAACTGCTGCATGGGGGCAAGGAGAGTATTGTGCACTATGTACTATGTGAATATTTCTGCTGCACGTAAGGCTGCATCTCCCACTTGTGATCTACATAATAGAAAATGCTGCACGTGATGAAACGCAGATCCCTCTGCAAAGAAGAAAGCCTCTCGCCCCTTTCCTTTCCGTGTTGTCTAGCAATACTATCTGGAGCCATAGAGGTCCTTCTAGAATCCAGCAGTCCTTGAGAAGTCTGTGAACAAATGAGTGTGGGTAAGACTCCTGCTCTGTCAGCTTCAGGGCTGCTCTGTCCTCAGCAGAGTTCTCAGACAAGAAGTCACTCTGAACTTTCCTGTGGGTCCGTGTGCTTACAATGAATGCACACTTATCTGATAAAAATACAACAAAACGAGCTTAAAACCAAATGTCCCATATGTGTATGTCGTGTGTATGTATTCAGGGAAATCAGTCCCACGCTGTAGAAAGGCATTAATTATTGATGCTCTCATCTATTTTGCACATGTATGTTTGTAGTCTGGGGTATGCATGGCTTTATGCATGGAGGCAGGTGTGAGGGGACACCAGGTGACCTGATCACTCTCTACCTTATTCCCTTGAGGCAGAATCTCTCATTGAGCATCCAGAGAAGCTGGTGGCAATCAAGCCCCCGCAATTTTCCTGTTTTCCATTCTCCACAACACTGGAGTTACGCGCACATGTGGGAACATGCCTGGCCAGAGTTACATGCACTTGTGTGGACATGCCTGGTTGGAGTTAAATGCACGTGTGTAGACATGCCTGGCTATAATATTAGTCTTAGGATTCTGACCAGATCTTCGTTGTTGCATAGTGGAGTGATTCCATACCGTGAGCCATCTCCACAGCTCCTGCTTATTATTTTTCAATGTAAAGGTTTATAGGTAAAATCAGAAGAATTATCTATATAAAAAGCAAATCAATAAAACAATATATTTTCTGATATATTTTCTGATATTTCTGATCACAGTGTAGAAAGGAGTAGAAAGGCAAAATTTGTGAATAAGGAATATAAAATTATATTATTGTCTCAAAAATATGAAAATAATGTAAAAGCAAAAACACAATAAAATGTTGACTACTGTGAAATCATTAGAATGAGAGGAAGTGATACATTCACAGTTTGTATAGTTAGCCCAAATGACAAGCAGAGTACTGAGAAGGAACAGCAACTATTTAAATCAGCTACGATATAACACATTTGCACATATAAGCACAGGGCTGACGTTACATTATAAATAGAAAATGCCAATTCCCAATTATCCACACGAATTTCCCTGCTGAACAACGTACCTGTTGAATAAACTCCCAAATATGTGTGCCTGGAAACTCAAACCCTCTTCTATAAATGGGAAAGTAAGATCAAAATAGCAAAATGAGGTATCTATCTAACCTTGATACAGGGATAAGCTCTAGGTAAAACAGCACACGCCTTCACTGAATGGCCTCCTAACACTTCCCCACAATGAGGCTCGTGACAAGAGATAACTAACTATCAGGCCACTCCACGGTAGTCTCCACGGTATTCTGTGAGGTGCCTGGCCTGCAAGTACTGTGTGATACAAAGGGCAGAGGCTCACGATCCTTTGGCCACCAGGCTAGCAGATGGTGGGTATGACACCCTGTTCCGGGAACTGATGAGGGTCATTATGGTCCCTGCCTGGATAGATGGCCCCTCATCTTTATACACGAGTCATAAAAGCTCTACACGGAAAGCTGTAATTCCTGGTAAAGTGAGGGTCAGCTCAGCATTCCAAACTTCCCCCCAGCAAGGTAAAGATGATATTTTCTTATCATGAGGAACTGTAACCCATTTATCAACCGCCTGCCATGGCCATATGGTTCCGAGTAATTAGAGGAGGCTCACAGCTCGCTAGCACCAACTGACTGTAAAATATAGAGCGGAGTAACAAAATAAATGTCAGTGCTCTGGAGAGCTGTTGAATGTGAAATGACTGCACTTCTTCCTAAGAATGCGCTGGTAATGTTCCTCCCCCCCCCCCAGCTCCCCCCCCCTCCCCGCCCCTGCTCAGAGCATCAGAACACGTTCAGATTATGTCCCATTCCTGGTGTTTGTCACAATTACCTGTGTCCATCTCTCCTTCCCATCCTGAGAATGAACACCATGAAGAAAAAAAAAAAAAAAAAAAAAAAAAAAAAAGCAGACCCCTAACTTAAAAGCTTTTAAGAAACTAAGGAGGGCTTGTAGAGTAAGCCATGCTCTGTATTTGGTTTCTGTGGCCAACACAGTATTTCCTAGGCATTTTTTAGCAGGCCTGCACACTGCAAGTGTGGAAACGACCTGGCATGGACAGACTCAAGGAAGAAACCTGGCCAGAGAAGCATCGGCAGGCTACCTAGCCTACGGAGGACCTCAATCACATCATCTGTAAACAGACTCATTCTACCTTTCAGTATAGTTGTAGGAATTAAAGGAGATAACGTAAGTTAAAAGCTTAATATGTCCAGACAACTTCTTCACTTAAAAGCTTTACAGGCAGAATCTGTTATTTATAAAATATTCCATTTCATCTGTAATAACAGAACGACTCTATACTAAATATTCAGAAATAATTTATCACAAATATTGACCAGGTACTGAAATGAGTCATTTAGACAAATTCATTTCAATAAGAACAATTCTGAATTGATAAAACCACCCAGTGCAAGAGTAAAGTACAATGTTAATCCCTATGGAGAGAAATTAAAGTCTGTTAACCCCAAATCTGCTGAAATCTCAAACCTAATTTTAGAGATAGTGAATGCTAGGTCTTTCTGCCAGGAATTTAAGAACACGGTGCTTAAGCATTTGTTGAAAACAGATGTGGTATTGTATGACCTTGGCACCAGACTCGCAGGAAACAGCAGATGCAGCCCTTGGCCAGAGAGAGGACCCGGAGAATGTGAGGTCACCACCTACATCCTGTGGCTCCCTTCTGTGCCGTACAATCCAAGCCTTCAGGGGCCCATTTGAATTCTATTAGTACGCCATCCCCACATCAAAGCAACAGGGGGACTTTACATTAGGAGAAACATGGGAGAAAATTGCTATACTTTGATTTGAGGAGATTTAATCAAATCAATTTATGTAGTTAGAGCCCCAATGCCACAATCAGCATCAAAAGGATACCCAATCCCACCAAGCAGACATCTGGCTGTAATGAACTGGCTAATATTAGCACGATATTTTAAAAACTCATCAGGAAGAGATGGGAGACTATCAGAGAAACATAACAAATGGAAGCCAAGGCCACTTGCTTAAATTTGTTTCATGTCCGTGGCCTGAAATTCTAACCAAGTAGAAATACCAATATCTGTAACTCCAGGTCCAGGAGATCCAATATCTTCCTCTGGCTGCTTCACCTGCATTTACATACAAATGCAAACTAATACACACACACACACACACACACACACACACACACACACACACACACACACACACTAAATCTTTCAAAATTAGCTTTAAGAATTAAATGTTAGTGATACCTGTTACACTGTAGACAGTATTTCATTTTTTAAAGATTTTTTTTAAATTGAGTAGGTAAGTGAGAGAGATGAGGAAGGGAGAGGGGGAAAAAAGGAAGGAGAGATGAGGGTACAGGGAGGGAGGGTGGGGCAGAGAGAGAGAGACAGACAGAGAGAGAGAGAGAGAGAGAGAGAGAGAGAGAGAGAGAGAGAGAGAGAGAGAAAGAAAGAGAGAGAGAGAACTTATACATGAGTGCAGGCCAGAGAAGGCATTGGCTCTCCCTGGACCTGGAGTTACAGATAACCTGTAGCTACCAAAATGGGTTCTGGAAAGCCACCTCAGCTCCCTTAGAAGAGCACGGGGACTCAAACTAAGGACCCCGGGAAGAGCGGCATGTGCTCTTAACAGCTGATTGACCTTTCCAAACCCCAGTAGACAGCATTTTAAATGTAACTGGCCCTTAATGAAAAGTGGCAGATGAATCTTGTGTATTTGTCATTATGTCTGTCCATCCATATGTATGTGTGTCTGCAGATGTAGGCCTGTTCATGCTGCAGTGAAGTTGTGGAGGGCAGAGGACAACCTCAGATGTCAGTCCTCTACTTCCACCTTGCTTCGGACAAGGTCTCTTTGTCACATTTGTGTCCCAGGTTACTTGCTCACAGGCTTCCAGGGATATTCCTTTCTTTATGCAGATCTCCTTGCAGGAAAACTAGAAGGTTGATCCTCAGGTGAAATGCCTTCTTTTTATGTCTGTTCTGGGGAGGCAAACTCTCATCTCTCGCTTGCTTGCCAAGCAATTTTTTTGCCCAGAGTCATTTCCTCAGTCCTGAGGAATGATTGTTGGTTTAAGTACTGAATTTACATCTATCCATTGAGGAGGAGCAGACAGAGAGAAGGGGGATGGAGAGCTAGAGATAGGACATAGACAGACAGACAGACAGACAGACAGACAGACAGAGAGGAGGAGAGAAAGAGAGGAAATTGATTTGAATTGATTGGGGCTAGAGGTTGAATAGGGAGATAGCTCACTGGCTAAAGTAAAAGAATAAAGACCTGAGTTTAGAACCCCAAAATACATGTAAATGCCACCTCACAGGTAATCCTGGTGCTAGAGCTTGGACTACAGATATAGAAACTCCCCAGAGCAAGCTGGTTAGGGACACAGCCAAACTGGTGAGATCCTGGTTCAATTGAAGACCGGGTTCAATTGAGAATTAATTGTCTGAATCAATAAAATAAAAAAAGAATTAAAGGAGACTCTTGTCATCAACCTCTGGCCTCCTCATGTGTTCATACCTTGCACACACTATCATACACGCACATGTGGTTGCACATGTATGAACACAGATACACCATACACACGAGAAAGAAATGAAGGACCACAATGCTGCACAGGGATTCTCAGAAATTTCCTGGGATGGAAGTGGCTGTGCTAGTCCTACCACAAAGTCAGGTGGCTGTCCACAAGGAGAGCTTGCCTCCATACGACCTAGAAATGGAAGAGTGACTGCTAAGGACTTTTAAGTAGACAGATGGGTCTAGAAACATGATGACTTCATATAACCCATATACATCCAATTACAGAAGTCCTTTTAAACAGAGTGGAAGTGCCAACATGGAAACACTGTCACAAGCATAACACACCACAGGGATAGAAAACACAAGCAGAAATAAGAAATAGAAGAAAAATGTGGGAAAACCGAAACAGGGAGGCTTCTGAGACGAGACAAAACTAAATACATAAGGGGTGACACTTAATTCGTGCGATGAGGGCAATGCACTTTTTTGTACCATGATCATTAGGCCCGAGAATTCTACTGTTAGCTTCCAAGGTGCCTTTCTAACAGAAGTCTTCTATAATTCTTCATGTCTCCCCTCCCCCCCCACCTGCCCCCTTCACTTCCCCTTTGAGTCCAGCTGGAAAAAGAAAAGACTAAAAACACCTCGGGCAATATCTAACATAAATTCCCTCCAGTCTCTCCGCTGTGCAGCTTGAGTGCCCATCTGTGTTCCAGCTCCAGCAGTACTAATGGAGGAATGCGCAGGAAGCAAGGGGGAAAGAGAGCCCTGGAGCTGAGCAGCCGGGAAACCAGAAGGCCCTGCTCGTGCAGGTTGGTGGATATTGTTCATGGAGATGAGAGCAGTCAGGGGACACGATACAGAGGAACACAAGATGACCAGCAAGCTCGAGCCTGGGAGGGGACTTCCAAAACCATCAAAGGGTTTGTGGCAAAAATGAATTTAAGTGAGAAATCACATGTTCTTGTATCAACACTTGAGACAGATGCAGAAAATAAAGAAAACAATTACTGGCAATGTGTCTGGAGACAGGCTGGCACTGAGAGAGCATCATTGGGGACGGAGGAAAGGTTCTGGATACATATACAACTTCAAACCAGAGTAAATTCTGGCCGTACAGAATGGAAGAAACTCATGGATCAAGCAAATGAAAACTATCTCTAATGACTTTCTCTTTTCCTAAATTCTAATGATATAATTGGAGCTTTAAAAAATAACTTTGGAAGAGGCCACTCTGATAACACTACTCTACATCAGGTAAAAAGAATGCAGTAAGGCAAAACTTCAAAAAAGGCTGACCATTTTAAATCCTTATATGCTTTACTGACATTTCAGTAACAAGGCACAAGCTATAGACTCTTTCAGGAATATGCACAACATCCTATGAACAGTCAGTCCTAATTCTAAAGCCATACAACAATAATGATTTTCAAAATTCTTACTAAAATGTTTGTCAGTTCTTGCATCAATGTTTCAAAATATTCAATGGGGAAACGGTTATTCATCTAAATAGAATAATAGTAAAAAAAATATGTATATTATCCAGAGGTGATTGGAAGGCCCATTTTCTAACTCCTGGATTTTCATCCTCTCTTTAGCTGGATGCTTATCACTTTGGAAGAAGGAAAAAACCTGCACAGAATTTCATAGTGTGTGGTTTTGGACTCATATCCCACTGAACCAAATGTAGTACTTTCAGGAATGCATATTTACCACACATTCCAAAGGTTAAGTCATCTCATCCGGAATAAGGCCACAAATCTGAAATTTCAACAACGTAATGACAGCTTTGGAGACAGTGATCCACCTCGCTTTACAGAGATTCCAGTTAACAGGAACAACTGCACTCCCAGAGACACTTAGGCATAGCAGAGCAAGAACAAAAGCCCTAGCTGAGACCGCCCAGTCTCGTCCACACACTTAGGTAAAGGAGATGTCTCTGTAATGTCCAGCACTAACCTCTATCTACTGTATGTTCACCTCACTGGACTAATGAACAAATCAGTAAAACTATGGATCCATTAATGGAAAGAAAACTATAATTCCTGAGTTAGAGTGATATAGGTCAAGCTCTCTCTTTTTTTAAAAAACTAATTTATTCGGATTACATCCGGATTGTTATCCCATCTCTTTTTAAGACATACTTTTTATGCTATGAAATTACATGTGCAATGAGTTCACTGCTTATAAATAATAAGACAATTATGTTTTGTTATGTAGCTATTATATAGATCCAACACAAATTATGATACAAAAATTTGAATATAAATATCTCATTCTTTTAAAAGAATATATTTGTTCCATAGCCTTTGAAAATTACTGGGGTGTGTGCATGCGTGTATGTGTGTGTTTACACCAAGATACATCACCATCACCCAAAGCTTTCCTAAAGCCGGCCAATACCCCCACTTGGGTGAAGGCCTGTGTTAAGGAGGAAGACTGTCCTACCTCAGCAGCCCAAGAGAGTCTTCCCATCAGCTGCTTCGCTGTATGAGATCAGCAGTAAACATCTTTCCTCAGGGCAATGAGGTAAATACCAAAGGGATAAGGCATAAAAGCCAGGATAGTACTTCTGGGGCCAAAATACTCATGCTCAACTTGTCCACTTGTCAAGATGATTCTATATGCAAACACAACACACACACACACACACACACACACACACACACACACACACACACACACACACATACACACACCCAGAGAGCCTAAAATATATCTTTATAGGCACCTCAATGTGTAAGAGGGAAAAAAAATCTAAATAAACATACATTAAAAATATATGTACTTTAGAAAAGCATGTTTAGTTATCCAGAGACATTGTCACTTCAGCCTTACTGCTTTGATTTTTTAAAAAATAACTTACATTACTTATGTAAATGGAAGTGTTTCTAATTCTCAATTTTCATTAATTCCCCATGGTTTGGACTTCTCTATAATGCCTACCTATGGAATACAGCACAGACAGAGATAATAGCACAGGCCTTTAATCTTAACACCTGGAAGGTAGAGACAGGAGGACCAAAAGTTCAAGGTTATCTGCTACAAGAAAACAAAACAAACAAATAAGCAGGCAACAAAAGCAGCAAGCCTATCACCTATGGCTGGTCTCCTCTGGCACTTCACACTTGCAGATAACACTGTCCACCTAGGTAAGCACACCCCTTTGAGAGTACATGGCCTGACATAACACAAACTGAGTGCAAGCCCTGAAACTCCTAAGCAATGTATTAGTCACAAAAATAATTCTTGCTTATTTCTAAAAGATAGAAACTCAGAAAACATTCAAATAAGCCTTTAGTAAAATGACAAGTCTAGAGTTTAAAAAAAAAAATCTAGTTTTAAATTAAGCTTTGGCATGATGAAACCGTTAGCCCTGCACAAATTATGTAAACGTCACTTTACTCATCTTTAATACACAGATGAGAGGATCTTCTTCCTATAATTATAAGAAAGATTAAAAAGGAGTATTTATAAATTAATTAGCATAGCACCCAGCACTCAACCAGAGACAAGCATTTTAGATTTTTGCATTCAAAAATTGTCACTAAAGCAATAATTTCATGAAAAGAATTTCCATCTCTCAAAGTGTTAATAAAACTTGAAAAACATTATTTCTAGAAAATAACAAAAACTCAGATAATCTAGCTAATGTGAGCAATGAAATGAATAATAAGAATTGCATTCAATCTGTGCAAGAGAAAAAATTGAATTCCTCAATTTGGCAGAGTAACTTCCACACAGATACATGCAAATTATGAGTTTTTAACCTGAATTCCAATGAGAAAAGTTTTAATCACCTAACTTCAGAGACTTCAGAAACATTATTCACATCCAATTCACATACATTGTTCAGCAGAATGTCACTATTCTTTCAGGAATATGCTAAATATTCACATTATTAGTTTGCTGGCGTTACTCAATGATGCCTTCCACAGCTAATTGGCTAACATGTCCAAAAGACAAATAATAATGACTACGTTCACACTGAAGTTTAAAGATGCCTTGGCTAAGGAGCTGTAGTGTTCTTTTTACCTACTGCTTGTTTTGAGTTGATAACACTATTTTTGATAGGAAAAGAGTAAAAATGTTTATACTTTACCATAATCCATTATAAAATGAATTCATCTTAGACACTCAAACTACAGTATTTCTTTCTCAAATAAGAATTAAGGTTCTCAAACGAGAAAGAATTATTTTGTTAGATATAAAAGTTTAAAATAGCAGAGAGAAAGAAGTCTGCCCTACAAAATCAAGTATAAAGCCCACAAGACAAGTATAAAGCCCAAAATATTTTAATTATCGGCAAGTCTCTTAAAAAAGATTTAAGCTATCTCTTTAGTGTTTTAACCAAATTCAACAACCTAACAGGTAAAGCTCATATACTAATGTATATGCGACACGTGTATATAGGTAAATATGTGTATATCGATATGGTCATAAATATATCTACCTACATATCTCTATACCCACCTCTCTATAATGTGGCCCTATTACCAAAGCAGTTTCATGACAGAGTATCTTTTCAAGGAAAAAAATAAAGAGATATGCCCCCCGTAGCTTCAGATTTTTGAATACCTGGTAGGTATTCAGTCAGGAACACTGATTTGGGGGAGGTATGAGAGGAATGCCGTTGCTGGAAGAAAGATGTCACTGGGGTGATACGTGAGAGGTTTAATCCTATTCATGTCCCATTTACTCTCTCTGGTTTGTGTTGACAGGAAGCTCTCGGCTTTCTATTCTTACTGCCATGCTTCTCTGCCATGATGGACTCTTATTTATTCTAGAAACTAAGCTCACATCAATTCCTTCTTCTATCACTTGCCTTGGTCACAGCATGTATCAGCAACAGAAAAGTAACACCTACACCTGGCTGTCACTTTCTTCTAATTTTCTATTAGAAACTGGATTAGGTCAATTCAACAACATCTGTGTTTGCTCCCAATTATTACCTAACGGCAATCTGTTACTTGAAGTAATGCATACATTCTACTTCCTCTGTCCATTAAAGGGTTAATATGCAGTCTAACATCTGATGGAAATATTTTTCTGAAACAAAAGTCAAAAGTATCTAAGCAGATTTTCTTTGTTACTATTAATAGAGCATTTAAAACAAAGCTAAGACTATAAATAAAAACATAAGCAGCACTCAAAAGCTAAGTACAGTTGATGCCATCAAAGAGTGATTTACAGTTAAAGTAACAAGGCTCACCTGTTCATTTTTGCAAAGCCACACACTATTTCCCCTTAACACAGTAAAAATTTTGGCTTTATATCCTCTCAACTCAAGATATCCACATTTCTCAGGTGCCACAGCCACTTGCAACTGTGACGTAAGGGATGGTGACTTCAATGCACTTAGCAATATGCTGATCCAATCATTTCTGTCTTCTGAAATTAGAGAGAAAATAAGTAAGATATATGGACAGAGAACATCAACGTGAGATCCTCTCTTACTTTGATGCAAGTAACATGCACAGTCTTTACCACAACTACAGCCTAAATTCCACCATCAGCAGAGGCAAGAGTTCAATTTCAACAGAACAGAAAAGACTAGGTAGATGCCCTGGAGCCAGTGCGAGGAGCTTCCTCTAGGACGATGTAAGAAATGCCAATCTCAGGCTCCACTCCAGCCCCAAATAAAACTTTGCATTTTAGAAATAACTCCAGGAGACCTATGGCCTTATTTATGTCTGAGAAACACTTTTAGGTAATTCACAAGATTTGAGTTTTCTCTTTTTACCACGATTTTGCAATGAAATACTTCCATCAGGATCCTGTTGTGAATCTGTGGCTTCCTTTTGAGAGATTATGGAAAGTGAGTGGACAGTTTGGGCTGTAAAAAGTAGTTACACAAAGTGGACTTCTTTTGAAGGCTATACCCTCTGACAAGTGCTTTTACTTCCTCTCTGCTTTTTCTCTGTAAGTAGGTAAATAAACTGCTATTTTACATAAGCCTCTGGCCAGATCTTCCCAAATACCTGAAACCAAGCGGCCAGGTACTGAGCTCTCTGAAATCCTGAACCAAGTTAAAGTTGTCTGTCTGGTTACTTGAACAGAGCTACAGAGGGATGAGGAGTACAGAGGAAAGTAGCATCACTACCCAACTGGTGGATGAAAGAGGGAAATACTCAAGAAACAACTCTTTATAACTTAAAGTAGTGCTTTGTAATTGGCAAAGTAAAACATGGTGTTCACATTCCATCCAAAAGAAGCTAAGTGACCTTCAATTATGTACCACACACTGCACTGAGGCATAGAAATGTAATATAGTCTCCAAGGAGCAACCAGGACAATAAGTCAAGTTAGATTTGAGCTGATAATGGAGCACACACTGGAATAAATGTCATACAAATGGTATCAAATAATATATGAGTCCATTCAACTGAGGGAAGTGATTTGCTGAAGGTCATTGAGGAAGGTAGTGCTAAAACTATAACAAAAATTACTTCAAGTTCTTCACAACTGCATTTGGCACCATAAAAGGGTGTGTGTGTGTGTGTGTGCGCGTGCGCACGCACGCGCGCGCGTGTGTGTCTCAGAGCTTGAGAATGAGGAACAATATGAAAAACTAACCTCAAGTGAGAAGGGCGGAGCAGGACACTGAGCAAGCACAATGCAAGAACAAAACCCATCAGGAGCCAACGCAGGTTCCGAGACGTGACTTAAAGAGGAGCACATCAACACTTTTGAACTTACAAGGCAATTATGAGAAGTGTGGACACACAGCAGCCACCAATTACCTCGAATTACAGAAGCAAAGAAGAACCACTTCTGGTTAATTAGCAAGGAGGAGACAGAACTGAGATGCCTGTTTATGACTGGCAGGCCAACCTGCGAGCATGGAGTTCAGGAATAAGACAATAGACATAAAGTGAAATAAAAATGAAATATAAGGACATTCAAGGTGTCTGTGTAGTAAAGGGAGTAAGGCATAGCCGATTCATGGATGTTAAGCCCAAAATAAATATCCCAGAATGAAAGGAAGTTTGGTGTCATAAACTGGCCATGAAAAACGGCAGGACAATCCAGGTCACAGAACACCGCGCACTCTCAGGGCACTGGCAAATCTCGCAGACTCACAACAGCATGTGAGCCGAGACACGTACAAGAAAAGACTTACAAATGTGGATAAAGATTCATGTACAAAGAGAAGAAATGTAAAAAGCAGAAGTGAAACTTTATCTACAAGGATAACAACGGCTCCCAAGCTAAACAGGGTAAGGATTATCTGAGCAAAAGAAAAAACAAAACAGACTGAATTTTAGGTAGCAAAATGTTTCATAGAAAGAGCAACCAGGGTCAAATCACAGGACATAGACCAGTTTCTATGATAAGCCTGACACAGGAATTTCACGTGTAGCAAAATAAATGTTCATATGAGATACACTCATGTGGAATTAAGGCTGCAAAATTACTTTACAATAAGTTTTAATTTATAAATTATCACCATTCCTGCTCAACTGCTGAAGTAAAGAGTTCAACCAATGATAAAAGCCAATATTGGTTTTCAGGTATTGTATAATCCCCCTCAAATGGGTGTTTTTTTTTTCATATCAAACACCCCAAAAGCTGTTATATATGTGAAAGCATTCTGGAATCTAAAATCAATGTCAACAAACAACAGCATCTCCACAGTGTGACATCTTCAGCAACAGGTCCAGCCTGCACTAGAAAAACGTGCTGTATTTTTGGCAAGAGTTTCCACCTTACTGTGGTCATTACTTGTGAATGTTGGTTTCACACAACACTATTTCTGCCAAGTAATGTAAGGAACAGCTGCTTTGCTGAATCTTCATAAAAGTTTCAAATGTAAATATAAAGTATTGAAGTGCACCAAAACTTTATGGCCTTTGGATCACAGTTACGTATATCTCAGTTTCTCAATAATTAATTTGGAGTTGGCAATTGCAACTTTTAAGCGTGTATATTAGAGCAGTGCCGCCATAAATGGATTGAGCCCTAGGATTATGTAGCTCCGAAGGCCTCCATGAGTAATGGGAAATAAACAAAAATTAGGAACGGAATGTCCTGCTTGGGGCTGAGACCTCATTTGTCATTATTCTAAACACTTCGAACACTCATTTGTCTCCACATTCAGTACAGTTCATTGCAAAGACACTTTTTTTTCTAATGATAAAAGTGGTAGTTTCTATGGGTATAAACATAAATGCTTAGACTATAGGGTTTTTTTTGGTTTGGTTTGTTGTTGTTGTTGTTGTTGCTGTTGTTTTGCCAAGGCTATTTAACTATACAATAATAGTGAGGGTCTGTGACCTTCCCAGCCAATGGGGTTTGGACCAGGTTAACAGTACCGTAAATGCATTCCTTAATACTGGGTGATGATCAATTTGATAAGACTCTGAGTGTGGGACTCTGCTGGATAAGGTTGGAGTCTGACTTTTCTGCATAGCCATTTTGGGCTCCGTCTATGAAAACGGACTCTCGTTTCTTAGTTGGGGTTCTCATTGCACCTGACCTGTTAACCCCAGATTGTGTGAGAAGCATCACATAGCCCTCAGGGAAGATTAGAAAACTGACCTTTCCTGATAAGGAACTTGACCAGCAAGCACGGGGAATTCCTCAAAGTACCTGACCCTATGCTGAGCAGATCCTAGCCTCCAGCAAATGACCTTCAATTGCACCTAGACGTCATCCCCTCACACCTAGGATAGCTAAGTTTCTCCTTCTTGTGATAGGCCCCATGTTATTGACTATAAGTGAAGTACTTTGCCAGTGTGTATATTAAATATCCTGGCACCCTCAGCCCTAGTGAATCAGACACATTTACCCTCAAATCCCCTCCCTATTGCCCAAGGACTATAAATAAAGGTTGTCTGGCTCGGGGCAAGGATGCTTGTGTTTGGTGCAGACCGCCTGCCAAGCACTGCCTGGCCTGAGTCTCACGGGACCTGCCTGTCAGTGGGTGTCAAGACATGCCCCTGCTTCTCCTGTGCTGGGCACACCAGCTCAAGCAAGGCTTGTGGGGCTCTCCACAGCCACCTGAGACCTGCAGCCCCATTCTAAAGAGAGCTAAGTTGTGACACCCTGGGGAAAATTCATTTTCCACTTCTCCTTGAGAGGCTGGGAACCTGCCTAGCGCCCTCAGCCTCGGGACTCACTATACAGTGCCCTAGCCATCCCTGAGCGAGAAACATCCTCCTGCAGAGACAAGCAGTGACTGGACTAGCCCAAAGGACTTGGGACCCAGGCCACCCCTCTGCTGGACACTGAAGGACATCAGAGAGCATTTCAGAAAACTGGTAAGAAAGAATTTAAGAGGCAGGGTATGGGGAACTTGAAATGCTATCTTAAGCACAAGGCAGCAATTGCACACCTGATACCCTGAAGGCTGCAGTTACCTGCACTGACCCTGAACAAGACTGGCTCTATCAAATTCCAATCATACACTGAGAAAGGCCTCATGGAGCCCTGACTCTGACTGCTAAGTTTTTTAAAACTGTTGAATTCCTGGAGAAGATTCAGTTGTGCACTAAACTGTTAGGCCATCAGATTTCAATGGATATTTCTATGTACATCTATAGACACATAGATGATCCTGGTTAAAAATCAGTATGTCATAAAACACCACCAAAAAGGCATGAATGTAAGAAGGAAACTTTTAGGAGGAGGTGGGATGGGATGGGATAGGAGGAAAATAAGAAGTGGGGAGTGAGAGTAAAGATAATACAGTGTGCGTGTATGTGTGTGTGTGTGTGCATGTGTGTATGTGTGTGTGCATATAATTTTTATTGATGAAATTTGAAACTGTCAACAAATAAATTTCACCAAAAAAAAAAAAAAAACCCAACAACACGAAATAACAGGATCATTCACTTCACTACATAGAAAAAATAAAGAGATAAAGCAAACAGAAGAAGACAGATTGTAAGAGTCACTTGTCTTTGATTGTGTATATGTGCATCCTTAGATGAGGAAATGTTTGACAATTCCCAAACCCCAATAATAATTCTCCACTTGATAAATGGTTTGGGATGAGCTATTTGCTATTGTGAACAGAAATAAATAAACAATTTGTAAGTTTTAAGTTAGATGCCATTCTCAGTACTGTGCTAAAATCTTGTGCCCTTATACTCTGACCTACTTCGGGACAGGAAGCCCCGGTGTGTACAGGACATTCTGTATGAGATGTTCTTCCACTAGGCGTGAAGTCGCCATCTCGGTTAATCGTGCAGAATACCGTGGCGTGGCAGCAGCTGTATTCCCAAGCTTTGACACTGCTTAGTAGTGGTGCTGAAGCCTGAGCCCAGGGATACAGGGCACAAGGAAGATGCACAAGGAGCTCTGCCTGGGCTTCCGGTGAGAAAGCAAACACATTCTCAGATATAGTAAGCTAACGCAACCACACTGGTATAACTTCTTTATGTAGCTATTTTAATTTTATGTTCATTGGCATTTTTATCTGCATGTCTATCTGTGTGGGAATGTCAGAAGCTCTGAAACTGGAGTTATGGACAGTTGTGAGCTGCCATGTGGATGCTAGGAACTGAACCCTGGTCCCTTGGAAGGGCAGTCAGTGCTCATAATCACTGAGCCATCTCTTTAGGCCATTGGTATAGTAACTTTTGTCATAACTGTTTTGCTTCATCATAAGCTATTGGTGGCAATCTTTTACTGTGTCTAATTTAAAAATTACACTTTATGTATGGATGTACAGGAAAAATGCACTGCATATAGTATTTGGTATCACATACATGGTTCATTCATAATCCTGAGTAGTGGGGAATATAGTCCTAGTGGCTAAGAAGACAGATTCCCATATTTACTCCTTCCAAAACTAAATGTCTAATGGTATCTCCACGGTAGCCCCCACTGAGCACCATCCTTCTGAAATATTCTCTATCCTGGCTTTTTATTTTTTTCCATGAATGGCAATCTGAATTGGGAACAAAATAAAAATGAAAAAAAGAGTATGTGCTTTTGCTATAACATAGACAAAATAAAACAGCAGTCTCTTCCAATCAATATTAAACTCGTTTTTAGAAACATCAAAGAATCAGAAAAGTTCAAAATGGCAACAGAAAGATCATATTCTCTGAGTACCAATTTAGTATAGGGAATTCACTAGTTACAAAGGACACCAACACATGTCACGCAGGGGTGTGAAAACAACCACCAACACCAACATAATCACAAGCTGCGTCGCGGGCCCTTCACTATTCGTAACTCAACCTTCACTGTTCCATTTGCTTTTGTTTTGTTTCTTTTCTTTTCTTTTCTTTTTTTCTCTTTAAACAGATCATATCCTCTGTAGCCTTGGCTGACCTCTGACCTGTGAAAGTCACCCGTCTATGCTTCCTTAGTGCTAGGATTTCAAGCACCTATCACATCAAGGCAGGAGATTAACTTTCGATATGAATTGATCTAAATAAAGACCCTTCAGTGCCATCAGCCATCAACATGAAAGCCTGAAGTGTTGTCAAGTCGGTAACCACTACCTGAGTAAATACTACCTCCTATATGACAGGGCTCGTCCTGAATACCAGGAGCAGAACACTAAAGGAGGCTGGTAAGGACCACTCTCTTCCAGAGCATATGCTTTACTGAAAGGAAGAAGACCATAACAACACAGACGTTCAATAGTGAACAAAGATAGTGTAAACCATAGGAAAAGAGTCAACAGAGGGTTACTTTACATAGGTTACTTTACATAGACAAAGCTTCAGAAAAAGGGACTGGTCAAGAAAAGCCTGAAGAAAAGAAGTGACGGAGTGAGCAGAAGGGGTGGGGGGAATACAAGAAGAACATTTGCAGGGTGGAGTGCACTACATGCTGTGGCCCAAGGCCACCAAGACTCACAGACTCAGACCCAGGAATCCTCTACTGTTGAAATGGAGCAAAGGAAGGAAGGTATGGAAGAAAAAAATGAGAGAAGGCCAAGATCAGGTCAAGAGTAAAGAAGGTTCTGGGCAGGCCACCAAGAAGAGACTTGATACCCTATGAGCATATACAGGGGGAGGAGGTCCCCCTCAGTCACAGACATAGGGGAGAGGAATAAGGGGAAATGGGAAGGAGGGAGGAATGGGAGGATACAAGGGATGGGATAACAATTGAGATGTAATATGAATAAATTAATAAAATATTTTTAAAAATAAAAATAAATATGGGGGAAAAAAAGAAGGTTCTGTGACTTCATCTACACTGTCCTTTGCTCACGGTAAGAAAGACAGCAGCAGGACTTTAGAAACGATTAAATTTGATCAGAGTTCCTTGCCGAATGGTTTTTCTGACAATGGGAATAATGAAATGATTGTAGGAAACCAATGAGGTGATTAACCCGACTGCTCTGAGCTATTGGTGACAACTGTGGGGATTAGAAAAAGGTAAGCATCGAGTCTTAATTTCAAAGTCAGGGTGACAGGATTCAGTAACAGATTAGATGACATCTAATAAAAGAAGAAATAGAATTTAAAAAAAAACAGCAAGATCTCATGGCTTGAGCACAAGGGGTCTTCTGTTTCTGGTGGTGACAAAGACTAGGAAAACAAAAGAATGTTTGGCGGAGAGGGCAGTAACTGGACTTCAGATACCTGACATCTGAGATACCATTGAAGACCATGCTGACGTGTCATGGAGAAAGCTGAATATATGATTCTGGGATACAGGGAGAGGACACAGGTAGTAATACACATTTATAATCAACCACCTTAAACCATGAGATCTTAAAAAACAAAACAAAAGGAAAAACTGTGTCCCTGTATACTTCTTTGCTTTTAATAAAATCCTTTATTCTGATTAATTTGTAAGAGAAAACATCACACAGCTACAGAAGCCACCCAATTGCTTCAGAATAGATATAGAAAAGTTTATAGAGACATATCGAGTTTAAAATTGGGCAAATGTCTGAGTAGTAGACACTTTTATCGTGTGTGTGTGTGCCTGTGTGTGTGTCCGTGTGTGTCCATGTGTGTTTGTGTGTGTGTTTGTGTATGTGTGTGTGTTTGTGTGTGTGTGTGTACGTGTGTGCTTGTGTGTGTGTGTACATGAATGCCTGTCACAGTCTGAATGTGGAGGTCAGAGGTCAGAGGTCAGCCTGTGTGTACCTTACTTGTGACAGGCCCCTGTTTGCTGACGGAGGAGCTGGCCTGTGAAGGTTCGGATTCTCCTTTACCTGCTCCCCATTCTGCCACAGCGACAACGCAGTGACAGACGTCTGCTTTGCCCCGACTTCCTGTAGACTCTGGGGTGGAACTCAGGTTCTTGGCTGCACAGCAAGTGCTTCATCACCGAGCTACTTCCCTAACCCTGAGTAGTACAGTCTTAATATTATTAGTGTTATTGGAAAGTCCAACCATAGCTATGATAAAAAGTAGATAACGCATTTTTTCACTCCTTTGTTCAATGTCTTCAAAAGACATTATTTGTAACATAATGTTTTTCAAGGAATTTGGAATCCCAGCATAGTCCTAACTATTTTTAGAGAGATTTCCATAACTGTATGAAGCACTCAACAAAAAAGACAGTGACCAATGACAAGAGTAAGGAGGGTGGAAAACAAAGACGTAGAGAGCATTACATCATCTGCTTCTGATCGTGTTCTACTTACAACACTGCTTCCCTTAAACAGCTGCGCCATACTCCTTATGCCAGGTCTAAGAAACTGCTTGCTTTAAAACCTCTCAGGTAACAGAATCAGAACTGCTGACATCTAGTCTGATGGCTAGAGTTGAGCGACCCACTAGCCTGTTTCCCAGGGTCTGCAATGTGCTCAGATGGACAGAAACACAGAACGTACAATGGACACTCAGGATGTGAGAGCAGTACCAGACAGGGAAACCACATCAGAACTGTTGTGTTCTGAATAATCAAAATATTCGACAGTTTGAATGTAAAAGATATCAGGCTATAATGGTATTTTAGTTATGATTCGCAGAAGTGGCTACTCACAGTCAGCGCTCTGCCAAACTCTATGGGTGATATATAAAGCCAATAAGACTTCTATGGCCAGTTTCAGGCTGTAGGCCAGGTTAATTATCTCTGTTCCAGCATTGTTTTCTTGCAGATACTAAGTCACGTCGAAGAATCTGAGCCCTGTGTCCTAAGTGTGCAGGGTCTTCGGCAACCGGGGCTTCCCAAGGGTCACCAAGGGTAACAGCCAGAGTCTGTATTTGGAAGTCATAGTCCTAAAGCATAGTTTCCATAGTGCCAGAAAAACACTATGAAAGCTGCCAATTAAGTATCCTACCCAGCTGTGACATCTATGAACCACAGCCATGATGAAAATGGTAGGATATCCATACCAGTACAGGAAATAGCACTCACATGCTGGTGGTAAGCAATAGCAGCCCAACTGGACTTAAAGTCCACTCAACACGAGGGAACAAGGCTTGGCCCTACAAAGGTAGCTAACCTTCTAGGATGCGTGAGGGCGTGGGTCTTAGGAGAGAGTCACTCAAGCCACTTTACCGGACCAGCATAACCCCTTACCGCACTCTAAATCTCCTCATTACGCTCAGCTGTCAGTGTAGCTCCCACCCCTCATCAAAGAAGCTTCTTTTGACAGAAAATGGGGAGTATAACGGGAAACCTCAATTAGAGACAATGCAGAGATCAGTGGGTGGTGGGGAGGAGACTAGCCACACCTACATGGCAGGTCCTGAGTCTGTGGCCCACAGAACCATGTAGAAGAAGGGGTAGGAAAAAATTGTCAGAGCCAGAGGATCAGGAAGCTGTGACACTGTCTCTCCTAGAAATGTCTGCATAAACAAGATCTCAACAGCAGCCACACCAAGTGGCACTTTACATGGAAGGGATAAAATTCTCAGGTCCACATCCGTGGTCAAGAGCTACAGGCACCTGATGGTTGCTGAAAGAGAAAAGTTAGCCTCTTCCAGATGACCAGATGAGCACCCCAATTGGTCAGCCAATAAAAAAACTGGTCACCTCTAAAACCACAGGCACATACACAACAAAAACGGACTCAAACTGACAAAAACAAAAAAAGGAAACGTACTTGCAAGTATATGTACGTGTTTGTGCGTGTGCGTGCGTGCGTGTGTGTGTGTGTACAGCAATAATCATTGGTGAACAGAAGTATATCTTGAGCTTCAGCATAGAACATGAAAGCAAGAAAGGAGTTTGAGGACCTGGACAGCAGAGATAGAAGGGAAGACGCACTGTGACTGGCGTTTAAAACACGAAAGTAAAAAAATAAATAGGAATATGAAATGTTTTCTATGTTACCCATATACAACATCTACATAGATTTGTTACACAATCCAATATGCCCTACTAGCAGTGCTATTTGATTTTCCCATGCTACGTTTTGGGGGGTCTAGTGTGGTGGTTTTGTTTTCAGCAGCAAGGTAAGCTTTTAGTTTGATCTCACAAATCATCAGTAATCAAAGTCTGAAAAACATTGCTCCCTGACAGGCAGCTGCGCATGCTCACTACTGATTACCTTCAGGAATAATAAGGACTTTCTAGAAATATATATTTACTGCACGCTGTCGTTTCTTTGCTCCATATGCTAGCCCATGGTCTGGGATTGGAGCAGTCTAAAGGGCAGGGACGCTGCTCAACAGCTTTCAAAACAGTAGCTTCCAGCTGCTGGTAGATGCGCTTGTGTGAGAAACAGCCGATAATCATGCAAGGTGTACTGCAAGGTTGCTTTGGTTCTGAACTTGGCCGAATATCTGTATATACACAGCATTGAGTAAGCTCCTCACACAATCATTATTGAATTAGAGTACATCAAGATAACACTTTGCTAAAAATTAGGTCAGTTATAAATGTACACCAAAATTGTTCTTAAAATAAGGCCAACCTCTCATTATTTAATCAAGGATCTGGCCTTGCCTGTATTATTTAAACTAGAGAGGCATAGGGCACATCACGAGAATTAAACTAATGCACAATGCAAAACTTTCGTTCTCCATTATGTCTCCCTCCTGTACTAACCAAATCCAGAAAATACTTTCTGTACACTTCTAGAGTCAATGCAAAGCACATATCACATTTCTATTGTTGTGTTCACGTGTGTGTGTGTGTGTGTGTGTGTGTGTGTGTGTGTGTGTGCGCGCGCGCACAAACGTGTGCTGACGGGTGGGTGTCCTGTGCATGTGGAAGTCTGAAGACAAGTGGCAGGAATCAATTCTCTCCTTCCACAGTACGGTTCCCAGGGATAACCTCGAGGCACCTTTCTCAGCAGCAAGCATTTTCCTCTGCTGAACCCTCTCTGCACTACATTGCCACCTTTGCATCAGGAGGCCCACAGTAGATGATTCCCAAGAAAAGAATTCAGTGAGCATAGTCAGTACAAAACCTATAACCCAAAGATTGCCGTGCAAGTTCATTTGGCTAAAAACTTGCTTGGGTGAGCTTTCCTAAAATCAACTTGTTTATAATAAAGACATTTTCCTTTTAGTATTAAATACCTACTCTGCATTATCAAAACCACACATTAAAATGGTCTCTGTGAGAGGGCATTTGTGTTCATTTTCACTGTTATATAGCTACAGTTTAAACAAATATCCCGTACTCAGTAGCCCCTGACTAAATGATTTTTTTAATGTAACAGTAACCACCCAAGGAGTAACTTGTCATTTTATTTAGGCTTTAACATTATGCATTCAAAAAAATTCTTTTTAGAATGTAAATTACTTGAGAGCAATAGAGTTAAAAGTGTCTCTATATTTTTCTTAATCTGTTTTATTAACCTGATTTGTGAGAAATGAAGGACTCTAAGTGCCTTTATGGTAATAACAAAATTATCTTAGACCCGGTATGGTGGTGCGTATCTGAATTCTCAGTGCTTGGGGAAATGAGGATTCCAAGGCGAGTGAGAGGTGGAGGAGGGAGGACAGGGAGGGGAAGGGATGGAGAATAACCGTACCTTCTTTTTCTACTCTGAAAACAAAAGTTCTTTGTGTTGTGACAATTTCGAACTTGCTGTCTCCTTGAGCGCGTACTGTGGAAACCGCAGTGAGGGGGATTATTCCTTTTGAGTACATCTCCTGTATTAGTTAGAGAAAAAGATGAAGACAGATGAGCCTGAAATTCTGAGCACATTTTAAAACAAGAATGGCTCAGTATTCACAACTGCTTTCCTTTCATGATTTCTATGTAAAATTTTAAAGTGACAAATACACTGATTTTCAATACTTCAAAAAGGAAACTATGAAATGTCCTGCGCTTGTAAGGGAAATGACCTTTTCAATTTTCTAGTCGTCTGGATTTAAAAGGCAAAGCACCAAATACAAATAACCCTAACAGACCAGCAATATATACTTCCTAAACAGAGAATCACATTCTGTAAATCGCTCTGGTCACAACGATTCTATTCGATGGTGTCTGCAGGCATCTGCTGGTCACAACAGGAACTGTCACAGGGAGCCATCTCAAAATACTGCTGCATCACACAGAGAGAGAACAAAGCCAACTTGAGGAGCCTGCTAGACTCCCTGAAGTAGCCACATCCCCAGTGCTCTGAAGATGAATCTCTAATGAGTAAGGAGTAAGAAATAAGCCAGCCATGGCAGCTTGGGAGGCTGAGATGGAAGGACTGCTATAAGTTTGAGGATAGCCTGTGCTACAGTTGAAGAAGGCATCCCTGAACAACAACACATGAGAAACGTGCATCTGCTGCTCGGAATAGGCATTCAAACACATATTATAATTCTGCTTCCAAGGCCAGTTAAGACTCCAACCACTTTCTCATCATCTTCATTTTTTTTTTTTTTTAGAACTCCCAAACCACTGGGTAGAATGACCATCAGTGATTTCAATGATTGGTTGAGAGTGAAATATTTATTATGTCCTGTGTTACAAAGAAAATTAGGATGCGCTATACAGTCAGAAATCAGGTCATTTAAGTTCAGAAGTGAATTCAAACTTTGGGACTCATAAGTCAAAAGACATAAATTCTCAATTCCTTTTAAAGGTTAGAGAAATGTCTTTATAAACGTGAAATTTGATCCTGACTTTTAGAAAATTTAACTTTCACCAAATTGCTAGATTAGCAGACAGAATTTGAATAAGACAGTGTGATTAAAAACAAAGAACAAAACAAAACAGAATGGATGTAATGGTCAAAATTTTGTTCCCCCTTTAAAAGCATTCAAAATACAAGCAACATATATATAGAGAGTGTAGAAACATTGTGCCCTCTATCTGCTCCCTCCTGTAGCCTACAATGACCATGCCATTTACACATGACTTAGGAAAGCCTATGTACAGCCTCAAACAGGGAAAGGATGTCAGAAAGAAAGTACTCACAAAATAACTTTTTCTTCTTGCTTTACTTTCTTGTTCCTTTCTTCCTTAAGAAGGAAAATCCCTTCTCAAATTTCAACTACCAACATTATGTGAACAAATCTAAAATTGCTCTTTTAAAAAAAATGGCTTATTTAATTTTATGTTATGTGCATTGGTGTAGTGGTTTCAGATCACCTAGAACTGGAGTTACAGACAGTTGTGAGCTCCTATGTGGGTGCTGGGAACTGAACCTGCGTCCTCTGGAAAAGCAGCCAGTGCTTTTAACCACTGAGCCATCTCTCCAGCCCCCCAAAAAACTTATTTATTTTTATTTTATGTGCATTGGTGTTTCATTAGGTCCCTTAAACTGGAGTTATACACAGTTGTGAGCTGCCATGTGGGTGCTAGGAATAGAGCCCAAGTCCTCTGGAAGAGCAGCCAGTGCTCTTAGTGGCTGAGCATAAGTCTCATAAACAGCTCTCTTTCACCCGACCTGTCATCCCTCCTTCCTTCCCTCCCACCCTCTGTTCCTTCCTCAACTATACATTTCTGTCAGACTCCCATATTTTGAGTAGTATGTGTAATTTTGCCTAAGTTCTTCACACACTAAAACTTAATTCACTACGGGTTGAGAACATATCCTCACTCCATACCCGTCCACTGAAACATCGCTCTTCTAGAAGCTGGAGAGATGGTTAGGAGCACCAGATACTCTTCTAGAGGAACCAGGCTCAGTTTCTAGCACAGGAATCCAATGCCCTCTTTTGTCTTCCATGGGTACTGCATGCATATGGTGCACAGATATGTATACAGGCAAGACATCCATACACATATAACGAAAAATAAAGGAAAAAATTAAATACCACTTTTCTAGCCCTTTACTCTGAGATGGGAGGTAATAGTCCTTGACCTGAGTTGATCCTTCCCACAAACACAATATGGATTTTCACCGTATGTGCAGCATCAGTGTGTTCTCCTCCTTTCTCCACTCTGAATGGGCTTGACATGTGCAACTAATCCTTCATAGTTCAGCATATATACACTGCATAGAACAAACCCTTTCTGCTCGGATTGTTGTCTAGAACTTTCTTCCTCACAGTGGAAACATGGTCCAGGAATGGAGTCAGGTGAGGAGAATCCTGAGTGCTTGCGAGAACACTCCAAGAAAACAGGACAAGAGGCTTGTGGCTTCAGGTTCGTCAAAACACAGAATTGTTCTTGGAATGTGTTTTTGTGCCCCTGTGAGTGGCGGTGAGTTTACTTCAGATGACTCATTATTGATTGCTGCCGTTACTCAATTAAGCGTTTAAATGATCCTTTATATGCCTCTATGGATACACATGTTTTTGCCACGTTTGGCTTGTCCCTGTAATCGTACACAGCTTGAGCTCACAAGAACTACATCTTTAGTTGGCTCCATTCATCCAGGTCCTACCACTTTTAACGCGGTGACATTCGCCAGTGCCAGGGCTCCAATGTAACAGCACCGTGAGTATTTGCTTTATGATAATCACACATTGGAATCTGGATGATGAGGCAAAGCTCCATGCAGTGTGATCATCTGATGAACGATGTCTTGCGACACAAACTTTAGATCATTCATCGGCCTCCCTTACTAACTCCCCGTCACTGCTGTAAATATATTATCGAATGATAATCGCATGTCCAATCAATCACAATTACACCAAACCCTGAGGGCTCATTTTTAATATGTTCTGAAATTTGTTTTATCATTTCTACTGAACCTAAATAGTACCGTACACCTTCATAATCTACAGCACCTCATTTGTTACAACGCTCTCCTAAACTGCTGCCCTTCTTTCAGCCTGTCTTCCTCATACGCATCCTGACACATTACAGTCCAACTGTACTCTCCTGGAAAAAAATAGAGCAAAAGTTTGTGTTTGTTGTATGTATGCTATGGCTGCCACCAGACAGTAGGGATTTTAAATGCCTAAAAACATTTACAAATTGTTACCTAGGTGGCCTTTTCCAAAACATTGGTTTACTAAAAATTCTAATAGCTTAGATAAAAATCCACAATGAGATAAGGAACAGTTATCTGTTCTGTGCTGCTTCTAACCCATTTGTCAGTGAGGAAAATCCAAACAGCACTGGAAAAATCGGGGGGAAAAGAAATACAAGAAGAAATTAATAGGCAATTCATTAAAAAAAACTATATGCCTATAAATAACAATGTTTAAAAGGTAATGAGTCCCAGTACGGAAATGTGGAAAACAAAAGCGTGACAAAAATATCTTTTGCAATCTAAATACTGCGTCAGGTCAAACTCGGGAAGCCAGAGGTTACTTAACAGCACACTCATAATCTATTATGGGATCTCCGGTAAAACCTGAACCTAAAATCAACACCATATGGTTGATTTTATATTTCTTGTAACAATATAAAGACAATTCGGAGGAAAAAGAAAAAGAAAAAACCCTCAACGGATAGCAGGCTCAAAAATGTCTTGTTTTCTGAAGTGTGAAATTTACCTTAAGGAAAATTTAAAGCACCCCTTGAGGTTTTACCACACAGATATCTAGGTCAAATCTGTCATTTACCTGCCACGATATGAAACAACCACAGGGCAATTCTGCCCACAGATGAGTGGGCATGAGAGTGAGTTAGATTTCTTAGCAGGAGATAAGATATCAAGGGCATGGGGATGACATGGTTTCTGTAACAAAAGGAAGAAGTCTTCATAGAGGCATCACTGGGTGACACCGAGGAACACAGGCAAAAATCAGAAAACTGGAACCTCTGCACGCCGCCTCATGATGTCCAACCACACACGTAGTGGCACAGGGACACACCCATCCCTCAAGACGCTCTGTTCACACAGCTGCTAAACTGCGCAAGCTGAAATCAATAAGTACATGTCTTCAGGGGGGCCCCAGTACTAACTTCCTCCTTCTAAGAAACAACGCCCAAATGGTGGAATGTTCTGGCAAGGTGAAGTCAATCATCTGGATACAAGTAAATAAGAGGTCGGAAGAGATATGTAACTGGAATATTTGTATAGAATGATGCTGGGTAAATTATTTCTAGGAAATCATATGAATATAAACTTTTTATACATATTTTTATTATAATTTATTTACATCTCGATTGTACTCCCCTTGCTCTTATCTTCCTGTTCCCCTCTTTCCTCTATTTTCCACTCTATTCCCCTCTCCTAGACCTCCCTCCCCTTCTGACCGCAGCCTATCGGGTCTCATCCAGATAGCCTGCATCCCCTTTCTCTGGCTCTCCACAGGGCCTCTCTGCCAAGGGGCAGTGATCAAATCACTGGCATCAGAGTTCTTATCAGAGGCAGTCTCCCGCTGCCCCCTCCCCTTCACGTAGAGAATGAGCTGCCCACCAGCTACATCTGAACAGGGGGTCTAGGTTCTCTGCTTACAATGTCCTTGGTTAGCGCATCAGTTTGTGCAGGCCCCACTGAGTCCAGATCCACTGGCCTTGATAGTCTCCTTGTGGGGCTCCTGATAACCCCTCCTCCCCGTCCTTCCATCCCATCCCCCTATCTCTTCTATAAAATTCGCAGCTACCCCGTTGGGTGGAGATTCTCAGAGGACATCTCTGTTGGGCTAATATCCACTTGTAAGTGAGTATATACAATGCATGGCTTCCTGGGACTGGGTTACCTCACTCAGGATGATCATTTCTAGTTCCATCCATTTGCCTGCAAATTTCAAGATTGTTTTTCACAGCTGAATAGTATTCTATTGTGTAAATGTGCCACAGTTTCTTTATCCATTCTCCAGCTGAAGGGCATCTAGGTTGTTTCCAGGTTCTGGCTATTGTGAATAAGGTTGCTATGAACACAGTTGAGCAAATGTCCTTGTTGTATGGTGGAGCATCTTAATGGGTATATGCCCAGGAGTGGTATGGCTGGGTCTTTAGGTAGCACTATTCCCAATTTCATGATATAGTGCCAGACAGATTTCCAAAGTGGTTGTACAAGTTTGCACCCCCACTAGCAATGAAGAATTGTTCCCCTTTCTCTACATACTCCCAGCAGGTGCTGTCACTTGAGTTTTTTATCTTAGACATTCTAAGAGGGGTAAGATGGAAAGTTATTTTTATTTGCATTTCTCTGATGACTACGGACACTGAGCATTTCTTTAAGTGTTTCTCATCTATTTGATATTCCTGTTGAGAAGTCTGTTTAGCTCTGTACCTCATTTCTTAATTGGGATATTTGGGTTGTTTGTGTTTAATTTCTTTAGTTCTTTACATATTTTGGATATTAGTTCTTTGTTGGATGTAGGGTTTGTGAAGATCTTCTCCCAGCCTATAGGCTGTCATTTTGTTCTGTTGACAGCGTCCTTTGCCTTACAGAAGCTTTTTAGTTTCATGAGGCCCCATTTATTAGTTGTTGACTTTAGAGCCTAAGCTGTTGGTGTTCATTCAGGAAGTTGTCTCCTGTGCCAATGAGTTCAAGGTTCTTCCCTACTTTTTCTTCTAACAGATGTAGTGTGTCTGGTTTTATGTTGAGATCTTTAAACACCTGGACTTTAGTTTTGTGCAGGGTGATAAATATGGATCTACTTGCATTTTTCTACATGTAGACATCCAGGTAGACCAGCGCCATTTGTTGAAGATACTATCTTTTTTCCATTGTATGGATTTAGCTTCTTTGTCAAAAATCAAGTGTCCATAGATCTGTGGGTTTATTTCTGGGTCTTCTATTCTATTGCATTGGTCAACCAGCCTATTTCTCCTTCAGTACCATGCTGTTTTTAGTACTGTTACTCTATAGGACAGCTTGAGATCTGGGATGAAGATTCTTCTGGAAGATCTTTTATTGTACAGGATTGTTTTAGCTATTCTGTGTTTTGGTTTTGGTTTTTTTATCCATATGGTGTTGAGAATTGATCTTTCAAGGTCTGCAAAGAATTGTACAGGAATTTTGATGTGAATTACATTGAATCTGTAGATTGCTTTTGGTAATATGGCCATTTTTACTATGTTGATTCTCCTGATCCATGATCATGGGAGATCTTTCCATATTCTGATACCTTCTTCAATTTCTTTCTTCAAAATCTTGACTTTTTTTTTCATACAAGACTTTCATTTGCTTGGTTAGAGTTACACCAAGATACTTTAAATTATTTGTGGCTATTGTAAAGGGTTTAAGGGGATACATACTAGAAAGGAACAAGTCAAATTATCATTATTCGTGGATGATATGATAGTATACATAAGTGACCCCAAAAATTCTACCAAGGAACTCCTACAGCTGATAAACACCTTAAACTAAGTGGCTGGATACAAAAATCAACTTTAAAAAATCAGTATCCCTCCTGTCTACAAATGACAAACGGGCTGAGAAAGAAATTAGTGTATATATAATAATTTTTGTTGCATGGATATTTGAAATAAGAGGATCACTCTACTGCAGGTGTGATGAAGAGAAAACAAGTCTTCTTGGACACAAAGCAGAAATTTTTCTTAAATGGGAGTAGAGTAAAACCACACCAACAAAACTACCAGGCAAGGAGGTGTTCCCACACCTGGATACATTACCTCTGTACTTCAATAAAACCAACAAGAATACCCAGAGGTGAAGGAAAGTGGCAACTAGTTTCTTCTAGGTCATCCTGCTTATAAGTCTAATCCTTAACAGCAATGCCATTTTCTTTGAGGGTTCCTGTTTTATTTTGGCGTTGTTTTTCTATACTTTTTTTTTGTTCAGTTTAATTTTTTTTGAATGAGAAAAACTGAACATAAAATTAGGTGGGGAGGGAGTCGGGAAGATTCTGGGAGGAGGTGGGAAAGGAGCAAAAAACAAAATTCATATATTGTATGAAAATAATAAGAGAGAAACGACAACAAAAGAGATGCCCTCACATCTAAGGACGCTTAGTTCCTCATGAACATCATGGACACATGTGAAATATCATGATGGTCAAATAATATAAACAAATCAGAAATAGCTGACACAACAAAAAGTAGTGATTAAAATCATTCATCCCACCACTTTGCAAACCATGAGGATGTTTGGTTAAATCAACTTGTCACTCTATCTAGGTCTCTGAAAATATAAAACCAAACAGGTTCTCTGCAGGCACTGTCCTTGGCTGGTACAACAGTTTGTGCAGCCACCCCCCCCCCCGCCCCCGGTTTCAGATCTGCCAGTCTTGATGGTCTCCTTGTGGGGTTCCTGAACCCTCTGGGTCCTTCCATAACCCCATCTCTTGCATACCACTCTCAGCCCAGAGCCCAGCAGGGAGTCCCAGCATCTGTCTAGACCTCCTGCTGGATGGAGTCTCTCAGAGGACATCTATGTTGAGTCAAGATCCACTTATAGTGAGTATATGCCATGTGTATCTTTATGGGTCAGGGTTACCTCACTCAGGATTATCGTTTCTAGTTCCATCCACTGTTCAGATCTAGCCAATGGATAGCTCATTTTCCACAGTTGTGGGAAGTGGGGACTGCCTCTGACATGTACTCTGGTGCTCCAGATTTGATCACCTCCCCATGCGGGCACAGAGAAGGAGGGGATGCAGGCTATTTCAATGAGACCTGATAGGCTGTAGTCAGATGGTATGGGAGGAGGGCTCTTTCCCCCTCCCAGGTAAGACTTCTAGAGAAGGGGAATAGGGCAAAAGAGGGAGGAGAGGGTGGGAATGGAAGATACAAGTGAGGAGACACCAATCAGGATGTAATATGAATAAATTACAATAAATAAATTTTAAAAAATGGAACTAAACAACCTGAAGCCTTCAACTGTCTTCAGCAAGGCAGCAAGTGTTTGTTGCAGTCCACGTTATTTTCTGTCTATACACACACACACACACACACTTTCACCTTGCAGCAATAAAGACACATATGTCTTTAAGCCAGAAACATCACAAATATTATGCAGTATAAACTTCAAATGAGAAAACAATGTTGAATTGGAATACATAAAGAATGTGGTTATTTATTAAAACTTTAAAGATAAAATATAATTAGAATGAAAGTGTCTCATTTTAATTAATTAAAGCCTGATAACATTTGTCAGTTTCACCTATACTCTCTAAGGAAATGAGCAAGCAGAAGTCAAAAGGGTGATGCAGAGGTTGCCCATGTCACTTCGAAGTTTAACAACTGATAACGCTGTCCCTCAGTATCTGAGAGGGATTGATTCCAGAAACTCCTCAGATACCAGCACCCACAAATGCTCTGTCCTTTACCTATAATAGTATCTTGCCTCCATATAACGTACACACATCTCCTGCATGCCTAACAACCTCCCAATTACTTATAATATCTTATATATGGAAATTCTATGTAAACACTTGTTTTACTGTATCATTTAGAGAATAAGAGGGAAATGTACATATTCAGTACAGATGAAGCCTTTTATGTGTTTCTAAGTCATAGTTGGTTCAGTCCATATGAATGCACAAGCTAGGACACAGAGGGCTGATCATGTGCTTTGTAACTGTATAAAAGATAGAATTTGCTATATTTAACTCTACTTGCATATAAACACATGTGCATATTGGCAAATATAAATCTATACACAGGTAACTTTTTTTTTTACTGTTTTGGGGTATAACACCAAACCCACAAATATTTCAGCCTATGTCTCCTAAAGAGAAGGACACTGTCATAGGTTAAGAAGGCATTCCTTGAGCTCTGTCATGCATTAACACTCAACTGCCCAAGGACTATCCCTCCCTTGCCATTTTCATCAGTAGACAAGATTTTCAGTAGAATCTACATGACCCTGTCATAATCCTCTCCAGTATCTCCCCTTCACAAAGCTCATTCCTAAAATAACCTGAAAACAATACATGTTTTGTAATATGGCCAACACATACTCATAGGAGCTCCTTCCATATTCTTTCTATAAATAATTCTCATTTTCTCCCATTTCTGCATATACAAACTCATTTTCTTCCAAACTCATAGCAAATAGAATCTGAGACACACCCTTCTTATTCCCAGAGAATGAGAAACCCCTCCTTGGTTTTCAATTTTCTACTTGTGATATGGTTTGTATACATCCCTTAGTGCTCTCCTGGATGAAGGCAATCTTGTGTTCATCTTTGTATAGCTCATAGCATCTCCAATGGTTTATAGAAGATGCTCCACAAAAAAACTATTAGACACATAAACTAAAATAATTATCCTTATCTATGAGGTTAAATTATGATGAGTGATTGTGTCACATTCTAGATCTTTTTATGTCAATAATCTATTATCCATTCTTAAAGAAGGCTGAACTATTTACTTAAGCTTCCTCCATGTATGTAAAATAACATTTGAATATTATAAATGTACTTACTCTTTCATTGTTGTAGTAAGAAATGCTAAGGCCATCAAATTTCACCCATCTCTTCTGAAACATGCGTTTTCTGTAAAATACACGAAACCATTATTTTGCACTCCATTACTGTGAACATGAATTGTAAATGACTTTTAAAGTCCCTGCGTTCAGTACAGGCCATTGTGCAGCTGACAACTGAGGTAACAAGAGGCTATAATAATGCTCAGGTCTAGATTTCGAGCCTTGGTACACAAAGAAAATGTGCATAACAACACTTGCCAGTTAGATAATGTACGTATTTGAACAATAGCAATGTGAACATTGCTTTCACAGCTACGAGAAATCACCGCGAAACAAAATGAGGACCCACAGATCATCACTGAACCCTCATACTTCACTGAACATATGACATGATGCTCTCAACCCTCACTAATGTTATGCATGTACTTCTTTTGCTTTGATCTTTGGTGAGTGAATACTATGTTGCTAAGCTGATATGGCCTTGTTAATTGAATTTATACATATAAATAATTGATTTTAAGTAAATATGGCTTTTTTTAAGCCCTGACGAACTAGAGAGTCATTTGCAATCTCTTTAAACAGCATACAGTTGAGAGAGGATCGTGTAAAAGGCAAACGCAGTTTATAATTCTGACACAAAAATCTAGGATAAAATAAAATAATCTCATTTTGATATTTAGACTTTAAAAAAAGACTGACTTTTTGCTGACTGTACAAGGGGTGGGTGGAGCAGCTTTTGTGCACACACTTGGCTTCTGTTTGGATTCAGCCCTACCTCTGCACGTGCTTCTCCCCCCATCCCATGCACACACACTTAACAGTCCATGGATTTTGAGCACCCTCTTCTCTATACACCATTGGCCTGGGCCTGGACTGATGTTATCAGGAGAGCCTCTGCTTTTAATAGATACCAATAGTAACCTCCTATTTCAACAAGCAAAACAGGTCGACATCAAGCATCTCTCTCTCCCCCCTTTCTTGAAGTTTTAAACACATTTAAAGAGTTGGTATCCCTTCCTGTAGCTTTCAGAAGAATTAAAGATAGAAGTCTCAGACCCTGGTAGAGTTTTTCTTCTCACTGCTCTCCAGCCAAATGTCCACTACTTGTATAAAATATAGAAAAACTCCCACATCAATCATTAACAAATGTATGCATCTAGAAAGCAAACCAGCCCTAATAACCAAGTGCAGAGGGAGGGAGAGGAGAAAGAATGAAGTTCACCAGTGTATACAATAATCTCACATATAAACACGGAATTAATGATTAACTTCAACCAACCACATTGACGACCAGCTCCCTTCCAGCTGGCCCGTCCTATCTGCTCCTTCCTAACCTCTCTTGGCATGTCCTAGCTCTTCTCACAGCAATACTTTGCAGACTTTTCACTTCCACCAACTCCCCAGCTCCAGCAGTTGGAAGGAAAAGCTGAAGTTGGTAAACAGACACTCCTTACTCCTTGTCTAACCTAACCTCTGGGCACCCATGCTTGTTCTCTTCTCTCCCATTCTTACAAGGCAAGCAAATGAGCTTCTTATTTCAGAGTCCCAGCGATAATTAAGGAATTCAAGAACTTCTGTGTGGAGCCCCCCTGCCTTACGCTGAACGTGGACACAAGAACTTAGTAGAATATTTAAATTTCCTTTTTAAAAACAGAAAAAAAAAATCAATATCTACGGAGAGAATAGAGGCCTTAAAGCTCGCCCCCAACTCCCTTTCCTTCCTTTAGTAACTGTGAGTATTGTCCCTAGGACACCTGCATAAAACTTCCTTCCCTGATGAACTAGCACACAGCCGACCGGGGAGTTTTCCTGTCAAAGTGCCTGCTTTCTATTTTCCCTACAGCAGTTAATGCAATCTCTCTGTATATTTGTTGACTTCCTTAATGCCAACCTGCCACACCCCACCTTCCTCTTTATGGGGATGAAGTCCAAAACTGTTTCGTTCTCTACTT
The DNA here is from genome assembly GCF_903995435.1 of Acomys russatus. Classification (NCBI taxonomy): domain Eukaryota; kingdom Metazoa; phylum Chordata; class Mammalia; order Rodentia; family Muridae; genus Acomys; species Acomys russatus. Next base: position 51,190,418 of record NC_067158.1, read on the forward strand.
AGGATTAAGTATGAACACTAAGACCCAAATAACACACACACACACACACACACACACACACACACACACACACACACACACACACAAAATGGTTGAATGAACGAGTAATATGACTAAGACAATCCTTTTTAAGAACTGGCAAGAAGACAGAAAATAAAAACGTTCACACCCGGCTTATACACAACCACCTCTCTTTAAAATAACAGTTGCAGAAGGGCAGTTAAATTCTTGAGAGCTAAGAAGTAAATCCACAGCCTGCAAGAATAGCAAGTGAAAAGGGCTCAGAAACTATGTTAATACACCTTAATTCTGGTCATTTAGATGCAGCAATTGGAACTCATAAGTTTTCATTCTTTGTTTTTTGTTGATGGAGGTGTACAGTATATGTTTGCTCGTGTGTATGCATGTGTATGTGTGCATACATGTCCATGCATGCAGAAGCCACAGGTCAATCTCAAGTATTTCCTACTGTTCCTCACCTCATGTCTTGAGACAGGGTCTCTCTCTGAGGCTGAATTGCCAGTTGTGCTAGACTGAGATCCATGGAGCCCCTGGGATCTGGGCTTACAGATGTGAGTGGCCATGGCCAACTTCTAACATGGGTGCTGGTGAGTACTTAGGAGTGCAAAGGCAAGTTCTTCCCTGTCCAAGCCACTCCCCCACTTGAATCCACCTGTTGTGACAAAATTCTGTCACCATCCAGAAGTGTACAACTGTTTGTCAGACTATGTATGCTGACAGTCAAGAAACGCCCTTGGGTTACAAACACACGCGCACAGGAAAATCTTCCCTAATTTTAAAGGCAGCTTAGCGTTCTGTGTTAGACTGAACTCACAGCTGACCTCCGCAGTGCTTTAGGCCCCTGTTCCCTACCTGTGTGAGGTGCCAGAGGCATCACGCAAGGGTCCAAGAAAAAAAATGTGGAGGGCATCAGGGCTATGGTAAGGAGACTGACAGCTCAGTGCTCACTAGCCTGAGGACTTTGATTTAAGACAAGACAAAGAAAACTTTAGTCCTGTAACAGCCTTAATGTGCTCATTAATTTTAAAATGAGTTGTTTTTTTTTTTAAACGATTGCTAAATCTCTCTAAGAATATGTGGAATAACAGTTAAGTCTCAGCCTGTAAATAACAGAATGAAAAACATATGGTATACAGCCAAAAGAACCACCCTTTAGAGCAGACACGAGGCATTTTGCTATCTGATTACAAAAAGTGTCAGTTCTGTCATGTATTCCGTCTCTAAGTACGTACTCTGTGGACAGTTCCTTCTGAGTCACACTGCCTCTGTCTAGCCCTAGAACTTTCTTTCCCTCTTGGCCTTCCTGTAAAACATAGTCAATGCCTGGTTGACTATGTCATGGTTACTTCCTCCTGGCCTCAAGTTCTCAGTGTAAAAACCTTTCTATCCAAATGTCAACTTGGCCAGTCACAGGGGCCCTTCAGCCTGCTCTGTTCAGTACCAAATAATAACACGCAGCAATGACATTAATTACATTGTGTTTTCATCATTCATCTCCCATATAATATTTTCAATCCATGAATACAAAACTATTTCTGTTCTGTTTGTCCATGCAAATCCAGTGACTATTGGATTTCCTAGTACCCAAAATACACACATCAAGTGTTTACTGAATAAATGTGTACTACCGGGAAAAAAAAAAAGTATACCTAAAATTTCATTTTATAAGCAGAAACAGCACAGAAACACGACTCCCTAGCTTTTATATTTTTCAATACTAAAGATCCTTTTGATTGTATGAAAAAAACTTTATAAAACTACCCTGTAGTTAAAGGGGAAAGTTGAGAGCCTACAGGAAACTTTAAAAGCTCATCATTAATTTGAAGTAACTACAAGCACAGAATTGGAATTAAATGTTTTCTTTAATTAGCATTTCCCAGGACCTCCTCTCTTCAGCCTGTGGTAACCACCATTTGACTTTCTGTTTACCTGGATTCAGCTTTTTAATTTCCACACATAACTGGACAACTTTGCAATTGTAGGAAGAATACATTCTTGGTACCTAACATACAAGTTGGTAATTATAGCTAATAATGTATTTTGTTTTACTCAAAATTGTGTAAAAGAATGTATCTTAAGTGGTTTTCTCACACACACAAAAGGATAATCAGATGAGATGACAATTGTGAATGACACTCTGAGGTGACTGGCTCAGAGTATGTGCATGTACCAAATTATCCTGCTGTATTTATTATGTACTATTGATCAATTATACTTTTAAAAAACAATGAAAATAAATATATGACATATTCATTGATATTTTCATTTAAAATTAAAATACTCATATATGATGTATCTAAAATTCACTTAGCATTAAATAATATATGTTGCTGATGTGTCAACACCCAGTGAGCTTTTTTGTGCATGTGAACTTCAATACTGAATTCTAATAATATGAAACAAAACAGAGCCAAGTGTGGTGGCGTATGCCTGTAATCCCAGCACTCAGGGAAGCAGAGACAGGTGGATCTCTGTGTGTTCAAGGCCAGCTACAAAGTGAGTGTAGGACAGCCAAGGATACACAGAGAAATTCTGTCTCAAAACAAACAAGACAGAATAATAAGACAGAATTACATCCTCTTTTGTAGTTTTATGCTACTTCACAGCAAATATAAACTTGAATTTAATATAAATCCTACAAATTCAAATGACAAAAATAATAAAAGGAAGACCTTGAGAAGTATTTTGCTTCCGAATTCCAATGTAAATTTTTAAATATTTAACTTAATTTAATTTAATTTTGCCTGGGCATGTCAGTGCATGGTAAATAAATACAGGACTCAGGAGGCTAAGGCAAGAAAATTATCAGTTGGACAGCCTAGTAAGACATACCTCTTTTTTTTTTTTTTTTTTTTTTCATTTTTTAAATCTTAAGTACGTCAAGCTTCTGTGTGCAGTAACATGTGTCTTTTGGACTTCACTTCTCAGAGAGTAGAGAGAAATGGCTCAGTGGGCAAAGTGCCTCGCGTGCAAGCATAAAAACTGGGGGACAGGTACACAGCACCAACACAAATGGCACACAGGTGTGCAAGCCTGTCTACATTCCTGCCATTTGGAAGGAGAAAAAGGAAGATCCTCAGGGCATGACAGATAGCCGGAATAGCTAAATCACTCACCTCTGCCTTCGTGCGAGAAACCCTGCCTCAGTATAAAAGGTAGTGACCAAGGAAGATCCCCAAACTCGGTATCTGGCTCCACACGAATGCCCACAAGCATGCATATGTGCCTACATACATATGGCCACTACACACTCATGCCACACACACATAACACAAGCAAGACTATGCACTCTTTGCTTCACGAAATTCCAAAAGCGACAAAAGGAAATTATGAAAGACAATGCCACTGTTCCTGGTGTGATGCAATGTGATTTAAATGGGACATAATAATGAATTAGAGAAAAGAAATGTTAAAGGTCCAGTTAGTAATACACATAATGCTTTTTTTTTTTCCAGGCACTGTGCCAAACCACCTATAAACATGAACATATTTAATCTCCAAACAACCAAAGGAGAAAAGTACTGTTAGCCTCGCCACAGGTTGGTTTTATAATTGCTCCCCATCACACTACCACTACAGACATTTACCCAGCAAAGTCTCCAGAACATCAGACAGCCAAGAGCCCAGCCACGCCAGCAGTTAGATAAATGATAGTGCCTGACCTACACACAGTGTATATGTAAGCTCAATTTTGAAAACTGTTTCAGAATCCCTTCAGGAATAAAAGTAACACAGAGAGGAGGTATACGAGCCAGAGTTTGAGCTTCTTTTATTTTTAGCATTCTGAAGGGAAACATTTCTTTAAGAAGCCTTTTCAGAATAATTTATAAGGCTTGTGAAGTATCACTGAATGGTTTTCTATAAAGTCTTCCCTTGAGCTCTAGTTGGGCAAGTGTTTTGAAGTTTCAATTGCTTTCATAAAAACAGCTCCAACGCCTGTTGTCAGGTTTGGTCTCTAAATGTGTAGCACAGAAAGCTTTCTTTTATAAGCGTGTAAATACATGCAATTAAATCTCTATGTATGACGGAGGCACACAGAGGCACTCTCGCTTAAATTCCTTCTTAAGGGCCAGCAGGCTTTAGGGTTTTTGTTGGTCATGGTGGTGGTGGTGGTGGCTATCTATAGTGGGATTTGACTTATTTTGTTTTGTTTTGACTTTGACTCAACATCTCACCATGCAACTCTGGCTTCTCTGGAACTCACTATATAGACCAGGCTGGCTTCGAACACATGGAGATCCATCTTCCCTTGGTTCCAAACATCTGGGATAAAAGGCATAAGCTACCACATTCAGCTGTATGTATTTATTGAAGACTACAACTTAAAGTTTCAAGAGTTTGAGTCTAATAAGCCAACTGAGAAATAACATTAACTGAAAGAGTGAGAAGGGGCTGCCTTTAAGGTCCCCAATGGGACCCTAAAGTCATCTTGTCAAATGTACAGCTGTTATCACTCAAGGTATTTATACTCAAAATGTATTTCACATTTATTCCAAATAACCTGAAAAGGGGGCGGGGGGAGACATCATTGGCATGCTGTTGACGTTGCCTGCTTTCTTTGCATTATCCTAAAAAAAAAAAAAAGCACTGTCCTTTCCCAGTCACTGCTCCAATACTAACCAGGCTCGGTCTGTCTAGAACACACCAGTCTCCATTCTTACTTACCTAATTACTCAGCTTGCTACTCATGTCCCTAGTTCCTCTTTAAAGTACGAAGCTTTCAAACGATTCAGGATTAAGAATGAAGTAATTTCAACAGGTATACAAGCAAAATGACTCTCCAGTACTTCTATGAAATGTCAGCAGTTTTCCAAAGCACATGTCCTCACTTTTAAGCAAACCCAAGCACTAGCTCCTAAGACTGTCTCACCAGATGCTTTGAGCAACAAAATAACAGAGACTTCTCTTCAGGCTCAGCTTCTATGTCTTATACTTTAAGTCAAACAAGGGGGGAGGGGTACTAAGCAAAAAAATTCTTAGAATGCAAGAGTTTTAGAAGTCAAGGTAAAAGCCCAAATTGTATTTTTTAACCTTATTTTTATTGGTACATTATTATTTTCATATATTTTTGAGGTAAAATTTGATGTTTTCACTCATGCATATATTTTGTTATGACTAACTCAAGGTAATTTAGCATATCTATCATCTTAGACATTTATAATTTTGATGAGCCCATAAAAATCCCTCTTGTTGAACTATATAATGGATCATTGCTGATCTAATTCACACTGCTGAGACGTGGAATATCAGCCCTTGCACCAATCTAAGTATAACTCTGTACTGCTTGAGTAACCTTGGCCCACCCCACCCCCTCTCTCATAACCACTGTTCTACACTCAGCTTCTATGAGAACGATTTTAGATTCTACATGGAAGTAATCTTTCCATCGCCTATTTCACTGCACTGAGCATCTTCCAAGGATGCACATGATGGCGCAAGTGTCTTCATTTCATGCGAAGCCTGAGTTTTATGTGTAAGCTTTTGAATACACTGAATGAGAAGACGACTTGCCATGCATTTCTGCCTGTGTATTGGCTTGTTCAGCAAACTTCCTGACTTAAATAATGTGCTTTCAGAGCAGTCAAAGGGCCTGGGCTCTCAAAGTTCAAGGTGAACTGATGATTTCTTCAAGTCTGCCACTAAGAAAATGACTAGGACTCCTCCCAGTAACAGGGCCAAAGGTCATCTTCAATAAAGTGTTCTGAAGGGACAGAAGACTGAGGTTTACTTAGGCCCAATTAAGAGTCACCTCTAAGAATCCCACAAAGCTGATCTTGGTATTGACCTTACACCAGTATCTGGGAAATGTTGGTGCTGAGTTCTACACAGATTTGAGTGACACTCTGAAAGAACAAAGTCTTGGCGGGTCTAATTTAGCCTGCCTAGGACCTTAAGCAATTTTCTTCAGCCAGACTGACTGAATTAGTCAGGTTACTTTAATGGAAACCAAAACTATTTCTCCCTTCACACTGGAAATAAAATGCTTGTTTTCTTGCCTTTCCAGGTGATAAGTGATTTGCAAAATGCATACCTGTTTCACCAGTATAAAACGATAATTTTAATCAAGGATTTTCATTCAACTTTCAGTTCAACCAAGTAATTGCTACTTAACACTTTGGTCAGAGAAATAAATATGCCAGCTTCCCACAGTTGCCTTCCTGGTTTGTCTCAGTCAAAACACTGGAGATAGCTCAATATTTTCATTTTTTTTTTTTTTTTTTTTTGTGAAATTCATGTAGAAGTACTGTACTTCTACCAGTCTCACGCCTTGCTCTCCCTCAACTCCTCCTATGTTGCCTCCTTTCCCTCCCAAACTCCTTTTGAATTATTATTGAACATGAGTGCAAGCGTGCAGACCTCTGTGTGTGTGTGTGTGTGTGTGTGTGTGTGTGTGTGTGTATTTAGGCATGAACACTTATGACTGGGTAGTCTATCAGGAGATTATCTCTAGACAAGATTGATTTTCTCTCTCTCAGCAGCCATTATTGCAAATAGCTCTTCTTCTATGGTGCTGTCACTATTCTAGTCTTACTTAGGTAAGCACATTGTTGAGATTTTTATTGGTGCAACTCACCTGTCCTACATAGAAAATACAACCTAGCAACAGATATCCTGGTTTGGTGCTATTACAGTCTTTCTAGCTCCTTCTTTCCAGTGTTCTCTTAGGTATAGAGCTCTGTTAATAGATGCACCATCAGCTGGAGCTGGGCACCCTACAATCAGTCCACTGCGTTTTAACCAGTAGTTTTCTGTAACATTCTTTGATAAGGGCTGCAAGCTGCATTAGCCATGGGTGTAAGGACACTGTTTCAGAATGCAGTTAGGAATTACACTGGTTTAGAAGCAGGGCAATAGGAGGTTCTCTCCAGGGTGCATGACCTCCCAGCCACAGGCAGCTGGCTGGGTATAGAGTAAAAGCACGTATACCTTTCTATTGAGCAGGCAGTTAAGTCCAACTGGACAGCTGTCGGTTACCTGTGCTAACCTCCAATGTGTAAGTGGTGTTATTTACCCTTGAGGACATCTTGCCATGCTGTCACTACCACAGTTCACAGACTTTACAGCTCAGTTGGACTTCATTATGTTTTCAACCTTGAGAGCTTGGAAAGCACCTTTGGATACTATGAGGGCTAGTCTTCGGAGAGGAAGCCTCCAGGTAAATTCCAACTCCATCCTTTCAAGTCCTGTGTCTGAAGTATGTGGCGTCTTTAGCAATAAGGACTTTGCTTCAAGTTCTGGAGGAGACCAAGGGCAATGACTAGAGCCCATAGTAATTTAGAGCCTATTGGCTTCTTGTTGTTTTTGAAAATTTGTTTATTCACTTTACATCCTGGGTGGACCCATCCCTCCTCCCCTCTCAGTCCTACCCTAGCCCCGCCCCCCCCCCCTTCTCTCTCTCTCTCTCATTCCTCAGAAAAGTTGAATAAGGAAAGAGTGTATCCTGTTCCGCTGTGGCCTGGTAAGTCAGTTGCACCGGGGGGGGGGGGGGAAGTAATCAAAAGCTGGCAACAGAATCCATGTCATTGACATCCCCTGCTCCCATTACTAGGAAATCCATGCAAAGCCTGAGCTGCCTATTGGCTATATCTGTGTAGGGGCCTAGATCCTGTCCATGCATGGTCCTTGGTTGGTATATCAGTCTGAGAAAGCCCCTCTGGACCCCCGTTAGTTGCCTCTGTTGGTCTTCTTGAGGAGCTCCTGGCCCCTCCAGGCCCTTTTCTCCTTCACCCCACTTTTCCACAAGGCTCCCTATGCATCACCCAATGTTTGGCTGTGAGTCTCAGCATGTTTCGAGCCAATGCTAAGTAGAGCCTCTCAGAGAATAGCTATGCTAGGCTCCTATCTGCACGTATAGAAGAGTATCATTAACAGTGAGAGGGGTTGGTTCTGTCCCATGGGGTGGGAGCAGAGTGGGGGCCTGTCCTGTTTTTAAAGCTTCAGCCATATTTTTTTCCTACAGTGTTGGGGGATTGAAGCCAAGAACTTGTATATGTTAGGTAGACACTCTACCCCTGACACACATCCCCAAGTCAGCTTTGTTTGCTACATAATGTCCAAAACCAATAGTCTTAGGCTGTACTATATTTAGGCAAATCACAGCTTGTTGAATAGACAAAGCTGACCTCAAGCTAAGATTGATCCATTTTTCCTCCACCTCCTACTGGGACTGCAGATGTATACCACCATGCCTGATTTAAATTAAATTACTTTTTGTAACTTAAATTCAACTGGCAATGTTTCATTCTTTCTTTTTGTTATATGATAACAACAAATTATTTTCTTTATAAAATTGTGGATTGTTTTCACACCATGATTTCAAAACTGCTGTTTCCATTCCAAAATAAAATATGTATCCAACCATGTAAAGTCCATGTCCTGTGCTTTGTTATCTTCTTAAAAGTCACTCATGAATGAGGACACTTACAAACCCTACTTTGAAAAGTATTAACTAGTATCCTCTTAGTACTGTATTTTGATCATTCATATACATGAATTTAAGGAAAAATAATTTTTTTAAAAAAGCACCAAAGGATCACTGCCTGGCTAATACACACCTTGATTTCAAGGCCACCTGTGTATTTTCATATATTAACACAGTTTTGAATCCATCTGCTTGTATTACAAAAGACCTGTAGATTTAAAGCATTTCTGGCCTTGAAAAACTGAAATAAAATATTGTTTAACATTAAGCTTTTCAGTGTCCATTCAACAACAAATCCTAAGCATGTATGGGGGTGCTAATTGGGTAATTAGGAATATTAGGTGATTACTGAGAAGGAAATGTGGTAAGCCAAAGCAAGGTAGAGGACTTTTGCTAAGGAGGTGATATGGGATTAAGAGCTTATAAAAATGGACCTTTCAAGAGAAAATTAAGTCATCAAGATCAATATGGGGGAAATACTGTTGTAATATCAAACACAAACGAGACATTAAAGCAAGAACATGGGTGAGGGGTTTGGTCATGATGCTAGTTCAGTGGCCTCCAAAAGAGATTCCCATGTTTTCGTATTTCTGTCTTCTGTAGGATAGGAAGTGGCTTGTCCACTTTGCTATTCTGCTTTCTATTCTGTTTCTCTATCTGGAACACAGTGAAGTAAAGTACAATGGTTATATGAGCTACGAGCCAGCCACCTCGCTGGTTTATGCTTTACAGGTCATACCTGGCTTACCATGTGATTTTCAAATAAAGTTTTATTGGATACGGCCTCGCATGCTGTTACTACATCCAAATGATGCTTGTGTTTGTGCTGTGGCAACTGAGTCGAACTGCTACAATACCAAGTAGTACAGCTATAGGGCTTAAAAATATTCACCATTTGGCCCTTCATGGACAATTTTCTGATTGCTGTTACAGACGTTAGAATATCATCTCAGTTGACATAACATGAACCACAGTCATGTGGTGAGTCAAAGCTCACCAACCTCTGTGTGAGGAATGAGAAGGGCCCACCTTCTAAGGTTGATGAGCACCATAAACATCCTCAAAGAGCCCACAGAGTCCTACCAGGAAAGGGAAAGTTTCAGATTCTCCTTTGAGCCTATTACATGTTTTTTGTCTAGTTACAAGTATCTCTTTTAAGTCAAAGAAATAGGATCACATACAAGAGTTTTGAAAGTGTTGCATGGGGAGAAAATGTTTACTTTCTTTCTTATCTACATTCATATTGTTACCCAGCAGTAAATATTTAAGTCAGAAAAAAGAAAACCTCACACATTTACCCCACAGTGGAAAAATATAAATCTAAAACCATATCATTTCCCCATAGGCAGGTTCTCAAGCAATGGGAAAAATTAATGTTTTGATAAAATGGAAAATGTTCTAATTATCCCAGAGGTAGCCAAAAACGGTCAAGCTTTCTCAATGGTCCCAGAGCAATGAACATATCAAGTCTATCAAGAGCAAAGACCACTGCTGCCCACCCAGGAAGCCTTAGCTACACTGTGCACCACAGACTCATCCTGAGTACTCAGCAATCACATCTGCATCTCCCTAACCATTTATACTGTACAAAGATGAAATGCTGGGAAAGAATTGAGCTTATTTTTCATTCTATTGATTTATTATATGGATTTATACATACAAATAAGTGCCCCTACTTTTGAAATTTAAATATTTATTTACCAATGATGCTGATGACTGACAAGAAAAAAAAAATTAGATTTTAGGAAAGTAGTTTGTCATCACAGTGTCAAAAGAAAGGAAGGGCACAAATATGAGTGAGATGTGCACCACTGTACTCATTTCAAAATCTGCTTCCCCAAGGATGCATATTTCATAGCTAGCAATCATAGACCCAATACTCAAATTATGTTCAGCTTTATTTTTTAAGAAATATGATTCATGCTCTTACTATGCCTCAGATCTGCTTCTAAAGAATCTTCGCTACTAAAATTATTTTGGTTTAAACCGAGGCTTTGCAGAAAAGTCACAGGAGAATAGAAGAGAAAAACAGCATATCTCCAGGACTCATATTCCCTCCTTAAACATGAGAAACTTTACCCCCAAATAATGTAGTAATTCATGAATACTTTCAAATCAAAACAGATAAAAAAGGCAGAAAAAAAATCTAATTAAAAAGTCCATTTATGACCAATGATTTATTTGTACCAGATAACATAAAACGGAAAGAAATTTATTTCTAAATATCTGAAATGATAAATCTCTTTTGAAACTGTATTTAAGGGTTCTGACTTTCTGAGCAACATATAAAAGTTAAAACCATAATCAAAATATAAAAATGCCTAAGCAAAGCTATATTAGGGATATGCTCAAATATAAAGAGACATTAAAATGCTTTACATAAAAAAAATCATTGACTTATCATTTATTCACGATAAAAAGAAAAGAGGATACTAGATCAATATTAGGCAAGAACTAAATTTTAAATGACGATGTTCTTTTCCCTGACTACAGTAAGCACTGTGCTCTCAAACACAACACTGCTATGATAAGAGCAAAATCCAAACAGCGTGGGCTGAGTCATGGTAACTCAGTCTGTGCTGCTTCGCTGTGCTATGAAACGGGACACAGGAAAGTACATTTTAGTATGGAGTTACGGACTAACATTAAGAACGTGGAGGTGAACTTGCTATCTTGAAGTTTTAATTCCAAACTTTAGTCTTAATTTAATTCCAACCTGAACTATTTTAACTTCATTACAAACCTGAAGTTGTCATTCCAAACCTTACTGTAGCTCTGCACTTCTTAGACCTTATATGTCTGGGGCACAGAATTTGCAAATATGCACTGAAAATCTCTTTAAAACAAAACAACAGAAAAAGTACCTGGGGAGTTGGGGGTGGGTAGAAAACACTGGCAGATTTAGTAATGAATAAGCTTGAATGTGTCCAAATGGCTACTGAGTAAATAAAATGTATTGATCCCTACCCTTGAGGAGAGAGCTTGTCCAGCCACCCAGACTTAGTCTTCGCTGCAGAAGATCCGTAGAAGCAGGCATAGGGAGAGATGGCATTTGAGACCGTTGACGTGTCGGTATTTCCACTTGTGGAGCTTAAAGGGTAACTGTGTCTATTAAAAGGGTCCAAGTAGAAGGCTTTTTGAGTCCTAGACTTAGATGCTTTTGAGTTTTTTCTTCTCAGACTCTGGAAGCATTCCTCTACTGTCGAGTACTCTGACTCAGAGGCAGAGTCCTTGGGGAGCTCATTTTTATCCTCTCGCGGTATCCAAATGTCTTCTACTTTGTCTTCACTCACTTTCTCCTTCCTGTTGTCATATATACTAAATAGGAAAGAACAGCAATCAAATTCAATATAATATTGTTCATTTAAGCTGTCACACGGATCTTTAAAATATATTAACCAACCAACCATAAAAAGCCAGGGCTGAAAGGTCCTCAATATTCAACTACCCCATCTGGTAATTTTAAAAACTTTTTCAGGGACTTGCCACGCGACTGTGAGGATCTGAGTTCAGATCCAGGCAAGAGTGGGTTAGACCCAGGAATGAAGATGTGTATCTATAATCCCAGTGCTGAAAAACAGTGACTGAAGGAGCCCTAGGTTTGCAGGCCAGCCAGTCGAGCCAATCAGAGTACCAGGTTAACAAAGAGACCCTGTATTTAAAAGTCCAAAATTGAGCAGGAGAACAATTAAGGATGACACCTAACACTGACCTGGCCTCTACACTCATGCAGACCTGTACACAGGGGCATGCATAAGAACACGTATGCATGCACCCACACATACATTCATACACACCTTTTCCAGAAAAAAATTTTTTTTCAGTTGAAACATTCTATTATCCTATGACACTTGTGAACATTGTTAAAAGTCTTATGTATAATTTAATCAGATTCTGTCTTCAGGGAGGTTAAGTGCAGGTAACAATAGATAAAAACCATTTTTTCATCAAAATTTAAACATCATAAAGGGCACAATTAAATGACCTACTTAATCTCTACTCTCTAGACAACACAGTGAACCAGTGACTCAACTATTTACAGATATTATTTCATATTTCATATTTACCTTCATGTCTAATCTATCTGAAGGACTCCATGCTCCACCCTAAGGTATACAGCAGAGAGCACAGCTCACAGCTCAGTACTATGTTACAATGCTAACAAGGAAAAACACTGCACCACACTGCTAGCCAACAAACAAGCAAAAGTTAGTGTCTACCACAAGCTACAAGCTGAGTTGAGTGTAATGTTTCCTGCCATGTACCCATAACAGCTGCATATATTCCTACATATTTCAAAAGTGACACAATTAATTCACATTTATATGGAATAAATATCATTATGAGGAAGACTTTGCTTATCAGTGACAAAGAATGCAGGTCATATACACCTCTCTGAGTAAGATGTTCTTAGAAACTGTTACATAAAGAATCTTGTAGCCTAGCTCCTTTCCACTTCCTATCAGAGTTATCACTCACCGAGGACACACTAGTCATCTTTAATTCAAGGAAATTCACAACAGTATTCTCTTTGGAAATTTAAAGTAGAAAGTAAAATGAATGTGCATAATAATTCAGCACATTAAGTCCTACAAGAATGGAAGGAAATATAAAATATAACTTTGGGTCTTTATCTTATGTGTTATAAAAATAATCGAGTAGTCACCTACTCGTCTCAATAGTGAATTTCTAACACAAAGGACATATTACACTCTCACAGCTCTAAGCTCAGGGTGGTTTTGTCCTGTGCCTTTTTCCTTCATCCTAACACATATCTCATCGTAAGAGCAATAACCTAAAGGCAAACAAAATATTACATGCTTACAATATATGTAATAAATATTTGATGGTACTTAGATTACAGAAACATTAAAGTCAATATACATTAATGTGTATTTTTAAGCAAACCCATGGCAGCTGAAATACTTGAAGGCACAGATATCCCATTTTAATTCGGATAAATATTCTTAACCTTACTCTGTCTTTAAGATGTTTTATACAATGCCCAACCTGAGCTGGAGAAACTTAGTTGAATAACTATCAAACCGATTTTCTAGGGGGGAGAAAGTGAACGCAGTCACTGCACACTCACCACATTAGGTAAGGATGAATGAATACATTCAACAGGAGACAAAAAACAAACAAACAAACAAACAAACAAACAAACAAAACACCTGCTACAGAAGTCCACTCAACTCCCAGCGTAAAAGAAGCTACTCCATTTACAGGACAGTTCAGGGACTAAAATGAACGCTGTCCAGAAAACATTCAGGAAGTAAGGAAAAGCCTTGAACTTGCCCAGGCAAATGGCTTTCTTACAACTGCAATGTTCTGTACAATGAACAAAAAGTCTGCAGAGTGGCTCAGCGGCAGCCACATACACCATACCTTGACTTGATTACGATGGAGTCCCTTGCAGTGGCTGCTTCCTCTTTATCTGTGTCCTTGTGGGCCCAAAACTCATTCTTTATAGATCTCTTCTGCTAAAAAAAAAAAAAAAAAAAAAAAAAAAAAAAAAAAAAAAAATTTATTCACTGTTTTGCTTAATGGCTTATGTTATTACTTACGGTATAACCACACTTCACAAAGATGTACAATATCTGAGCTTATTTTTATTTTATTTTTTTTTGGTTCAAAACAATTTAAATGAAAACATGAAACAATTAATGATGTCCTCAGTATTTAAATTAAATCAATCCACTACATTAACTAGGAATAAGCAATGTGAACTAACAATGAAAACCACATACTTTTACTCCCCTGTATGATTTGTTTGGCTGTGGATTCTACTTGTTTCTGCTTTATCTTTAGGGAGAGACTATGGATCAGACCCAAGGCCTTGCACATGCCAGACAAGAGCTTTGCCACTGCGTTACTTTCTTAGCTGTTTCTAACATGCACTTTCCTCCCAGGTCTCTTCTATCAAGTCTAAGGAATAAAATAGGAAACAAGCGGAAGTAATAGAAATAAAGCTTGAGCTATTAATCTGAACAAAATACACAAATATAAACTTCCACACTGAGGAAGACTGCCGCCTCTGATTATAAGCTCAAGTAAAGTCTTGGGAGGTTTATGCTTTAGCAATTTTTAATTATTTTAATGTATCAAGTGATACTGTGCAAAGCTTTTCAGTGCAGTATTCTACACTGCTGAGGTCAAAGTAACAGTGTCTACATGATCTATAACTAAAGACAGAGACTATCATTATCTGAATAAGCTGAAGTTTTACTTCTGTAAACACTTTGTAAAGCATCATTATAATAGCTTACAGGAGAATGAAAAAAAAACATGGACAAGCTACAGAACAAATAACTGCTTATGGAAACATAAAACACAAATGAATGAAACTGACCTTGGAACTTTCTAGCCTCTGGAAGAGAAATGTCTCTCCATAAGGAAAGATGGAAGTTGAATTATCCTCATGTGAATCTTTTGGAGGAATTGTAGAATGAGAATGGAAAAGATGAATAATGTGGAATAGTGCAAAAAAAAAATATAAAAGCATTGTTTAATTATTTTGTAGCAGTATCACAACTTAAAGATTATTCTAAAAGTGTCCAGAATGATATGCCCAGTTCTTACCTCCTAAATCAACTCTCCCCATGGTCTTTATGATAGATATCAACCACTTGACAATAAGGCCACAAACTCTGAAGTCAGAACCAGTTGCATATGGTCCTGCTAGCCATCAAGATCCACATGAATATAACCAAAAACACTGTCTATGTACAACAAGCTGCCAGGGGGCAAATTAAGCTATTTTAGAAAACCAGTAATATTTTAAAAGGAAGGATATAACTTCTAACAACTGTAAAGAGTTCATTAAAATACTGGCTAGCTATTGCTTGAAACCTTAGAACTGGTGTGATATAGCCCCTCTCAGCTACTAACACTCCTACAGAGGAGTAATTTCAAGAAAACAACCTGTATCTCTCAATTGTAGTGATCTGCGGGAATGAATCTTCAGTTTTTGCATTTCTCCTAGGGAAAATTTTTCCAAAAGTAGAGTAACCGTTCATTTGCTACTTTACACTCAAGAAAAATGTTCTGGAGCCCGAGTCAGTGGATTATCAAATTGCAAGCAGAAGGGTCCAACCAATGATCACCTTACCAAAACAAGGGTGTCAAACTTTTCACCACAGCAAAATAATTTTTCATATATAATTATTCTTATAGCTCAGACTACCATATAACATTCCATTGAATTCCTTTCCTAACGATAAATGAAGGCTCTGTTTACTACATCTTTTGCTACAAGCACACACAATGTTCCAGGAATCCTAGTGCCCATTTCTTTTGTACTCACTTATCTTGGAGGTTCTAAACTGCTATGGATTTGAGGACAGTCACCTCAGCATTCCCTATTCCAAAAGCAGGCTGCCTCTACAACACAATGCTAGCACTACCTAAAGATGGCCACACAGGGGAAAACTGACTTATAGTTGGTTTTATGCAGAGACTCACTTTTCAGTGTGGAAGATTTTCCAGCTGAGGTAGTAGCACTTCTTCTGTCTCGGAAATAGCTTAAAGCAAAATAAAAAGTCAGGTCACTACACTGTCTCATGTGCGGGACACATCATGGACTACACATCCTTCTAAGACTTAGAATTTAAGTAGAGACATCAATACTCAAATGTAGATCTGACTTGAATTATAAATAAAGGACATATTCTACCAATTTGCTTTTGTATTTAGCATTCAAGAGAGAGATTTCATCAGACACTATAAGTCATTCAAATTCCCTCCTTGCAATACTTAAAATTCAAAAAAAGTATTTATCCAGTGTTTATATGCATTTGATTTCAAAACTATTATCATATTTCAGAAACAAACTAATTGAATAGATGTATTTTAGTTAGCAATGTTGACATTAACTTTATCACATTTTATCAAAAACATATGTTCTAAGAACATAGTATGAAAATATTTCCTCAAATGTCTTACAGTTTTGAGAGCAGATATGACATGTACACAGTGAGAATATAACATGAAAACAGCAAACACGGGATCAGCACTGTACAAAAAGAAAGAATACAGTATCTACTGCTACATAAGAGTTCAGTTTCAGCATCGAAAGGGAAGGATCAGGGCCTTGAAATAACAAAAGAGAGGAAATCAATGACATAAAATATTGACAAAATTTAAAACTCTCTGTTACACAACATAGCTTCAGTAGGATCAATAAAATAGATAAATTTCAGTGAAAGAAGATATAAGAGATAGAAGATAAAAAATGAACAGCATCAGAGGTGAAAAGAGGGGACCTCACTACAAAACCTGAGAGCCTTAGAGAGAAATATTAATAAGAAAAGGCTTATGCCCTGAGCATTGATGAATTATTATACTGGACATTATCCATGTATTCAAATGATGACATCTGAAAAAATTAAATAAAAACTAAACAGTTCTACTTCCACCCAAAAACTTTAGCTTAGTAATGAATAATCTATTCACAAAACCTCCAGGCCTAAATATTTCAATAGTAAATTCCAACACACAATTAAAGAAATAATATCAATCATAAAATGTATGAGAAATGAATTATAAATGCCTATTCCTCAACTTACCTTGTTAGTACAATATAAATGATAACTAATCAAAAACATTACATAAATATTACTTGACTTATGTGCGAAACATTAGTAAATCAAGTATACCAATACATAAAAAGAATAATATAACCAAGCAATATTTACACCTAAGAAATTAATGTTGATTTGACAGTGAGAAAAACAATTGATAAAAATTTGATAATATAGTGACAAAATTAATTAACAGAACACATCCGTATGCAATAAAATTTTATGCCTCCTAGAAAGAAACCCTTTATCCTAGAAAGGACTTTGATGAGAAAGAGATACACTAAACACAGAAATTAAGGACCAAGTTTTTCCCCTGAAGGAAGGAGATCCACTTACACCATTTATGCTCACAGCATTGCAGTGGTTTTAGCCTATGTACAGGATGCGCGAAGTGGTATTAAATGCCTGCAGGTGTCAAGGGGAAAGAACTCATCCTGCCTGTGTCTGGTTGTGCAGCAGTTTTAAGGCAGGCCTTTATTACATAGCTCAGGCCAGGCTAGCATTCACTCTTTATCCCAGTCATGTGTGGAACACATGGTCCTCATGCTACTCCTCAGACCTTCTAAGTATGGAGATAACAGGCAGCCACTAGCACATGCCCTTCTCAAATGATTCCGCGTAGCCCAGTCTCACTCTGATGGTTCCACATCCTAGTATGAGCTAACACAAAAGCTGTGGCTCTTACCATGGCCGCTGCCTCCTCTGCCGATGGTTAGGAAAAGCCCTTTGTGGTTAATGAGCCCTTGAGGCTGAGAGGAGGTTGTTCCCAATATATCAGAAACTAAAATACCAGGCCTGTATCCTGGTGCATAATGGCCTGCATCCTCAGAATCTGTCTTCAACATCATCACCATCATCCTCACCACCTCAGTGGGCTTTTCTACAGGAATATAGGGTGAAACATCCTACAAGGAAAACCAGATCTGCCATGATTGGGGGTGGGGGGTTGTCACCTTATTCCAGGAATACACCACCCACTTCATAAATATTCACAAAAACAGGAAAACCCCACAACACCGAAGCTACTGGGCTCATAGCTCTTTTCTGCAAAGGTCTTCATTTCCCTCTGGAGTGCTTGCTCACTTTGCTAAGTAAACTCTGGCTCTACACTCTGTGTCTCTCAAGTAAACGGTTTCCATGTGGAAGCTAAGAACTGAGAGATCACTACAACAAAAGCCTTTTTGCCCTGCTTGTTCAGAGAGATGGGAGTTATCCCTGATGCTCACATGACCTGCGTAAGTAATGAAGCCTCCTCCACCCTTTTATCAATGTGCCTATTGCCTTTGCACTCACCAAGAGGTGACTCATTGTCACCAGAGCTGTCAAGCCTGGCTCTGCCTAGCTCCTCCTGCTATCTGCTCGTATCAAGAAAACAATGATAAAAGGCACAAAATTAAAAGATGACTGTATCACAGTTCGTCCAAAACTGAGGAGTCAGCCCAATCTTGGCAGGTTCCTCTCCTCCTTGGGTAGTATTAAAATTTATAGAAAAGACACAATAAAGATAGGATGTATATGCTTGTGTCAGCCATGGGACCCTGTGACATCAGCTCCCCGGGCAAGTTCCCTTGGTCCCAGGCACCAAGGCCTCTGCTGACCGCCCATCTCTTCCCTCAGTATCTGCTAGAATGAACAAGGGCAATTTTAAAAGGTACTTGATTCATGAGTCCACTCACCGCTGTGCCGTTGTGTTTGGTTATGTAAGAGTTTGGGGGTTGGCGGTGGTAAATGAGTCAACTGTCACTATATCTATTAGGGGAAAAATGGTTTGTCCTATCAGTAAATCTAATGTGTACTTGCCTTGGAAAGTCTTTAAAAGGAATTCTCTTCATTTGTAATAGTGAAAACATTTCAACAATGTACTAGGGGAATAAATTACATATATATCATTTATTGCATAAAATATGTACCAAGGTGTTAAGATCTTCATTTTGGTACTAACAGACACCAAGCTGCAGAAGAATCCCATATTCAAACATCTACAAGAGTCAGGAGTGGTTAGAGCCTGAAACGCTCAGACTCATAGAAGCTGTGCAGGAGTACTGTACGTCCCAGACCTGACAGTGTTACACAGGGAGACCCTGGAAGAGCCAAACAGAAGAAAAGGAGGTCTACAACCACACTACTGCATCTGTGGCAAAAGCTAAAAGCCATGCAAGGAAGAATAAACACAAATTTCAGAGTACAGGTGACTTCAGAGATGGCAGGATGAGCAAAGCAAACTGGGGTGGTGACTCTCAATCAACTGAACGTTTGGTCTACTATGAAATGATGTCACTGTTTGTTTGTTTGTTTGTTTGTTTTAGGCTGCGTTTAGGGCTCCTTACCATTTTTCTTCTGCACAGTAAAATATGAAGTTTCCGTTCAACATGGAATATGATGTTGATTCTTCTTACTCCAAGGCTGTCTAGATTTCTCTTAAGATAATATTGTCTGGGCACAAGCACCACTTAGACTGCACTAAGAATGACTTTACCCACTTGATCCATTCCCTACACCATTCTGAGGACGCCTTGGTAGCCATTATTCTACAAATTGAAAACTCACATTTAATCCCTACATTTTAACCTTCTAGAACTTGTGTTTTCCAGACTGCAAAAGCTCCATGCTAGTAAGATACTACCTCAGTGCCTCTAGCCCACTGCAACTTGTGGGTGACCGGCAGTCTCTCTGATGCCCCCAGATCAGGCAGACTTCTTGTCCGTGCAGAGCAGGGTCAACAGCCCAGGATCAGCTGCGGTACTTATAAGATGTCCTTCCCTCTTCAACTTCCCTAGGAAAATCTCTGAGTCAAGAAATGAAGTGGCCTAGATCTAGATAAGCATGAGCGGGTGGTGCTGGAGCCCAAACCACACGGGGCGGAGGGCTGACAGAATAACAAAGCTGTGTCGCATAGTAACCCTACTCTGGGAAAGTGTGGACCCATTCCTAGAATTCCCCAACTCCTTTTCTTCACCTTACTTTAACAATACCTGGGCCCCTCCATTAAGGTTTTCTTATCAACTACACCTTCCAGTGTGACACAGGCTTGTTATATAAGCTGCTCAGGAAGCTGAGGCAGGGGGACACTAAATTCAAGTACTCCTGGGTTATAAAGTCACGCCAAGTTGGCCAACTTGGTAAGTACCTGTCTCAATAAAAAGTTAACATTAAATGATGGCTCTGTGATTAAGCATTTGTCCAGCTCTCAGTGGTCCCTGAGAAACAAAACAAACACACACACACACACACACACACACACACACACACACACACGCACAATCAGTATCAGTCCAAACCTCATAAAGAGAACTACCTAAGCCTCGCCATGATAGGGTGGCCTGGATTGTTCCTCTTGAAATGCCTCCATACTTACCTTTAGCGATGTGTTGTGTGCCTGTCCTGCCTCTTCTTCCCACCAGACTCTCACTCTTCCCACATCATGTGTAATTCTTTATTGAAACTCTAACTTTGCATCAAAAAACAAATGTGTTTACATGTCTTTATTCAATTCAGTAACCACTAATTACTCTCCTTTATACTTTCTGTTCATTTTGCTATTAAAGTATATAAAATCGTCTTCCACATAAGGAAGAAGTCTGTATTGTTTTCCTGATCTAAGACGGACTCTCATTACATAGGCCAGGCTGGTTTGGGATCTAAAATCCTCCTCCCTCTTCCTGCAGAAGGCTGGGATTGTAGACATGAATCACCAAGCCAGACCCAAGGTTTTTAAGAAATCCAAAGAAGGCTGGAGATGGCAGGTACAGATTTGATCTGTTCTGGGACAGACAGATCTCCATCACTGCACAGCTGTGCAATGCCCCCTTCCCATGGCTGCCAAATCCTCATTCCCTCTTCTTTAAATGCTGAAGAGGTACTTTATCTAAAAGAGAGGCATCCAAAGCTGTGCTAAGTATGAAATACTTGCATGAACTATGCATAAAAATCATTAAACTACAGGAGAGAAAAGGTACATATTTCTTTTAGTTTCTAAGACACATGTTCTTTCTGCCTCAGGACAATCCTGCATGCAAATCACAGGACACTCCCTGAATTCCTAGGGAAAACAGAAAGAGGCAAGTCAGAATTCCTGCTCTAGGCTCCAAAGAAACAGCACCAACTCAAAGTAGAGACAGAAAAGGAGCAAAGTATCAAGACATTCACTACCCTCCCCCACCACTCTGGTCTAGCCCTCCAGAGAAAAGGAACAGGTATGAATTCAGAAACAAGTCAAGACAAGAAGAGAAAAAGAAGTGAAGAATAAGCAGGCTACCAAGATGAGACTTGATAGCCTATGACCACCTAGTGGGGGAAGAGGTCCCCCTTGGTCTTAGACCTAGGAGAGGGGAGTAGGGTGAAAGCAGGAGGAAGGGGGAAAGGGGAGGATACAAGTGATGGGATAACAATTGAATTGTAATCTGAATAAATTAATTAATTAATAAAAAAAGGAGCAGTTAAAAAAAAAAGAATGTCAACTGTGTCTGATAAGTTAGGAGAGAGGACAGAGGGAGGAGAGGAAAAAATATTGTTATCAGGCACAAAAAAAATACATTTCATTTCTTTTGTTGATATTATTATTTGACCAAATTCAGTAATCCACAGCTGTGTGGAAGGGTCTTATTATAGCATTCTGGAAATTGACAAGAGCTATCGGTAACGCAGAGGAGCACAAGGAAAAACACACAGTGCCTTTGGGAAATATTTTCACTGGGTTGCTTCTTTTATGACCTGAGGACCTCCTGGCGGTTCAGATAACAGGCACACACCACCACACCTGGCCTACTCAGTGTGGAGGGTCATCAAATCCAAGGCTCCCTGCATGCTAGGAAAACACCACCAACCGGACCAGCCCCTCAGCTCCTTCCCCCAATCCTGATTTATGTGTATATTTCTCTTTATTCCACAACAGAAGCAAAGAAAGATTTCAATGATCAAGTTTAAAAACCATATTGGGAACACTGCACAGTCATTAGTTCGTAACAAATGTTGATGCTATGTTGCTTTTAAGTTTTAAAGGTCCTCAGTTTTTAAAAATATATTTTATTAATTTATTCATATTACATCTCAATTGTTATCCCATCCCTTGTATCCTCCCATTCCTCCCTTCCTCCCAGTTTCCCCTTACTCCCCTCCCCTATGACTGTGACTGAGGGAGACCTCCTCCCCCTGTATATGATCACAGGGTATCAAGTCTCTTCTTGGTGGCCTGCTATCCTTCCTCTGAGTGGCACCCGGCCTCCCCATCCAGGGGACGTGGTCAAATATGGGGCACCAGAGTTCGTGTGAAAGTCAGACCACACTCTCCATTCAACTGTGAAGAATGTCCTGTCCATTGGCTAGATCTGGGTAGGGGTTCAAAGTTTACTGCACATTTGGTGCCACAGTTTGAGCAGGACCCCTGGGCTCAGATCTGCCCATCATAATGTTCTTCTTATAGGTTTCTAGGACCCTCTGGATCCTTCTATTTCCCCATTCTCCTATGCTTCTCTCATCTAGAGTCCCAATAGGATGTCCTCTCCTCTGTCCCACTTTCCTGGTAAGTGAAGACTTTCATGGACATGCCCCTTGCACTAGTGGCCAGATGTGAGTATATACCATTTGACTCTTTCTGCTTCTGAGTTAACTCACTCATTACGATCATTTCTAGCTCAATCCATTTGTCCTCAGTTTTGATATCGACAGGCTTCCACGTGATAGAGATCCTTTCTATCCAAAGGAGTCAAAACTATACCACACTGGCATTTGGAATATTTTAAATTTAAGGCATTCATGCAAGTGTTTAAAAATAGAAGGTGGGTGGGCACTGCCTTAACCTCGGTATTATTTGCTAAAAGCAGAAGATGAAATTTCCCAGTAAAAGGAATAGCATCCTTATCATCAAGGACAGAAGTGGAGATGCCACTAGACTCAGTAATTTGCACAAAGTTGATACATAAAGAACCCTTAGCTTTTGTTTACACTTTACACGGAACTGGCTTCCTTTTATAACTGGGTACCCATTGCCCCATCCAATTTGTAAGGGTTCTCATTGTTTCTGAACCCTCTCTTCTCCAGGAGGGTTCCTGTGCCCGTAATTCTTATACTTGTTTGTGATGCTTTCTCCTCTTAATCCAACATGTATCTAATTCTAAACCCTGTTACAACCCTCAGAGGATGGACAGTGCAGAGTCACAGCCCTGTGCAGCTACATATGAACATCGATGCTGCCTAAAATGTCCAAAATAGCACATGCCATCTGACTTGAACCTCCTGTGTCTTATCTCACAGTCTCTGCCAGGCTTACCAAGGGATTCCATTTTGCTGTATGCACTCACAGAGACAGCTTATCACGTAGGAAGACTTGTGGGCTTTTATATTCATTTAACTGTTCAAATTTAACAAGTATTTGAAAGCTGGAAGGTTATGTAATATTGAGTGATCTATAACCTTGACTCAAATTCTTACATATGCAATAAACTTGTTTTTTGTAAAATCAATATTAAGAAGTTCTACCATACCAGCATGGCATGATAACCCTAGGGGTACAGTAGTGGCATACATACCTTGGTGGTAACCAACAGCTCTCTGGTTAGATTTAAAATCCGTTCACCAAGAGGGAAAATAGGTCTGATACTAGAAACCTGGCCACAACCCAGGCTAGTGAAGCCCCAAATCTTGGAAGAGAACCTACTAATGCAACTGTACTAAGCTAGCATAATCCCTGACTAATGCTGTATTTGTGTTTACAGCCAGCCATGCATAGTCCTCACTCCTCACCAAAGAAACTTCTCAATGCAATAACGACTATTACACAGAAAAATACAACCAACCAACATGCAGTGTTGTGAAACCCAATCCCTGGATACATCTACAAAACAGATTCCACACCTAAGGCTCAAGCAACATTGCAGCAGAGGGGCCAGAAATATGATAAGAGCCAGAGGATCAGGGAGCTTGCTGTGAGACAGTGTCTCCTAGCAATTTCAGAAGCTACACCCATAAAGTCGCGCTAACATGACTACCTAAACATGATATGAACAGGGACAATAGGCATGACGAAGTAGACTGGAGGAGGAGAAGGAGGAGGAGGAGGCCTCCACGGGTGCCTAAGGAGTGCTGCGAACGGGACAGAGGCTTCTCCAGGGAAGAGCACAGCAATTTGTTATCCAATACCAAAGAGTCAGCCCTGAAAACACATACAAGGAACCGTACATAGACTGAGAAGGTTCTATTTAGGAATGCATGTCTATATGTGTGTGTAGATGTAGACACACATACATACATACAACAACAATCAGTGAAAAAAGAAGCCATGGATTTGAAAGAGAGCAAGGAGGGGCATATGAGAGCCTTTGAAAGAGAAAGAGGAAGGGAGAAATGACGTGCCTGCATTATAATCTTTACTTTGGATAGAAAGGATAGGTCTATAGTCATCATACTAGCAGCCAAGGCTCCAGTCATGATCACAAGCAGGAGCAGCAGGGCACTCAGGACCCCCAACATGCTCGTTAGTGCAATTATTTAATATTTTAATAATATTGTACTTTTCTTTTTACAATTTCTCATTTTATTTACCCACTTAGAAACATCTTCCTTTATCATCCCAAGATACATTTTTTTATGTTACACTCTCACCCAACATATTCCAATACTTGTATATAAGAAGCAATGTGCTGTTTGCTTAGCTGTCTTTCTCCTACAGTAGTCAAGTTTCCCGGGTATTTATTTGGGTGATTTTTAAACTCAAGTTACTTTTGGTTTATTGTCTACTCTTTCTAAAAAAAAAAATAAAATAAAAATAAAAATAAAAGTAAGTAAATACTGAATGGCAAAAGAAAGGGAGGAAAAAGGAAGTTGTGTTCTGGGCATTATAAAGCAGGCTAGAAGCTGGACACTTAAATAGCATTATTAGCATTAATTCCTAGTAAACACCTGGTTTCACCTGTCCGGTAGCATTGACACTTCTCTCAGTTCCCTGACCCTGAGATCCTGAGAAAATCAAGCTAAGATTTCTACCTAATGATTACCGATGAGGGAACCATCCCTACTTCCTGGGTCTCTGTGGAAAATGGACAACAGACTGTGCAGCAAGCAAATGCCTGCGTATTTTATAGCTCATACTTTCACTGCTGATTCTCAGCAGACACCAGACTTTGCTATTGGTGTCAGGCCCATCATGGCAAAGAGAAATTAATTAGGGTCTCTGCACCCCCCCCAAAAAAAATTTCATGTTCTAACATATTAGAAATCTTTAAATTCAACCAAGTCAGAAATTGCTCCACCTCACAAGTATGTGTTCTGCCCTCTCACAAATACAATTTTAATTGCCAAGGGTCCCACAGGGCAAAACAACTCAGAGACAGCCCCAGATTTGGGCTGGGAAGAAGCCGCTGGAGGAGCTGTCAGCCTGGGGTGTATGCAGAAAGCCTAAAAAGCTCTACAGGAGCCATCAAGCCTGAATCACAGCTCGCTTCCCTGCAGAATCATGTGGAGGTATCAGCGGACAGATGGGTGGGTCCTACCGACCCATCCCTGGAAAAAAACCAGCTATGTAAGTTAACTGATAAATGGTGGAAGGTTCTCCCTGCTTTAAGTCAGCCTCTCTGACGTTGTCTAGCTATCTCAGAATATCTCCAACCCACCACTGCTTGGCAGGGCTCCTCTCATTGTGGCCCCAGAGTTCTACAGCCCACGGACATGGCTTCATATTGTACTTCCACCATCTTTTTACACTTGGTTTCTGCACTAGACTGCAAAGCTTTTCCTTTTCTATATATCCTGCCCAGCACAAGTGTTTCCAAACTCAACAGATTTGTGTTGAATTATTAATAGGTGCCAAGCACTGTGCCAGGCAGTGAGTAACTGGCATTGAAAAGTACATTCCCTGACAAAGAGTAAATAACGAAGTGGAGAGACAGAGTCAGCAGCTCAAACACGTGACCTCGGCTGAGGGAACACAATTCCAGATGAGGAGAGAGGCTACAGCAAGGAATACCCACGGGAGCAAGAGGAAGGTATGGTCCCCAGTGAAACCAGGGAAGGCTACAGTCCCCAGGACCTATGTACGAACTGGAAACAGACTCTGGGGACTTACACGCAGAACAAACAACATGGGGATGGAATGCCTGAAAGAAGAGCAAAGGAAAGGCTGGCTGGATACTCAACTATACAGAGGCCAATCTTAGACAGGAATGCTGGAAATACTGTTGCTAAAATGAATAAAGTCTTCCACAGTGAGTACACAAAGTTCTGTCACAATACTTACCTCCCTGAAATTGTTTTTGTTGACCCTGGGATCTCTGGTACAGGCCGGTGTCTCAGCAGAAAGGATCGAGAAGGTCTGGAAACCAACTTGCTCCGGCTTCTCATGGGCGTGTGGACCGGTGATGACGGAACATATAGGTCATTCACAACCATCTCTCCTTGAAACTGAAAGAAAGGGGATGGTGGGGAGCTTTCTAAATAGCCATTGGTTCCATTTCCGGAATCTGTTTCCGACGTTGGGTAGTCCACAGAGGGGAGGCATTCAGGGTTTGTGCTAAGAGCCTTGCTGGAATTTTCTGATATCAAGTTGCCTTTTTCTGTTTGTTCGTCCCCAGCTGTGTAATCCTCGGCCTTCTTGGTAATCAAAGAATCTATTTGAACATTTACACTACCAAGTAAAGAATCTTGCAAAGAATCCGCATGCTGGTGTAGCTCTTCTTCTGGAAAGGGCGGGTCACAGGAAGAAAGAGACAGCTTATCATGCGACTTCGGAGACTGGAGACTCCCTTCACTAACAGTACTTGTAACCATCCCCAACGGTGTCAGCCCGGGTCTATGAACACTAGCAGAATCAGAAAATTCTCCACAGGTGTTGTTGCTGGAAGATGCAGCACCTTGGTGCTCTTTTGAGGTGTTGCCATTCTTTGTTTTATGAACATTTGCATATATTGGGATGTCTTGCATTTTTGAGAAGATCATTTGTAACTGTTTAAGTATCCTCCTACGGTGTCCTGTAGGTGATATTCCAATTTGGTGTAGCACACTATCATTTATCGATGTGCAGTCCTTCACAGTATAAAAACCAAACTCGCGGAAATGTAAGAGGTACTGCTCCAAATTGATGCTCATTAGGAAATCTCTGATGTCCACATTCACTTCGCTGACTGAGGACATAATGGTGGCTTCATTACTACCTAAGTATCAAAAAGCAGCACAATGAGAGACACAGGAGGATGTACTTCTTAAGGAGAGACACAGGAGGATGTACTTCTTAAGGAGAGACACAGGAGGATGTACTTCTTAAGGAGAGACACAGGAGGATGTACTTCTTAAGGAGAGACACAGGAGGATGTACTTCTTAAGGAGAGACACAGGAGGATGTACTTCTTAAGGAGAGACACAGGAGGATGTACTTCTTAAGGAGACACAGGAGAATGTACTTCTTAAGGGTTGTTTTCTTCTATCACTTGTGACAAAAGGTTTCACAATGTTGTTTTCTGTTCATGTACTCAAGCCTGGAAAAATAGTTAGGATATTTTCATTATTATGAAATATAGTAGCATATATAAATAAACTACATACATAGTTTCTTTTAGTAGTGCTAGGAATCAAACCAAAATCTTCAGATATGCGGAACACACACTTTATCCCTACGTGTCACGCACAGCCAGGCTTCAGTTAGTAAAGCCAGGTTTTATTTTCAACTTAACCTGGGAAAACAAAACAGAAATTAAGGCAACAACCGCCACCTGCTAAAACTGGACTCTTTGGTCAAGCTGAGCACAAAGTTGCAGGACAAAAATGCTGTGGTAATACCAAAAAAAAAAAAAAAAAAAAAAATTTTAAAGAAAGAAAAAACAAGGATCCCGCAAATATAGTATATACATATGACGAGTAGTTTATTCATATCATTCCCTGATAAAAAGCTCAGGTAAGATGATGAGAAAGAAGGGATCTCAAGGCACTTATGGAACAGTTTTATATTGTTCACCAAAAGTTTTTAAAAATTAAAAAGCATTCCCCCAAATAGAATAACACAGCTGGACACAAGATAAAAACCTGGCTAACAGCCTACATATCTCAATAAAACTCCAGGTGTTGCTGGAGGCATACATCCTTGTCATATACCAAGCAATGAGTCAGACACAAGACTTAGAATTAATATTAAATATTCACCCGGTGAGTGTATTAAATACAAGCCCCTAAAGGTACCGACAGGTTATTCTCTTAGCGTCTAGTTGCGATAATTTTTCTTAGCAGTGGCTCTACATGAACAACTTCCACTATTGTTTCTGACCCTTAAGAAGCAGCCAGGCCCCGTTACACCTTATATTTCAAAACGGCAGGTGGCATTATGCGTTAGCAGTCAATACTAACATGCAAGGTAACACCAGCTGAATAATAATTAATTTCTAATTATGTTAGTTAACAGGAAAAACAGTAGTGGGGAGAGGGGGATAAAGAGTTTAAAGGTAATGTTTTCAGTCAATATGTCCATAACAGGCTCATTTTTCTCCTAAACAACGTTCTTTGCTTTTTTTTTTTTTTTTTAACCGTACTTGTTTCGTTGTTATTGTTTTGTTGGTTGGTGTTTGGGTTTGGTTTTTTGTTCTTGTTGTTTTTTTGTTTTGTTTTGGGGGGTTTTGTTTGTTTGTTTTTGGTTTTTTTTGTCAGTAGTTGAGTTGGAGCCCAGGACCTCATTTGTGTTATGTGCCGTCTATACTGGACTGCACCCCCAGCCCCTTCTACTGTTTAATAAAGTTGAAACGATCTCACTATGTATGTCCACTAAGATGGCTTTGAACTCATTCTATAGCCCAAATCGACACCTCCAACTCACGCTCGAGTAGCTAGTCGTTGTAAGTGAGTGCCACCAGCCCGAACATCAGAGGCTTTTTAAAAAGCTAGCTTATCTTAATACTAGATATATCGGTGTGTTGAGTATTGCAGATTTCTATATCTTATGCTTCAAGGAAAAGAAAATAACCATATAAAAACTATAGCATAGCATAAAACAAGGTAAATTTCCCTAACCAATTTTCTTTCTGCAGTGTCTCTGGGAATCACATCTGCTATAGCCCTCCAAAGGGCACTGGATAGACTTGGCATGTGGGAGGGAACAAATGTTCATAAGCTATTCCCTTGAATATTAAAAAATGAAATCAGCAAACGCTGTCTCACAATGAAGAGCTTCAGAGGGAGAGAATGCCCACCACCATCAGGCCTCACTACAGGAGCAGAGAAGTTAAAATGCAAGAAAGGGAAGCAGGGAGCTAGCCCCTTTATGCTGTAGGAGATTGAGCATAGTTTCTTTTTCTTTTTTCGCCCCACCCCCCACATCCCAGGACACTGGCTGGAACTAATTGATACAATGTATAAAATAAGTTTGAGTCTAGAATTCAGTATAAACACAATGAACTGGTTGATAGTTTTAAAGGATTAGAAACACTGTCCCTAAATTCCAAATGTCACAGTCCTGCTTACCAGCCCTCATAAAAACCTATTAGCACAAAACCAATTTTAAAAGAACATATACATGCAAGAAAATTTCAGATTTTTCTGCAAGTGGTATCCATCAACTCTCCATTCAGCCAAATCTGAGATCTGGAGGGTTCCCCAAGCCAGGTAAACTACTGATTGTATTCTGTGCCACAGACTAAGTTACGGCCTCCACCGCAAAATTCCTAAGCTAAAGTCCTAAGCTTAAGTGGTGCAGTATCTGGAGATAGTGACTTCTGTGAACTAATCACGTAAATGATGCTGCTCCGATACAAGAGGGTTAGATCCTCCTAAGAGAAACCTCAGAGCTTGGTATTTCTCTGCCCAGGTCATCACGACCCCACCCACGTGAGGCGATGGCAAGAAGGTGGAGAGAGAATCTGTCAGCCAACAATTTCACACCGCCTCTAGAAGCACCAAAAAAAAAAAAAAAAAAAAAAAATTACATTTCTGTTGTTTAAGCCCCAGTCTGTGGTATTTTGTTATATCAACTGGTCTCACTCATATTCTCCTCCAGTATCACTGCCTGTGCTACAGCCCAGGACCACACCTTTTGCCTAAAAAACAAACAAACAAATAAAACAACAACAACAACAAAACCTGCAACTGTTTCTGAATAAATCTTATTTCTGTCATTCTATGTTATCAGTAAGTCTCGAAATTGTCAGGCTGACGTCTGTTACAGTGCCATGCCACATGCAAGCCTCTGTTTAATAAAGAACAAAATAACAACAGTGATGATGATAGCAGCAGCAGCAGGTTCCACTGATATACACAGTAAGCATAGGTCAGGCATCATACCTTGTACACATCTCCCTGTAAGATGTCAGTTCTCTTAAGAACTCCGCAAATCATCTCAGTCTGCCAGCATCCCTCACACACTTCAGTTCGTTGTGAACTGTTGTTCCTCTTAGGCAGGAAGCTTGTTATTTCTGTTCCTGTGGCATATGCTACATCTGCTTGTCTATGCACCATGTATAGCTCTGAGGAGGCAGGTATTACCTCCTCTGTGTAGGTAACAGTTGGACCTCTAAAATAGAACAACATGCCCTTTTCTCCATATGCATCTATATGTACTGCTTGCAATGTGAGTCATGGAGCTGGACCATCAAGGACAGAAGTGGCTGAAAGATTTATATTGCTAGATTTACTTGTTTTCTGCGTATCTGTATTCTCTACACAATGTCTTCCCTTTCACAGGATAGAATGGGTAGAATTTATTTCCCAGGTGTCTGAGTCGAGGATAGACACATCAGTGTTCTACCCGAAGTCATCTCTCTGCTATCATTCAACACTCAAAATATGGCTACAACGCTGGATAACTCTGACAAATGGAAGAGGCTCTCCATCCCATATAATCTCCAATTCTTTGCACTTTAATACTAGACCTGTCTTCCAATCACCTGACATTTTGACAATCTTACTTTAAGGGCTGAGTAACCAAAGGTGATAATAGGTCTGGGCTTATCTTAGGAGACTTTAGTTCCAAAGAAAAGTAATGAAATACAAAAAGATGGGAATGTTCTTAAAAATGAGATGTCAGCTTCCCACGGGGTTATTATAAAGTAGAGTCTCACTCCATGACTCCACAGCCTTGTGTGGGAATCTGCTAGACAGCAGCAACTATGGATAGCAGGACCAGAAATGGCTCTTAGTACCCACCAACAGAACGAGCTGTGTACTGAAACTTGGTAAACAGAGTTGCAAATCCTCCACAGTCCCCAAGCCTGCTCTAGAGCCACCTACTCAAGTCATACCTTACCACCTTTTCCCCTGGAATGGAATCTTAACACTTCCAATATGCTGCAGACAAATTTAGGGTCAAGCTATGGTCAACTCTTGCCTCCTCCACTTCCTAGAAGTATGAAATCAAGTTTGTGTCCAAACTTGATTTGGTGGTTATGTTTCATTTTCTCTAAAATACAACATGCAGAGGGACTCGTGCATCGCTATAGATCAAACAGCACGAGTCATCTCACTAAGACATTGCCTTGCACTCACCCATACCACGCACTCAGCTCCATTACCATGAGACTTATGTTTACTACTTACAAGTTCCCACCGTGGATTCCATTCTGGTCTTAGAAAAGGCATAGAGACAGAGTTTAGTGTCCATGGAAGGAGAGCTTATTCCAGGGCATGAAAACCAATCGGGCTGCCTAGGTAGGCCTACTCACTACGTTCTGTTGCAGCAGAGAGAGTTTTGCACACAGCCTTTGGCCTTTGGCCTGCCTGTCCTTGATTTAGCTTCCTGGAAAAAGATATGCATATGACACATAAAGGGGAAAAAAGTAGGTATTAAAACAAAATGTGCACACATGGTCAACACACACACACACACACTAGTACATATACACTTGTATGCATACACACAGCTACACATACACATGTACACACACACACACACACACACACACACACACACACATTTCTTTTTTATTCTGGCTTTAAAACCCTCTCTACCATACTTACCAACCTCTCTCCACCCTTTAACCCTGTTAACCGCACCATGTATAATGTGCCGGGATGCTCCATATGGATGGATGTGAAGAAAGGGATATTTCAGTCCCTATTTGGAGGTTATCCTGACCTTTGAATACCCTAACGAGTAACTAAAGGAACATGGACAAAGAAATAAGTATTTACTTGTTTTTGGTCTGTTTAAAAAAACGAAAGGAAGAAAATAATGTTTGCCTCAGATCTCAAAGACAAGAGAGTTGCTTCATTCCAGTTATGCTGTTATGACAAAAATACCTTAAGCTGAATAATTTATAAACAATAAAGATGCACTGCTCACAGGTCTGGGAGCACAGTAAGTCCAAGGGCAAAGGCCCGGGAGGTCTGGTGTATGGGACAGGGTATGCTTCTCTCACACCTTGCAGGAGAGCAAATGGGAAAACAGGTTTGCTCTTCCCATCTTAGAACCTCACAAATCTGATCCACTAATGCTCCGCAGTATTCGTGATTTAACTGCCTCCCAAAGGCCGGAGCTTTAGAGATGGTTCTGTTTTCACATGTGATCGGTGAGGATGAACACATTCAGACGACAGTCTTGGTCACAGTCTGCTCATTCTGCAGGTACCACAGTGTAAAAGCAGTGAAATATGAATCAAAGTGACCTGGGTCAAATAATGGGTCACCACCTCCAAGCCTTGTGAACCTGGGTAAACATCTAGTGTCTCTATACTTCAGCCTCCTCAGCAGAAACATGAGTATAAGCAGTTCCCATATTCCTCCTCTACAGGGCCACTGTGAAAATGAATGAGTTACAATATCAGCTTATGAATGCCAAGTCAGGGTTTCTCATTACTATTTTACTAGCATCCCATAATACCTTCTGTCTAGAGGATGATCACCTTCTACAGCTTCCCAATAAACACCAGTCAAAGGAGCTGTCCATAAACATCCTACAGTGTGTGGTGAGGGATGGGACACATGATGGCCATCACAAACATGACTGTGCACAAAAACATACTATCCCGATGCACTTCAATGAGGAAGCAAACGGAAGGGGAATACCATTTAAACTCGTGACACAAGCCTGACCTATGGGTCACTTAATAAACAGTTTTATCACCTTATGGAGCTCTATTCTGAGTCCAGCTACACCTCAATTTCTCTGCTTCTGCCGCTCAAGCCACTATGTTATTTACTTTAGACTACTACTGTAGGTCCTTGAACAAATATCCCTAACTCTGTCTTGGCCCCCTCCTTCACATAGCAGAATTTCAATACATGAAACATTATGGTTAACTTTTATAACAAAAGCCACATCCTAACACTCTGCACAACTTCCCAAATTCACTTTTTCCTGGTTCTCTGACTCCACTGACAACTACAGCCTGCCCCTAACATGGACCTTTTCTCTCTTGCTTCCACTATTTTCAAGTCTTCATCTCCAGAGTGTATTTCACATTCCCGCTGCTCATGGCTGACTCCATCAGTTGCTTAGTCCCTTTTGCAAAGGGTACTTTCTCTGCCTGCTATCTTGGGAAGCTTACCTTGCTACTCACTCCTCTCTACTCATGCCTTAACTTTTGGAGGTTTATCTGATGTATTTTGATGCTAAGTACTACTAGCTGTCTCTGTGCCCCACTTGTACCTTGCTAAGAGCCTAACCTGTTTGACCAATAAAAGACCATCACACCTGGGCAGGGCAAATGGGATAGGCATGGCTAAGGTTCCAGGGCTTAGAAAGACAAGGAGAATCTTGGGAGGAAGAGAGATCAGAGAAGAGAGGAGGAAGAAGGCTGTGCCATGGGTTAGGAGGAGGAGAAGCATATCGCCGGTGTGGATGGAGACTTGGCCCAGATGATGATAATTACCAAGTATTTGAGATTATGGATGGGAGGTAGCTTGATAGACATTATTAGAACCAGATGGCATGGGATTGGCTGCCTCACTATGGGAAGTAGTTTAGGGGATTAATATCTGCCCTGCCCCAGGTTAACTAAGGCTATTTTAAAACATAAAAGTTATCTGTGTCTTGATTGATTGCTAGCAGGTTAGAAAATCCTGCCATAATAATTATAGGCCTAATAATAAACATTATTAGGCTATACTGGTAAATTAACCGCAACACTTAACTGTGCCCAATCCATTCTTTTTACAACCTGTCACCTCTGTCAGTCTACGTCAGCAAGGCAGTAACGTGCAGAGATAGAACAGACTCAAATCCCTCCAGTCCACCTAACCACTAGGAGGTCTTCAGGTCAGGAGTCAAGTGTGGCAGGAAATCAGCTGCAGTCACTCCCAAGCATCTGCTGGGCACCTACATCCTCTGCTTCTGCCTCCTGTAAGAAAAGCCAGGCCCCTGAAGCCTTCTTCATTTCTCACCTGCCTTGGTGCATCTCTTTGAAGTAAAAAAGAACAAGTGTAAACTTTTGTTTGTACCCCAGCCACTTCATTAAACTATCAGGTCATTGAGTACTCCGTGAGGCAAGTTTGGAAGAGAAAAAAAAAAAAAAATTGGTAGAATTGGATTTCATTATATGTGTAATTCATTAAGGAAGCCCACCTTACCACTAGGTGAGTTGGAAGCTGCAATTGTCATGAAACGATAGGCTTGATAATTGTAAGATCACATGCCTGAGATGAAATTTTGAAAACAGCTAGGAAAAGAGGGGTGGGTTGCTAAATGAATAATGTGTCTTTCAGTGTCCTACAATACATGTCTTACAGAGCCCAGTATCAATGGAAGACTCTTGTCTTCCAGAACAGTAGTTCCCAGCAGATCGGTACTGTCTCCTGGGGTTAGAGCAGCAGGCCACTAGAAACTTCTGCTCCTCTCAGTGACTGAGTGGCACAGACATGAGAGGTGATGCAGTATATCCTACCATGGTGCCAGTTTTCACCACTTACAGCAAACGAGTCAGTTCCCCATATGTTGTAGTTGAAGGGAAGTTGTTTCTGCCCTCAACCTACCAGTCAACTCTAGCAAGACATGTAACTTATTCCTACTTCAGGACACAGAGTGCAGAGATTTTCACTTCTGCTCTTGTGAAAAATATAGTCATAAGAAATGGTATCATGTTATTTCTGCACAAAGAAAGTCTACTGTTTAATACTGAAATATTAATTCCATGTATCCATAATGACATGTTCAGCAATCTTGCTCCATACAAACCAGTAAAAGAGAAAATGATGCTGAGAAAATGGGCAGATTTTTTTTTTTAATCATTTTGCTCAATTCCATAGCGTAAAGCAGATTAGAAAGCTGAAGGTCTGATCCAACACTCATATTGTGACACCCTTATATATTTAGCCCCAAGTTAAAATGTGATCATTTGCCATCCCTTTCCACTGTCCTTTCTTTGCCTATTTCGGTTGTGGCAAAATTAAACTCCTTGTAGGAATACAAGTCCCTGAGCCTGGTCATCTCTCTTACATGTGGTGACCCACAGGATATGATCTTCTCAGCCCTGTGGTTTTAAATTTAAATCACTAGCCCAACCCCGTTAATCCAGACACAAACATCCTCTTTTATTTTTTTCTGGGACTTAAATTGTTACCAACATGGCATTATTGTGGATCATCTGTGTAGAGTCTCCTGTTATTCTCCAAGTTCTCTTGGGAAGCAAGTGCCACTGTTGGCCTTGTTGCTTCTTTATAGCAGCTCAGTCAATCAAATGGTAAAATGGTAATGATGCCATACTCTTCCTCTCATTTCTGTACTGTGCATGAACACTCAAATTCACTAGAGCCACGGTTCTCAACCTTCCTCAGGCTTCAAGCCTTTAATAAAGTTGCTCATGTTGTGGTGACCCCTCCCCAATGATAAGATTGTTTGTTGCCCCTTCATTGCTGTAATTTTGCTACTGTTATGAATTGTAATGTAAATATTTGATACATGACCCCAAAGATTGATAATCAATACACGAAAGTGTGCTGCTTAAATTACTAGAGTCCATACTCTAGTCCAATACCAAGTTTAACATAACTTTTATTATGGGTGTGGGTGTCCATATAAGTAGTTAAATATAGAAGGCTCAGTTCATTTACATGTTAATTGCCCGAGATTTAACAGCCAATAACAAGTTAATGGTAAACATCACGTTATATAGCAAAATACTAAGCCAAAATCAAATAATCAAATAAGAACAAAATAATATCCACTGACCGAATGAGCAAGCAGTGATGAAGGAAGGAATACGATTGGACCTCAAGGGAAAAGATGGGCGGGAAATAAGCAAACAAGCAAGCAAACATCTGAGTTGTGCATACAAGCAACAGGGAAAGGGAGTCTTTTTTTTTTTTTTTTGAGTAATGGATGCTGAAGAGATGGCTGTCGGTACAGTATGTGCTGCAGGAGCATAAGGACGTGAGTTCTTGTCTCCAATACCAATGCGAATGCAAGGTGGGTGTGACAGCTTCCTGTATCTCAGCACTCAGTAGACAAAAGACAGGGAGACCAGGCTGGCTAGCTAGATGAGCAGAAGGTGTGAGCTCTATTTTCAAAGGAAAGACAGAGTTTCAATAAGTAAGGTAAAAAGGGTCTTAGGTCTCTCTGGTTATCCTCAGATCTTCACATGCATATGTGTACACACACACACACACACACACACACACACACACACACACACACACACACACGTATACACACACGGATGCATAACCCAGACAGACGCACACAGGAAAGAAAGAAAATTCCTCCACAATGCTCAATCTTCAGGACTTTCTGCCACGTAAAATCAACCAGTCACAGAAAGGGAAGTATCATAAGAACACACTTTTGAGAATTTTCTTAAGTGATCGAATCCGAAGGAATCAAGAGTAAACCAATGAGCGCCAGGAAGGAGTAGAGAGGTGGGAGCTGGTCAGTGGGCAGAATCGTTCAGATTTGCAAGAGGAAAGAGTCCTGGAACTCTGATCCACAAGCACAGAAATGCAGGTAACACTGCACACTGGCAAGGTGGTTATGATGCTGATTTGATAAAGAAGAGAGCGGAGAGGAAACAGAATGCAGTCAGTCCTTGTACATTTTATCCCCCTCCTCTGACAGTGCAGTCTGGAAACTTCAGTACTACCAGTCCAGAAGATTTTCTTCCTCCATCTGCCCTTAATCCCTCATTAATTCCACCCACATTATACTAAACAGCATAATGCCTAAATTCCAATCCAGGCTTCTCCAATTTTTAATTTATTTTATGTATCTTCTCTCTCCCTCTCCTTCTCCCTCTCCCTCTCCTTCTCCCTCTCTCTCTCTCTCTCTCTCTCTCTCTCTCTTTCCTCTCTCTTCCCTTTGCTTCCTTCCATGTGTGTGTGTGTGTGTGTGTGTGTGTGTGTGTGTGTGTGTGCGCACACGCGCATGCATGTTCCTGCTTTCCAACCTTGTCAGGTCACAACAGGGTCCTTCTTCTTTCCATGGCTGTGCTGCACATATACCCCAAGATGGCAGGCCCATCAGCTTCTGGTGGGTCTCAGGACTCCATGCCCTGTATGGCACAAGTATGCTGTGATTACAGAGGCACCATTGCATGCAACACTGTGTTGGTTCCTAGGAAGAACTCGTCACCAGCCTTGCCAGGCTAGTGCTACTGCCCACTGAACCATCTCCCTGGCTTAGGCTTAGGCTTCAGCTTCTTCTTCTTCTTCTTCTTCTTCTTTCTTTCTCTCTCTCTCTCTCTCTCTCTCTCTCTCTCTCTCTCTCTCTCTCTCTCCTTCTCTCCTTCTTTCAGAGACAGGGTCTCTATGTGTTAGCCATGGCTGTCCTGAACTCACTTTGTAGACCAGGCTGGCCTCGAACTCACAGAGATTTGTCTGCCTCTGCCTCCCTGAGTGCTAGGATAACAGGGCTATGCCACCACACCCAGCTAGCTTCTCTAGTTTTTTAACTGAATGCTTTCACAAAATAAATTAACTTCCTTGAAACTCAAGATTTCTTATTTCTAAGATGAGGACAGAATTTATGTAGACTATGTAGAATTTCTTCTATATGTTATAGAATTTAATAGAACTCCATATAGAAATTCCAATAAATTAGTAAAATATATATACACATATATAGTACATATGTACACACACACATATATATGCACACATATAGTGACCTGTCGTGAACTGCAATCATATGATGAGTGCTGGCTATTATTAATTCATCTGTTACAATCAATATTGCACTTAATTATACCATATCATACGAATGCACTAGACTTGAGTGTTACTCTTTGACCTGTACAGTAATGTTACCTCTCTTTAAATGAGGAGTGTAAATTAATTTTTCTAGTAAACCCAAAAAGCACTTGAAGCAGCAGTAAGCTAACAAAGCTTTATTAAACTAGTGAGATACAGAATTGATTAGTGTTCTGAGATTGGAAAACTTTAGACATGGGACACAGACCACAGTGATGGCCAAAGCTCCCTGCTCTGCTATGCGCAGCCTTTGAGGCCTTCCACATGTCTTTCCCTGCCCAGCCCCACTACTGTCTTCCGATAAGCAGCGGAGATAATAATGGATACAAGCCAAGGCTGTTTTGAGGGTGAGGTGTTTAAATAAGCACAGGGCCCTTCAAATGGTTTATGGAAAACAACAAATATTTACTCAGTGGCCGCTAGATGCAAAATAAGTAAAATTTGATCTCAAAATAGCCAGATTCTACGCAAAGTCACTTGGCTTTTGGACCAAGAAAAGATTATTCTGAGACATTTCTATTTTACCTACTGTGCAATCCGAAAAACTCTGCAATCTAGAATTCAGTGTCTCTGCCAAGGCCAGGAACGCTAATTCCTTTCCATGGTATGAGGGGTTAGTACACTGTGCCACACCCAATGCCCATGTTTTTGTGTTTTAGATAAAAAGCATAATAGTTAAGTGCTACATAACCTCCTCAGCCACAGCACATCTCCAAAAGTTCCCATCTGCATTTTCAGTTAACTAGTTGAGGTCTGAAATTTCTCTTAAATTCTAACGGAGAGATCCGTCAAGTACAGTCATGATTTGGGAACAACCAAAGAAAGATTATTTCCCACAATTTCCACAGGGAATGACAAGCTGAAACCCACATCACTGCCCTCCCACGTGCTCCAGGGCCTGCATCTGCTTCCATTGGGAGCAGGCCCTCTCCTAGCCCCAACTACAATCTGTAGTACATCTGCAGCTGCACACAATGCTTTCAAAATCCTGAACCGAGAAGCAGAGAGGCAAGCACCCTTCCTTACTCTGTTCCACTCCGTGATAAAGCACAGCTTTAGTGCTCAATTAATCCAAGCAAAAACTGAAACAACATCACAGTTCAGTACAAAGACCTTTAAGTGTAGACTCATGACATAAACACACTTTTTAACTGGGCATTACATCTCAATGGTGTAGTACAAATATCTATTCCCCATGTCTCTGAATTTGAGAGATACTGTTTTTAGACCAACAACCAGATGTTTCAAAATAGCCTGCTGCGAATGTTTCCTCTCTGCTTTTATAAATAGCACCCTGACCTCTTTTCCAACTGAATTCAAGAGCTTCCTCTTGATTCTGTGATTCTTAAAGTCTCTTGTTCTTATGAAAAGACAAGTACTTCAACTGTCTCTGAACTTGCTCCTTCAATAAATATTTAAGGAGCACTGCTCTCTCCAAGATAATAGTGGGAAATCTTTTCAGTTCAAGATAACAGTACTTCTTATCTCTCTCCAGAACAGTGTCAAGGGCTACAAAGTGAAGATACAATGTCTTCCCTCCAGAAGTTTAAAAAAAGAGCAGGCGTAGACATGACAATAACCAAAGGAAATGGCATGGGTACAAACAACCAGCCCAGAGACGCTGCTCAGTGCATGTGAAGAAAGACAGGCAAGACAGAAGGACAGTCTCAGGAGAATAGGATGTATTCGGAACAGCACTTCCTCTGAAACAGGGCAGAAACTGGTTTCGTAACCTTAAATTTTATACGGTTGACAGTCTAACGCTTTATCTAAAATCACAGAGATTTGGCACCATCCTTTAGAAGTAACCAGCATCCCATTCACCTGAGTAGTAAAACTCAACACAGCAGCAAGTCGGAGCTTTCAGAGTTAAGAGCTACTGAACAAGGGCTCAGGAAGAAAGACCACAGGTGGAGACAGCTGCACCTGAAAGTAGACCAAAGGCCAGGAAGGAAGTCCAGAGAGAGCAGCTAAACATCACGCCAAGCAGGGAGGCAGAGCAGGTGCAGTGGACCTCGGGTTCACCAAGAAGTGATGTCACAATGGCAGCTGAGGTCAGCCTAAGTCCTGGAGAAGTGACTCCTGAGAATGCAGCGAAACCTTCTCCACAGCCCGTCTCGCCATCTCCAGCCCTGCCTTCCAAGTCCTCTGGAAACCAGGAAAAAGACCAGTTCCCCTGTTGTTGGACAGACCAAGCCTTTCTTCACTCTCAGCATATTAAGGGTGATTTCTGTTGGTTTTGTGGTTTTGTTTTTGTTTTACATTGGTTTTGAGAACCTTCAGGACGATAGGCCATTTATTCTCTCAACTACCCACCCCTATATACACGTAAGTATAAGTCAGAACAGAATTCTCTCTCCATCTCTCACAAATAGCTTTCAACAAAATGCCTACCACACCCACATCGGAACACCTTTGTTCTCCTTTGGGCATCTGTAGAGAAGTCGGCTTGTGCTGAGTCAAAACTTCAAGAAAATTTCTACACAGAGTAATCAGAAGAAAAACAACTACTATTTCAATCAAGGAAGAAGAAAATAAAAGGGGAGCCGAATGCCTTGACTACTATTACATATTTACATATGTACATATTTTATTTAAGTTTAGTGTGTGTGTGTGTGTGTGTGTGTGTGTGTGTGTGTGTGTGTGTGTGTACATGTATGGGGTGACACAGCATTTGCATGGAGGTTAACTTGCTAGAGTCAGTTGTCTCTCTATACCATTGGGTCCTGGGTCTTGGGGAATCAAACTAATGTCATTAGGCTTGGTGGAAATAGAGCCATATACTCAGGTCCTGACTAATGTTTTAAAAATCTAAGATAATAAGCTCTAAGGTAGAAATGATTAATGTGGCAAATTCTATCCTCTACTTTTACAGCCTGGTGTTTGGCTGAAAGTTAAAGACTATTCCCAGCACTAATAAGAAGTAATCCACCTTTACAAAGAATCAGAAACACTCCACAGCTTAGCATGTGCAAAGGCAAAGGTCAGTAAGTGAATCAACAAAAATCTGAAGAAGAGGTTGGCCGTGGGACATGTGACCACAGAAGCTATTAGCGCAAGGCGGTAGGTAGGTCATTCAGACTTTGAATTTTATGGTTACTTTCACCACAGTGAGTTAGTTAGTTGCAAGGAAGTGTGTTAGGAAGTACCAAAACAAAAGACAAAGTCTCCTTCTAGGACCTCAAGAAGTTTATAACCCACAGCTCTCAGAGGCAGGTTTTTAAAACTTCCGTTTCAAAAACACCAATGTAAAAGGAAAAAAAAAAAAAAAAAAAAAAAAAAAAAAAACCCAACAAACCAAACAAACCTGTAATTCATTATAACCTGAGTTCTATTTAACTATGGTAACTAAAAGAAGTTTAATCTGAAAAGCATTCATTAAGTGCCCTCGAGCCTCACAATTGGGAACTTCAGATATCAGAAAGACAACTGTTTGTTTTTAAGTGAACCTGTCAGCCTCTCCTTTCACAGATAACCAATAAAATGCATCTGACAAGCTAAGGAGAGGAAGGCAAAAATACAGGACAGCAGACCCACATAAATTACTTTTAACAAGCCATTTGATTTACCCTCTAGGTACATTTTATTAAAAAGAAAAAGTTTGGCTCTGACACATCAAGTCGCTAGAACATTCTCTTGGTGTAAAGACCCACCTTAAATGTGTGTTCAGTCTCTCCTTGGATGGGAGCCAGGGGATATTTCCATTTTAGGATGTAGCCTACTTGCACGACCCACTTTTATTTCCCTCTCTTTTAAACATTGTTAAATGGTGGAATGGCAAGTGCCTTTGCCCTCCATATTTCTCTGGTAAGTGTATAAAAGTCATAAATAAGACGCTGTAAAAAGTAACTGCATCCATAGCCACCTTCCACTTACAGGCAATGCTCCATACACTTCTGGTGCAGAGTGCTTAAGTGAGCAGAATCAATACTGAGCTTGTAAGTACAATCCTATTATTGGTAATAACAATGACATCCGATTAAAAGTACTTTTAAAAATAGCGTATTTCAATGCTTAAAAAAATTCCTAAGTGGCCTATACTTCAAGGACAAACTTGATATCCTTCTGCTAATTTAGAAGAGACTGTGTTCTCCATACAGCGTATCTTATCGTTTCTTTTGTATTTTCCCTCTAATTATCAAAGGTTATTATTTACGATATAATGTCACAAACTTTCCAACTCAAAGAAACTCCAGATTGCCACAAAGAGATCCAAGACTGATTTAAAAAAAAAAAAAACTCAGAATGAAGTAAAATAAAAACTTACTTTAATTAGTAGATGGACACCAATTCTCCCACGAGAACTGCTTCCCACACTAAAGGCGAAGGAGCTGCCTGGTAAAAGCACTAGGAAGAGGTCCCCGGGT
Organism: Acomys russatus; assembly: GCF_903995435.1. Taxonomy (NCBI): domain Eukaryota; kingdom Metazoa; phylum Chordata; class Mammalia; order Rodentia; family Muridae; genus Acomys; species Acomys russatus. The sequence goes on from NC_067158.1 coordinate 51,232,885, forward strand.
ACAGTGTTGGGTTCAGGCAGGTGGAGGCCGAATGATTGTAATTAAAGTTAATTAACAGGGCTGCCTTCTTAAGTGTGTAACAACCAGGGTGCGGGGGAGCCCGGAGCCCCAAGTCATTACCTCTACCGAGAAAATAACTCAGTGCCTGGAACTCGCCCAGGCTGCATTTGGGCGGGGGCGGGGGCGGGATGAGGCCGACACTGGTGGACTGGATTGTCACCCCGGCGGGTCAAATCCCAGAAGCAAGTGCAGCCTTTGGATCACTTACCGGCTCTGGTTTCTTTTCCGACGCCCACTCGCGGGAGCGCAATCCAAGCGACACAACCCAGAGCCCCAGCACACTGCGCGCCCCGAAGCGCGGCGTGGCGAGGCGTCCTCGCACCCCCCGACTGTACCACGGCCAGCGCACCCCGGGGACTCGCCTCGCGCGCGGCCGCCGAGCCCCGGCAGCGCAGCGCCGGCTTGTCCCCGTGGGGCGCTGTCACCGGCGGGCGGGCGGACGCCGCGCCGCACCTGGAGGCGGGAGCGGCGAGGCTCCAGCGAGCGAGTGAGCGAGCGCGCAGCCCCGGAAGCCGCGCCCGCCCGGGCCGCCCAGGTGCTGGGCGCCGCGCCCGAGTGCTTCCTCCCGGGCCCCGGGGGCGGGGATCCGCGGCCGGCGGGGGCGGCCCGAGCTCAGCGGCAGGGGCGGCGGGGCAGGCAGTCCCGGTTCCACAGCATTGCTGCGCGGCTGAGTCAGCCCGCCCTGCCTGCCTCCCAGGCCACCTGGAGCCAGTCCGCCCAGCTAGCAGGGACCCTAGGAGGGCGCGTCCCGGGGTGTGGGGTCTGTCCTGGCACCCTCCCGCGGGGACCCTGGCCTTGTTCCTGCTGCCTGCCGGGTGCGGGGGACTGTGGGCTCTGACCTGAGCCTGAGACCTAAGCAGAGGAACCCCTGCCAACCTCTGATTGCGGAGGCTTTGTGCTACTGAGAACTTTCCGTATTGCCTCAGCGGTTCCCAAACTTCACACTCATCTAGGACACTGGTTTTCTCAAGTTCCAGGAACCAGTACATCTACCAAGCCTTCTTCTGTAGGAGTCTCCCCAGTCACCGCTGTGGCCAGATTCTAAGATCCCTTTTCTAGATGAATCTGAAACACAAATGTCCAGAAAAAAGCTTTCCTCTGGATAACCGGGTCTCGGACCTTGGGTGTAGAAGGGTGGAGGTGGGGGGCGGGGGGTAGAGGGTTAGAGTCTGGAAGGACTTTCTGGTTTTTGAACCAATCCTTGTCTGATCTTGATGATGAGAAAACAAGGGTATCCCAGAAACCTACCTGAGAGCAAGGAGGATTGCTAGCTGTTTTCACTCTAGTTTTTGTTTGTCTGTTTGTTTGTTTTTAATACATTACCTACCTGAAATTCTCACTCTCTCTCTCTAAAACATTAAAGTACTTATCTTTGTGCTGTATCTGTTGACGAAAGTGAAGCAATTACGGTGAAGCAAAGACCTTATTATGAAAATAAGATAATGGGTGAAGTTCACAGGGCGAGAAGCTTCCTGGGAGCCTGGGTCTTTGAGTCCACATCACCAACTGCTCTCTGACTCCTGCCCATGTTCCCACCCTTCTGAGGGCAGTTCTGGCAGCAAAGGGACAGCCCTAAGCTCCAGTTTCCTTTGCCCATCAAATGCTTCACAGAAGGCTCCATTTTCTAGTCAGATGGCCTTGATTTTTACCAAAGCCTGTAGAATTGTGTTTTTGTTTTTGTTTTTGTTTTGTTTGGTTTGGTTTGGTCTGTTTTTCTTTTGCTTTTACTTTTTACTGCATTTGTAAGTTTTTCTGTACGTGGCTCTTTCAGGATTCGTCTTAGTCCTGCACTCTTGATTTCTTTTTCTTTCTTTGCTAACAGTTCTCACATACTTTTTTTTTGCCCCTATGTGTCACCCAAATGCCCGATACATATTTTATATGGATGCCACAACTCTGAGTTGAAATAATTCTTCCAGTTTTATAAAGGCAGGTTTAACTGAAGTTGAAAGTGGCTAAGTAGTAAGTCGCAGATAAAATTGAACACATCTTCGTTAGCTTTCTGTGAATCCTTTTCTGAACAATCGGTTGTAAATATACAAGTAATCTTGCATCAGTTATGATGTCTCAGGAGGTCAAGCTTTAACTTGTCTTCGATTTGCTTTTTATGGTTGGTTCTATAAAATAATTAGGATTTTTTTTTTTTTTTTTTTTGTGGTTCATTACAATTAACTTACTTCCTTGATTTTGTCATTTATTTATTTGGAGTTTTCAAAAATTGTCCAGTTGGATTAATTCGAACATCTAACACTGAAGATACAACCTTAAACAACTACAAAAACAATCTCTGGATGCTGTCTCCTCCCAGGGGAAGCACTTCAGAGCTGCAAGGTGCACCAGTGATTGAATAACAGCAATGGCAAGGAAAATCTCACTCCCCCCACCCCCACCCCGGGCTGCATGTGCCACTCACAAGTGCTAAGTGCAATGTCAGCGTCATCCAGCAATCTTCATATATAGAGGGAAAGAAAAGATGGCTCCGGAGATGGTAAAAGCTACCTTTTATTAATTGCTTGTTAATCACCAGTCTCTAGCCAAATGCCTGATACATATTTTATATGTATGCCACAAGTATGAGTTGAAGTAATTCTTCCAGCTTTATAAATGCAGGTTTAATTGAAGCTGAAAGTGGCTAAGTAGTAAATTGCAGATAAAGTGAGCACGTTTTAGCCGTATTGGTGCATCATAAATTATTCAGGTGAGGCATTAGGAGTAGAGAGTAGACAGAGACTTGACTTCCTATAAGAATTAAGATATGATCCTCCTGCCTCTGCCTCCTTCAGCAAATTCTACCAGTGTGCGCCACCACAACCGGCTTTCACACGTACTCTGGTGCCTCATATTTGACCACGTCCCCTGGATGGGGAGACCTGGTGGCACTCAGAGGAAGGATAGCAGGCTACCAAGAAGAGACTTGATACCCTGTGAGCATATACAGGGGGAGGAAGTCTCCCTCAGTCACAGTCATAGGGGAGGGGAGTAAGGGGAAAATGGGAGAGAGGGAGGAATGGGAGGATACAAGGGAGGGGATAACCATTGAGATGTAATATGAATAAATTAATAAAATAAAATTTAAAAAATAGAGTTATTTAATTTAAAAAAAAAGAATTAAGATGTGGAGATGATACATTGACTGCCAAACTCTTGGAGTATCTATCTGCTCCTAGTAGTTTCCACGAAGTTTGGACTTACTCCAAAGTGATCCGCCCCTACCCCTACTTCCCAAATTTTTGATAGCTGAGCAATTGGAACTGCTTCTGTCTTTGTTGCTCTTGGCCCTATGAACCCATATGCACTGGCATGAAAGAGGTGATGAGTGGACCCCCCTTCCTACCTCTCTTCTCTCTCATTCTTTCTTCGTCTCCTCTGTTTTTCTAATTTATAGCAGTGCTAGCATCCACTACTTACATGGCAGCTGCTGCTCCACTCACCTGTACAAGTTCATGTGATGACATCAGCGACCTTTGAAAAGTGCTGAGCCTGAAGAGGCTGCACTCAACATGTAGCCAAGTGTACCCTGTGGGCTGAGGCAGTTTGAATACATTCATTAACATTTGGGCCCTGGTTTATGCATCAGTAAAAATGTTCATTGGAACAGTAGGTCAGCATCTAAGGAACCTAGGAGTTAGTAAGCCCTCAGCGCCTTAGTTCTAATGTTTTTTTTTTTTCCTCCCATGATTCTCCAAGACCTAAGTTCAAGTTTCACTTCCTTATCAGTACTTTGAAAATATCTCTGCTAGCCAGAATAGCTTACATATAAACTTTAAAGTAATCTTTCATTTTCTATAACATTCTCAATATTATTTTCCCAGATAGAGTTGTAGATGCAGCAGGCAAATATTTCATTATATTTAAAACATAGGCATAAATAACCAAAATAACATTATTTTACAAACATTGTACTTTCCACTCATGTTTTATGAATTACTATTATTGAACATGTGATTTGACAATAAAAATTGTGTTCTTCCCTCTTCTGTAACTACATTCCCGGACACTCTGCTCTTACAAACTGGCATAGATTTTAGTTATATATTATACACTGAATCTATTTGTTCATTTTATCTAACTGAAATTTTATATCCTTTGACTGTCATCTCGATAACCCTTCTTACCCCCTCACCTCTCTGATAAGAACTTTTCTACACTGTACTTTATGTATTGGTTTCTTCCCCTTCTGTCTCTGTCTGTCTGTCTGTCTGTCCGTCTGTCCGTCCATCCGTCCGTCCGTCCGTGTCCCTCTCTCTCTCTCTCTCTCTCTCTCTCTCTCTCTCTCTCTCTCTCTCTCTTTCTGTGTGTGTGTGTCTCTGTTTGTGTGTGTCAGAATGGGCTCTCTGCTGGTTGAGTTTGTCTGTTTGTGTATAGTCTGTTTATTCATGTTTTCTATTTGACACAAGCTGACATCGTCTGGGACGAAGGCGCCTAAATTGCAATTGCCTTTATCTGATTGGCCTGTGGGCAGGCCTATGGAGTGTTTTCTTTATACTTTGATGTGGGAGGGCCCAGCCTACTCCAGGAGGTGCCATGCCTGGGAAGATGGCCTTGAGTTGTACAAGGAAGCAAGTGCAGCAAGCCATGGAGAGCAAGCCTCCAAGCAGCACTGCCCCAAGGTCTCTGCTTCAGTTTCCGCTTTGGTTTCCCGCACTGATGGACTGTGATCAGGAGCTATAAGGCAAATAAGCCTTTTCTTTCCTAAGCTGTTTTTGGACACGAGTGATTCTCAGACGCTGCAGGCACACTATATCGTCACTAGCTACACATCTTCTGGATTCGGTGTATAATTATGGCAATGCAGTATTCTTGTTCTGGACATGCATTCCTACAGTCCACACCGTCCAGCCCTTCGAGGCCACTCTGCAGACCACACTAAGATATTGTTCTAATTTCCTTTTTACTGTTGAGATCAAGACCCCACCGGCTGGGGTCGAAGCATTGAACATATGAGTCTGTGACAGACATTTTATATTCAAACCATAGCAACCTCTGTGTGCATATGAAGTGTGACTGAACAGATTTCAGGATGTACTTGCCACACTGGGCCTTGGAAGTAATCATGTTAGTTAACAGAAAAGAACAAAGGGTAATGTGATATTTATATTTTTGAACTGGGAGTTTTAACATATCAGATTTTTTAGTCCTCTCAGTTGCGCTGAGAAAAAGGTTCTGTCAGTATCTCCTTTTTAATCCTTGTAGAAACTGAAAGTTATTCATCTCGTAATGCCCAAGCTGTAAATAAGAGAGCCTGGATTCAAAAGCATGAGATGTGGGTTCAAAGCCTGTGCCTTGCACATTATTCTGTGATCATTTAGAAAGTTCTTTAAAACTATTCAGCCAATAAAGGAATGTGAAGCCATGACATTTACAGGAAAATAGGAAGAACTGAAATTATGAAGTTAAGTATATTAGAGTCATAAAGGCGAATAGAGTATGCTTCATTTCGTATGGTTAACATAGATCTTAGTTTTTATATTTGCACAGATGTGTGCATGTGGGTATGATATATGCTGAAACTAGAAAGAGGACCAGGATAGAGAAAAGGGGGGGTGTCTTAAAGAGGAGTTATAGCGGAAACAAAAGACGGTAACAGAATAAATGTGACATGTAACCCCAAGAGGAGTTCCTAGGGGGACAGAAACAAGGAGGGCGCATAGCAGCAGAAGCAGGGTACTGGGGCATGGTAACCATGGTAACCAAAGCCAAGTATGTATGAAGATACCCTAATGAAAGCCATTGGTTTAGTTTAACAATACACACTTCTTTTCTGAAGCTAATATTTTCCGGGGGTAGTGATATGCTTGATGCTGAGTTGTAGGTGGTGTTCTCTCATGAGTCTCCCTGGCCTGTAGTTTTTACTGAGTGGAAAATCCTTCTCAGTCAGCTGTGTACTTTGGCTACAGAGACACGCCTCTTCTTACTGATTGCTCATAATTCCTGAACTACCCATCATAGGGCCTTAGGTAAATGTTTGCTTTATTAAGTTGAAAGACTTTGACACCTTAAGCTGACTCTTCATGGCTCTTAGTTATTGTAAGAGTTGCTTTGAAAGCATCCCTTAACACTTCACCACAAGAAAACCAGTAAGTGGTCTGTACACCCAGACCATGATAGACATGACAGCTGAAGAAACCGTTCAAATAATTCAACTAGTCACCGAAATGTGATGGTATTGTGGGAGCAACACGTTTTAAGTTTGTTTGTTTTTTTTTTAAAGAAAACTATTAAGTCATATCAAGAAAATGCGTAATAAATGTTCTCCTATAAAAATGATACTTTAGAAACTCATTCAGGCACCAAAGCTGAGAATTTCATACTAATATGCATATTTTTCTACTCTACTGCTTCCTAAGTGGAAGTTCATCTTAGAATGGATTGCTGTTGGCCAGGCAACAGTCATAATGGAATTGCTATCGCCTATGTGTTTATACTGTCAGCATTTCCTGTGGGTTACTAACCCCTACATAAACCCAGCTTGTCAGTTAAGACATTTTTAGACAGTTTATAGTAGGCTTCCGGTGAAGGACTAGAAAAAGAACAGTGAGATATTGATAAACATTTATTTATTTAAAAAACCTTTAAAAACTGTTTTCCTATATATAATAAAAAGATTAAATAATTATTAAACAACATGTCAGATTTTGGCCCAGGGGTCCCGCTCAAACTAAGGCACCAGCCAAGGACAATACAGGAGGTAAACTTTAAACCCCTTCCCAGATCTAGCCAATGGTCAGAATATTCTCCACAGTTGAGTGGAGAGTGTGATATGACTTTCTCACGTACTCTGGTGCCTCACATTTGACCATGTCCCCTGGAGGGGGAGACCTGGTGGCACTCAGAGGAAGGACAGCAGGTTGCCAAGAAGAGACTTGATACCCTATGAGAATATACAGAGGGAGGTAATCCCCCTCAGGAACAGTCATAGGGGAGGGGAATAATGGGAAAATGGGAGGGAGGGAAGAATGGGAGGATACAAGGGATGGGATAAACATTGAGATGTAACAAGAATAAATTAATAAAAAATAAATAAATAAATAAATTTTAAAAAGAGGAAAAAAAACAAAAAACAAAAAACAAAACAAAAAAAAACAACATGTCATAGTTTAGGACATAGTAATATTTTTTCTGAGAAATATGTAGATTGGGGAAAAGATCACATTTTAAAATTAATAAAATACCCTAATTTTTAAATGTTAAAAACAAATCTAACTTTACTGTTTTTCTGGAATAGAATTTCTTAAGAAAATTATTGCTAAAAGACATTTCACAGAAACCTAACTGTTGTCCAGAGGACCTGTGCATGAGATGCATCCACTGGGCAGGTAATCACTACGCCACTTACATGTTTGAGTTCTTCTCTCTGTGTTTTCATAGTTGAATTTACCAGATACACTTCAAAACTCTGTTTTTCCTGTATGGGAGCTTGGAAATAATGTTTGGCTCCATTCTTTCCTCTTTGTGCTAAGTTGTATACATATGAAAGATTTGGAAGCGTAAAATAAAGTAGGATTTTAGCAAAACAAAAAAATAAGGGATGCAAAAAAAAAAAAAAAAAAAAAAATCCATGGTCAGAAATAGACTCCTTAGGAACCAATGAAATGCACTGCTAAGGAGACATTTGAAAGCTTGCATATTACCAGTGTAAGTGGTATATCAAACTCAAGGGAAGAGTTGATAAGAGAGTACACCACAAGACATCATCAGTGAAGACTGAGGTCACAAGCCAGGCGCCTGGGGGTGGGGTGAGAGCAGGAAGTCTCTAGTTATGTGTTGGGCCACAGAGTTCAGCAAATTTTAATTGTTTCCAAAATGGGGCTTTACACTAAAAATAAATATTTTTAACTTCTCTTGGAGAATCGAATGACCTGCTAACCTTGCTTTCATGAGTAGCAAGTCGGCATTGCAAAGCTGGCTACTGTTGTTTGGGCAGGGCATTCTTGCTTCTTCTGTTTTCTCCACAAATGCCGTTCTTCCCTGACATGATAACTCAGGAGCTGTGGTGATTGCAAATGTGACTTTTCCCCCCTGAAATTATCGTAAGTGAAAGATGAGTTGCCTTGAGGTAAGCTTGAGGGTTTCTCGAATAGAAAAACACAGGCCAGGTGATAATGTAACACCAACCACGGTAAGAGAATTTTATCATGAGCAGGACAGTAGTCATAACGTCCACTTCAGCTCCTACTGAGTTTTAAATCAAGTCACACAGTATATAATTTTAACATGCAACTTATTTTAGAAGATATTTTGGGATGTGTTGGGCCCCAGATGCAAAACCTGATATAGTAGACAAAATTTATATACGCTTGGGGCTTACAAAGTGATTGCAGAAACAGGTATTACCCAAATAATAGTAGTACACAGGTGTGTGTGTGTGTGTGTGTGTAAAACATCTGTATGTGCACTACGATAAACAATATGACATATACACCATGTATACAACATATATGTGCTTCTTCCACAGTACATTCATGCAAACATATTGACATGGTTTTGTTTTTAACCTATACATATATCATTATATTTAAAACATATGAACTTGCTGACAACTTATCTCTGACGTCTAAAAGAGTCGTTCATTGTGTCTAGCGTACATTATTAAGTTAGAACTGGAAATGGAGAAGATTCTTTCCTGCTACTGCCAATCTTATGTGCTCATGTGGTAGGAGATTATGCCCTTCCTGGCCCCCACCCACCCACTCGTGGTACAGCCTGCCCATTATTAAGGGATAATTTATCTAGTGTTCTTGGAAAGGAGTCACTGGCCTCAGGGACCCTGCTCCTTTGTCCCTGCTTTCTCTTTATTCGCGCTGCCATTCAGAAATAAGGAATCTGTGCAGCTCTTCCTAGCTGAGAAACCTCGGGAAATCTCAATCTGTCCACAGTTTCCCGAGCGTGACATGTTGTCTAAAACAATAAAAGTAGTATTTGTCATCATTTTGCCTGAGTCCTATCGATCTTCCCATTCACTTCAAACCAAGTGCCGCACTCAGGGTATTGGAACAAACGATGGTTTATGTTAGAGAATAGTCAGGAAGAGTTTTGGTTTGTAACTCAAAAAAAAAAAAAAAAAGTCTTTTTTTAAACAAGTGGCATTTAAGCTGAGAAATGAAGGAGTGGGTGTGAGATTTGTTCTGTGCATGCTTGCGGGAGGCAAAGATGTGTTTCAGGCAAAGAGGAACATTTGGAAAACCTTAGAGGGAGCAAAAAGCAGGAACCTTAGAGGAACTGGAAATAAAAGTGAACTAGTGAATACAAAACAGAACACATTGAAAAAGTAGGTTGGTACAATAACCAGGGTCTTGCAGGTCACATACAGGGGGTGAGAGTTTATAAAAGGGAAATAGGAAGTTATTGTTGGAGTTAAGGAAATCATAGTTACTTTATTCATCCAGTTATATAATTCCCTATCTCCAATAGAAAATATTTCAGCTAGATGAATTTCAGTACACTGAGCTTCAATTGCAAATGTATTACTTGCTACAACATGGACACGAGTCTGTGACTATTTCATGTATCCAGAAGAATTCCAAGGTCTGTGCAGAAATTTAAGGACAATGTTGAATTTCCAGGTTGTACCTTAGAAATAAGATGTATATAAGACCAAGTCAACGTCATTTAAGCATATACACACACACACACACACACACACACACACACACACACACACACACACACACAAACACACACAATTTGATACCTCTGTAGAGATTTCAGTAAGGGTATACTTCCAGTTTCTGCAGTAAGGATCTAATAATTAAATATATGTTTTATTAAGTTTGAGGTGTGTGTGTTAGAAATAAATTCAACTGCATCCTCACACCTAGTCCCTAAAAGTAGTTTAGAAAGCAAAGGGGGACAAAAAGGAGAAAAATGTCCCAGCTATTCATGAAAGTTTTAGTTGCTCTGGGACCCAGAGATACCAACTCAGTTTATTTCTTTGTAGCTGAGAGTGCCACACATTGGGACATGGGCTCAAAAGCACTTCAGTCCTCAGCTTATTTCATAGGTTGCTGTTACTCATATACCAGCTTTATCTGTGTTCTTCCTTTAGGAAACAAATACCCGTGCAAGAGTAATTTTCTCTCTGGCGAGGTAATAGTTTTACTCTCTTGAAAACATGTGGTACCCTCCCCGTGAGTGAAGTCTGATACAGCACCTCAGTTCCTCCTAACAGCAGGCGCGGACCTTCAAAGGCAGAACTCAGAAGCTTGCACTTCCCTCGCTCCACGTGGTTTCCGCAGCATCCGGTGTGATGGTTTTATATTTTTTCCTGTGGAAGTGCTCACATCCCCACTACTGTAGCTTCAGTCTGGCTTAACAATCAAAACACAGCATCTGCCCTGTAGGTTTTGAAAACCTTTTAAGAAAACCATGGTTGGCCCGCCTGATTGAACTGTTCTTTCTTCTACCCACGGAGGAAGTACTGCTCATGCATTTGCTGAGCTGTAAATGCCTGGATTTTCTTCAATGCAGTTTCTAGGGCACCAGAAAGAGAAGGTTGTTTTTGTTTTTGTTTTGTTTTTTAATTTTTATTTTTATTCATTGATTCCTCCCAAAGGAGAAGCAGACAGAAAAATAAAACAGCACTGGAACTAGGCCCTTCTCAGTAAGCAATGTTTTTAAAAGACTAATTTAATTCATTCAATCATCTTCACAAAGTACACAGTACATAGGATACTTTCCAATAAGATCCAGTGCTGCACAAATGTAATCAGATGGGCAAATGCTTTATCATTATTTAATCTATTCCCACTCCCGGTTTGGTTTTGAACTTCCCCCTGGCCCCTGCTTAGAATATATGGGTACGGTACTTCTGACTTTCCATTTTGTGTCTGTGATAAAATATCCTAACCTATGTGCTAGAAACATGTAGCCTGATCTAACACAATGAGCCGCACAGTTAACTGTGTGTAAAGCCTGCTGGTCCTCTCTCAGCACCTTTTCCCACAATCCTGCTCAGGGCTGAAGCCAGGCCCAGGATCATGGGTGGGATGCAAGGGCTACACTTTCTCTTTCCCTCTACCCTACTCCTAGCTGCTGTCACTCCTAAGGGGAGAAGGAGACCAAGAAACAAGCCAATATTTGTTTAGGTTGTGGGTATAGTTGTAATTCTTTGCTATTTTCACTTTCAACACTGCACCCCCATCTCCCGCACACTCTTTCACTCCAGCTCTGGTGTGGGGATGCTGGAAATACCCTGTTAGCAGCTTTCAACATCCCTTTTAAGCCCTTTTAAGCATTCTTTGCTCAATACACCCAGTGTCTCCGGAGGCCTTGCCAAACTCCTCTCACAGCACTAGCAAAATTCTGCATACGCAGCTAGTGTTTCCTTTAAGAGTAAGGTGAACTGTCCCTCTTACTTTCTGTGAAGTTGAGCCTCAAGCCTCTTATAGACACCATAGCTACCAGGATTAAGAATAAGATAAGATCATTGAGCTGAGGGTACTACTTGGTAGAAGTGAGTCAGAATAGCAGCATTGCATTCTGAAGAGCTGGACATCTTTCCTTAATGTAGCAGGCATCTTCTTGTAAGGTGTCACATTTCTTAAAGTTTGTCCAATCCCAAAACCAGGAGACAAACTATTTATTTAACCTTCAAAGCAGCTTTAGGGGTTTCAGTATATTATCAACCTCATTTTTGAGCTGATGATGCCTAGAGAGTTTACATAACTTGTACAAAGTCACCTGAGTTGCAACTGAAGATAGGTAGCACTGTGGCTACAGAGGCTAGTTCACTCTAATTACTACATCAGCCTATCTCCCTGGAGATAGAGTGCTATTAGCATCACTAGTGGCTGGAACTAGGCTATTAATTGTTTTTCATCCATCACGAGTGTTGCACAGATAGCAGACTTTAACAACAGCTTTCATCTCTGCTACTGATAGACATCTTGTACTGAGTGAGACATGTCCTAGGTACAGGCCTAGACATGACTCTAATCTTCTTATTAAACAATATGAAACAAGGTCAAGAGCCAAGTCTTCTCTGGGAAGAATTCTATCCAGTACTTCGCACACATTTTCACATACTGTTTCAATAATACGGTCATCCACATCCTGCTTAAACTTTCTGCTGACGGTTACATTAAAAAACATGCTTCTTTAAAGCTATGATTTCTTGGAGTCGGGCTACACATCTTGAATGCTGGTTTACATATTCCCCTCTGAGAGCATTAGAAAGAATATTATTACTCATATTAGTTCATGAGAAAGAAACTAGGGTGAGTCAATTACATTACCAGGGAGGTCATCCACAAACCACATTAGCATCATGGTAACTTCAAAGTGAATATACTTGCTAAGTAAGCCAGACGGCATGCTAGAGCGCTGAACATATGAAGGTTCTTGGCTCACAGGCGACAGGGATGTCACTAACAGTAGAGAAAGGAGAACTCGGCTTGAGGTCAGGTCCTGGAGCAAGAGAGACAGAGTCATGAAAGCATTTTACTAACGGCATAAGTGAATACAACAGATATGTCAGCAGATGCTCATGGAGCACTTTCTCATGACCCTGCTGGCAACCTAAAAGTTCCCAAAGTAGAGTCTCATTTCAGATCTCTCTGTGAGGCTTTAGGAAGAGAGGGGCACCTTGGTTATATAACTCTGGAAAATACTTTAATTAATACTATCTCCTGAAGACTTAATGACACGCAACCTATGAAGGTCTTCAAGGGACTCCTGCATAGAGCAAAGCTGATATAATCCTATTTAATTTAGCACTCTCTGGATTCATTTAGTCGAGACACCAAACTTACGTTACTGAACCACACTTTCAAAACTGTCAATCCTCTGTTAAGAACACTTATTGCTTTTGCAGAGGATCAGGGTTCAGTACCCAGCACCTACATGGTGTCTCACAATCATCTGTAAGTCTGATTCCAGGCGATCTCTTACCTTCTTTTGCCCCCCACAAGTAGCATGCATGAAGCAAAGGCTTATTTTGAATAAAAATTATCCTTACCCAAGCTACTTATAGCCAAAAAATATAATTAAGACCACAATGTTCTATATCATAGAGAAATTCAGCTCCAACCATTCACAAGTGGATAAAATGCATCCATAGCTCATTGAAAAGGGGCATGAGGGTGTGCATATGGAGAGGGAGAGATAAAATTAAAGGCCAGTTGAGGACTTAAAAGGAAACCTGATGTAATACAAGCTTTGTAAAACATAGGCGATCTAAATACAAGCACCAAATAATGGGGAGGGTCACAGAGCCTCAACTGGCCACCTCTTACCAGATGAATCTTCAGTAGAGGGAATTGGATGCATTTAATTTTGTTGTTGGCCAAAAGAGTCCAATGGGAACACCCAAACAACCCAGGATGCCCACATAAAGGACAAGAAAGTAGAAAGCATACCCTGTCTGCCTCCTTGCTCTTAATGGCAAATTCATCCCTTCACTGGTGCTACAGCCTACCTCTTTGGGATTCTGTTATATACTGAAGACTAACTGAGTCATCGAGTCTCTCAGACAATGGAGAAAACAACTCCTGGATTCTTGGATCTTCCATTGGTAGACAGCCATTGGTTGACTAGCTGAGAAGTATCCTGTAAACCATTATAATCAGTCCCCTTTGTATCTATATCTATATGTCCACACACACACACACACACACACACACACACATACACACTTAGAGAAAGAGAGAGAATTCTATTCTGTTCCTCTCAAGAACCCTGATTAATACAAGTTTTGATTCAAATAGTGTTTCTAGAGCAGCAGAAGTAAAAGTATGAATTTGTAAAGCATATTTGAATAATCTTTCCATTTTTTGCCAACACAACACCTACAGCTACTGAAACCTCTCCTAGAAATTCAGAGAGTACTAGAATTAGTCAGCCTCTAACATCTCAGAACATGGAGAATAACAGCAATGAACTCAGTGATAATATTGACAGGCTCCAGAGGCGCATAAACAGCCTAAGTTTTTTGATTGTTGCCTGAAAGAAAATTATTCACTACATTAAACAACTCAGTACAAGACTTTTGTGTATGTGGATTTTTTTTGTGTGTGTATGTGGATTTTATAAGTTAGGGTTCTTGTTTGGATACAGTAGTGAAAGTCAAATTTTTAATCATATAAAGAGATAGAAGATTGTTGTTGTCTTATTTCCTATCTACATAGCCCAAGACTGCATCAGACTCCTTCATCTGTTATAACTAACTTGTTTAATTTATCACAAGCAATATGATTAGATTGGATACTAGGTGAGACTTTTGAAAGTGATTAAGTCATAAGGCTAAGGAGCTTACTAGTGAACTTACTGTCTTCATGAACTAGAGCCCAGAGCTCTGTGACACCACTTCCGCCATGTTGATAAGACAAGCAATCGAGAGGAGTCTTCTCTGCAGATGTTGACTTTGCTGCCATGCTGATCTTAAGCTTCCACCTCCAGACTATCAGATATTTCATCTCATACCCATCCCAGTCTAACGTTAACTAGTTATATCAGCCCAGTAACCCAAACAAAGGCAGGGCATTCTCAACATGAGGTAAACCCATGGGCAAATGCGGCTGAGATTGATCGTCTCCCATCTTTAGAAAGAATGAACTTGTGTTGACCCAAACTTCATGTTCTTCCACCTAACTGGTATCACTATTAAATCTCTAGCTTAACTCACTGCGAATCAGAATTAAAATATTCGGTATGGATTTCTATACCTCCATCACATCCACATTCTCACTGGTAGGAAGGAAAATAAGGAAGGCACAGTCCACACATTTGTAGGCTAGACCAAGAAGTGGCCTCTAACTTTTATGCATAGTCTTCAGACTAGAATGTAATCAAGCCATTGCATCTACCTTCAAGTGTTTTGTGAGAAGAAATCTTAATTCTGGGCCTTCGTGCTCTTTTTTATTATCTCAGGTTCTGTTGCTAACAAGTCACTTCTTTGTGCAACAGCCAGTAGCTTTAGTTTCACACTCATGAACTGCAGGTCAGTTGCAGAAATCCATACCAAATATTTCCACTCAGATTTGGACGAGGTAAGCTAGAGATTTTATAGCAAAACCAGTTTGGTAGAAGACCATGCAGTTTGTATGAAACCAGGCCCATTTTCCCTAAGGACTGGAGAGAACTGAAACTCTATAGAAGTTTGGAAACTAATAAAAGTCACACATATCCATGGCATTACTCTAGGGATATTAAATTGTAGCTAGAATTTAACCACAAAAGATTTACAGTAAGCTGGGCCCATTCAGACACACTTTTTCTTATCTATCTACAAAGCTAAGAGAATTGTCACTGAGCCCTGACAACTTGAACAACATATCACGAGAGAAATCTGGGTTAGAGCAACTCATTCCTAAATCCATAAAGATGCAACATATCGAAAAGTTTCTCTACAGAGATACTTGCACACCTACCATTCACTGATTCTTTGCTCATAATACTTAGAAAATAAAATTAACCTGTATATTTATCAGCTAATGAATTGATTTTTAAAAGTGGTGGTAGATATCTACAATGTAATTTTATTCATTGGTTAAAAAAAAAAAAAAAAAAAAAAAAAAAACCAAATGTCACCTTTTCTTTGCCATATGTGGTTCCTAGATCAAGTCTTTTGTTTTGTGCATTTAATGTGGTGTGTACATGAAGACCACAAACCAGAAATGAGCCATTGGTGGTGGTGCATTAAGGCAGGGAGGGTAGTAGAATGAAAAAAAAAAAAACGCAGAGAAGGGGAGCACTCATAGCAGACAGGGGATGTGTGGACGAGAGAGAAGAGAGGCAGAAGGAAGAGATGACAAAAATTATGGATATGTAAAGAATCCATATGTAAACCTACATTTTCAACCCAGAGATTAGCAGTTTAGGCAAGTATGAGGGCAAGGGGATAAAGGACAGGAGACGATAAACGGTAGGTTACTTAAAACTAAAATATATGAAGAAAGCCATCTGGAAACCAATATTTTGGAAGATAAATTTAAAATACAGTGCAAAAGATAAAAATAACTTTGAACAGAGGTGTGCTGCATGGGTGGAAAATGCTTTTTTTTTTTTTAAGAGGACATGGCTTATTGAACAAAAATCAGTGTCAGGCATGGACCACTATTCTACAACATATTGGTCAAGAAGGTCCCCAGAGTTCACAAACACGATATTACCTATTGGCATCTCTTTTAGATAAACATAAGAGCTAGAAGGTAAGATTCTATTTTTGAAGACACCAGTCACATTGGGTGTAAGGTATAGTAGAAATCACTCTTAAACTGATTGGAAAACTTATCATCCTGCTGGGTAGCTTTCAAAATTCCAGATATTGCTATTCATTGAATGAGGGAGAAAAGATGTCAATGGTCTTACAAAGCACTGGGCCCTGCATCTTAGGCTGGTTGCCTAGGCAGGTTGCCTTGCTAGGTAGGTTGTACAATCTGGAGCAATAGTGGCATACCTATGATGTGAGTAATCAGTTGCTTTCAGACTGGGTTTGTGACCTGATCCACAGGAGGAAAATTCAAACTTGGACCTAGAAATCTACTCCAAAGTTCATGCTGGAGAGCATTGCACCCTTGGACAGACAAACTGTTATAGGACAGAACATTACGACTATAATTTGACCAAATGGTGATGTTGCCAAATTGCCATCTAAATTTTATGCTTATATCATTAGATTTGTACTTCTCCTGCCTTTGCTCAGAGAAGCTTCCATTTGTAGTGCAAAGTGGTTAAAGACTCATAAGTAGTCAAAAAGCTGAGACTTATGGACTGTTGAGTGCTTAACTTAAGTTGGGCATCTATGCCATCATCTACCTTCTAGAAACACTGCAGGAAAGTAGGAAAAAAACTAAAATCAATGTAAGAGCTGGAGGATTCGGAGGAATGCTATGAAAATGCTGCCTTAAGGGAGGAAGATTGAGCATTTCACAACTTGAAAATAATCTAGAAGTGTGAAGGCAGCCATAATTCCAACAAGGATGAGCAAGAACCTTATGAAACCCCATTCCAGACTGAAGAGTTATTGATAGTTGATGACTTCAAGGGAGCAAGAACCATTTTTCTTTAGTGGTGTGGTCAATGGTAAGCTACCCGTGCTCCAGTGGGTGGTCCATGTCCATGTGTACTAACTGAACTCAGCAAATTACTAAGAGCAAAGAGAGTTGACAGGTTGAAGAGTAAAGGGATAATCTAAGGGCAACTGAAGGGTGTGTGAGGGAGTGGATATGACCAAAATACATTGCATACATATATTAAACTAACAAAAGATGAATAAAACATCAAAAAGGATAATATTGTGGAAATTTATACTTTACAAAAAGGAACATATATATTAAAATATATATTAATGTATTATAAATAAAATATCCTTGAAGAGTAATATTTTTCACGTTTTGCTTATTTTAATGTTATAAACAGTAATCTTGTGATTTTGCCATGTTGAAGAAGGAAAATGAATTGAATCCTGTTTCTATATGGCTTTCACTTACCTACACTCCCACAGTCAATTTGCGTTGCCATTTACTATCTAACATTTTTACCTTTCCAGATATTTTCCCAGGTTTTCACTTGTATTGAGAATAGAACTTCAAATATGTACATTTCATTTTTTTTAATACTTTATAACTTTCAAATCCTTTCATATATAATTTCCATTTTCTCCTTGGAACTAATGCATATTAATGTAGGGTGTAATGACTTAGAATCTTGGGAACTAAATATGTCTCTTAATTAATTCTTGTTTGGCTAATGAAATTCAGGGGATTAAACATAACATTTTTGTAGCTGAGAGTTTGTCTTCCATTCTGGAGCTATAAGGCTTCACTGAATGTACCTTTCCTAATCAGTCATTTGATACCACAAGTACAATATCAAGGAATATGGGCTTTAAATTTGAGTGTAGTTTAAAGTCAAATAATAATATTCTTTTTTTTTAATTTTTTATTATTAATTTATTCTTGTTACATCTCAATGGTTATCCCATCCCTTGTATCCTCCCATTCTTCCCTCCCCCCATTTTCCCATTATTCCCCTCCCCTATGACTGTTTCTGAGGGGGATTACCTCCCCCTGTATATGCTCATAGGGTATCAAGTCTCCTCTTGGTAACCTGCTGTCCTTCCTCTGAGTGCCACCAGGTCTCCCCCTCCAGGGGACATGGTCAAATGTGAGGCATCAGAGTACGTGAGAAATTCATATCCCACTCTCCACTCAAGTGTGGAGACTGTTCTGACCATTGGCTAGATCTGGGTAGGGGTTTAAAGTTTAAATGGGGGAAATATTTTTCTTTTCAAAATAGTACAAAACCTGTAGAAACTCACATACTGAATTCTGAGTTATGACTCACCTAACATTTTCAACATTTTTAAGGAATGCCTCTCCTTAAAATACAGACATTTTATCTTTAGACTTAGAGAAAATCTATGCATGGATGGAAGAGAGTTTATGCTAATACTTTGGAAAATATTTTTGTGTCAGAAAGATTCTTTGTTCAGATGAAATCTTCAGGTAAAATGAAAAGCAAATCAAACTGATAATCTCACAGAAGTAGAGAATGGTAAACGGGGCTCTCTTCCCTTCTTAGAGTGTGAATAATACAAAACACTGTGGCCTGTCAACTGAGGATTGGTGTTCAGGACAGCCCCATGACTCATCTCTCTGTAATAGAGTAAGACCGTCAGTTAAGTAGACAGCAAAGGAGAAATGTATTCCCTGTGTGCCCAAAAGATACTAGATACTCAACAGAAAAGGGATTTGCAAAGTATAGCAAATAAAACAGCCCAGGGTACAGAGATGCTGGCATGAAGGCTGCTTTTAGAGCAGAGTGAGAAAAGAGGAAACACAGCAGGGCCTATCAGGAGCATCTGTGATGTCTGTCAGGAGCTCCTGACAGTACCTGGGTAGTCAGCAGGAAGAAGCCGCGCAGAGACAAATTTCATGGCGTTTTAGGTTTTGGCTGCTGAAAGGAATTAAAACACATCCCAGAAACACTTAAAAGTATTTTTAGAGAAGAGCAAGATGTGTAAAGAGACCTGAGACCATTTCAAATGTTAGAAATCATTAGATGCTGAGTGCATTAGACAAGGCGTATAGAAGAAACCTATCCTATTGTGGTCTTCGACACAAAAGATTTTATGTTAGAAGTGGTTATATAGGTATTAGAGGCCCTGAGAGAAAATTGAGTAAACCCACTGTGACTAAAAGCATAACCAGTTACCCCTGGGACTGTGGGAACAAAGGGTAAGAGATGGCCCTCTCTTTCCAGAGCAGCAGCAGCTGGTGTGTGTGTGTGTGTGTGTGTGTGTGTGTGTGTGTGTGTGTGTGTGTAGGGGGAGGCCCCATCCCACCTGTCTGATGCTTTATATCCAGTACTTTCTAGTTCCAGTGTTCTGCAGATGCAACAGAGAAGGAGGAAAAATGGCATTCCTACACTAAAAATACCATTCCCCTCCTCTCCTGTCTATGCCCTCCCCTCCCCTCTATTCACTCCCTCCTATCCACTCCCTCTCTACCTCTCATTAGAAAAGAGTAGGCCTCTAAGAGAGAACAACCACACGTGACAAAATAAGGTATAATAAGATGAGGGAGAAAATGGGAGCAGTATAGAGAGTGCTAACTTTAATCAGGATATATTGATTGAGAAAAGAATCTCTTTAATGATAGGGGGGAAAGGTGGATTATTAACTAGTTCTCTAGGTGAGTACAGAAACAAACAAATGGGGAAATGACTCTTTTTAATTGCCTGAGAATGATTTCAAAATCATTTTTCCCCAGTATGTACACAATGAAATGGAAAATCTACACTCCGAACTGGTGCAACTTACCTTACAGAAAGCTGGAGAAACCTGAGATTTGCATCTTCACTCCTTCTTACATCCAATCTTAAACATCTAGCATTTTTGCAAACATGAAAAGCAATTTCTTTATGGCTTGAAGACCACTTCAAGGTTAACCTTCTGTTTTCAGGATGATTTATGGCACTGTGTCATCTTTCCATTACTACAAGTTATGGAATAACTTCTCTGTAATACAGGAGAGCAACAATATCCACATTGAGTCAATATACCGTGTCGTCAAAGCATAAAAAGAAAATACCATCTCTGTGTAGCACGAATCAGACAGGAGTGCGGTGTTATGTCCTCTCCATCCTCTAGCCTTGCTTTAGTGTCTTTATAGCAAAAATCAAAAGGGACAACAGATGGCCAAAGCATACCACACAGAGGCCACAGTGGAAGGCTCTGTGAGTGCTCACAAGTAATCTATGTGTGTGACTATCAGGATGACCCTAAAACTTTTCACCCATTACCTATATTTTTCTACCCGTAATCAGTATTCAAAATTTAAAGTGAAAGCCAAAGATTTAAATATGTTTCACAGTCTCAGAAAAAAAATAGCTATACAAACTGTTGTCATTCCATCTTCTCAGAAAACATTTTTTAAATACATAGTTTTATTTACCAACAGTTAAAGTAATTTCACTGAAAATCTAAAACTACTTTGCTTGCCTCAAAAATTTACTCCTAAAATTTACTGATAAAATGGTATCCTCCCCCCTCTCTCTCTTTCTTTTTTAAGAAAGCGATGCTTTGCATCATGCAAAAAGAACAATCAAGCTGGGCATGGTGGTGCATGCCTTTAATCCCAGCACTCAGGAGGCAGAGGCAGGTGGATTTTTGTCAGTTCCAGACCAACCTGGTCTACAAAGAGAGTCCAAAACAGCCAGGACTACAAGAAAAAACCCTATCTTGAAACACACACACACACACACACACACACACACACACACACACACACACACACACCAAAAAAAAAGCTGGCTTAATTTTCTTCTCATATTTGATATTTAAAACAAGTTTGTGCTTGGTTTAATGCAAATGAAACAAAACAAATTCAAAACTAGGGTTTTTGTCTCTGAAGCCAAACTGCATAGGTTGCACGACATCATTTGGCTTGGGCTACCCCTTCATTCGCCAGATACTCACTACACTGAGTCATGGTCTAGGCAGAGGAGTCACCGTGTGTTTTACACAACAGAACACGCAGGCATCACTGAAAGGAACAGACAGCTTCCTCAGGAGGCAGAGAAGAGCAAGAGAGAAGTTAGAAAAGAGTTAATCTGAGAAAAACAAATAATCCAGGTGCCAAATTGGACCCATAAAGGAGAAGTCGTAAGAATTTGTTCCCCTGTACAGCCAGGTGTCTGCTGTAAGTCCAAGGGCTACCATTGACCATGAGACAAATAGACGGACTAGAAGATCATGCTAGGAAGGGAGAATGACGTCACTGTGGAAATCTACTGACTACTACTTCATCTTTCTATCATTTCACTTTCCTGCCAATCAATCAATTCCGGCATGCCTGCAGCATCACACCTGTGGTGCTTTGAATGAGAAATGTCCCTCATAGCTACATGTATTTGAATACACAATTTGTATTGATGGGACTGTTTGGGAAGATTATAGAACCTTAAAAAGAAAGAGCACTGATAAAGGAGAATTCATCACTTCTGGGTGGCTTTCGGGGTTTGTAACTTTGCCAAGCTGCCTGTTTCCTCTCTTGTTGTTTCCCAGGTGTGTATGAAATTGTGATCAGGCAGCTTCTTCCTCCTGAAGCTATGCTTTCCCTGACTCCTTCTGTGTCTCCCTTGACACGATGGGCTCCACCCCCTTTTGACCATAACCAAAATAAACCCATTTGCTTTTGTCAGCCCAGTTTTTCATGGCAACAGAAAAATAACTAATATAATTTCCAATTTTCAAATCCCTTGGACATTCTTTTTTCTATTAACCATTAGTAAAGGAACCACTATTCTTAGTTTAATAAAGCAAATTAAGAAGCCTGTCACAGAGTGTGTGAGAAATTAGACTAAGTAATTTTTAAAATGTGAATAATAATGGGGGACTGGCAGACCAAAATAATAAAATATTATAAAGCATTTAACAGTGTATATCACATAGTGGACACTCACATGATGTATGTGTGCGTATGTGTATGTATGTGTGTGTATGTGTGTGTATGTGTGTGTATGTGTGTGTATGTGTGTGTATATATATATATATCATATTAAAGGATGAGATTTTTTATTTATTCTCCTCAATATAAATCAAGGCTATAATTTATACATTGCTGGGGATATCAGAAGAAGTTACTTCTTAGGTTTCAGAGCACTGAAAATAAACTAACCAATGGCGCCAGTTCCTAAACTCCAGAAGCCACTTCCTCAATTGTGTCAGAACCACTTCTTCTACTTGGCCCCCACCAAGGTCTGGGTATGGTAGTGGAACTTAGGCAAGTGTGTTCCTGGGTCCAAATAGCCATGCTGAAATTACTTTAAAACCAAAAGGCCTACCATTGTATGGCACTAACCCTCAAGCCAAGCCTGTCTCCTTCCAATGACCAGCTAGGTCTATTTGTAGAGCTACAGCTGGGCTTCTTGCCTGTAGATATTCCATGATAAAAGGATGGAGGAATGAGTGTCACTGTATCCTCACCTGAGTAACCAGCCAGCTCATTCTCAGACACCCATGTGTCACTCTGCCCTAACTACATGTCATTGCTTGCTTTCTAGGAGGGCCGACAGTGTACACCTTGGGGAAACTTAGAACAGCACTTGCTCAATAAAGTCATCGAAGAACCAGCATCTGTACTGGATAAAAACATTTCCAGTCTGGCTGCTTTGGGGTCGCCCATATTCTGTAAGCCAGCACAATAAATGTACTGATTCATCTCAATGAACTATGGTGGAACCGAACTTTGGTCTGTCATTGGGACTTTAAAAGAACTTGTAGAGACTTTGCCTAGTCTTCCCCAGAAAGAACCTTCCGGAAACACCTGTATATCAAGATTCTGTACCTTTCTTCCCACTCCCTCCGCATTCTCCCACTTGCGGGTTTCTAATAAGTGTAACCTGGTGTAGATATTTGTTTCTTAGAGGATACAGGTAAACACATTCACAAAGAAAATTGTCATTACATAGGAAAATCAGGTACTGCAGAAGGCAGTGGAGCACAGTTCTAATTCTAGCATGTGAGAAGTTGAAGCAAGTGGATCAGGAGTTCAAGGCCAGGCTTCGCTACATAGAGAGTTTGAAGTCAGCCTGGGCTTATATCAAAAACAAAACCAATTAAAATGAAAAAAAAAAAAAAAAATAAGGGCAGAAACCACGACCAGAAAGAAAGGCCTTAAAGGGAAAATTAATTAACATGAAGTTAATTAAAATTTTACTTCAGGCTACCAACAACGAATTCTTGATTGTAGACTTCCTTCTTTTCACTGAATTAAAATTATATGTTTTTTAAATTGCAGTTTACATTTAGAGTTCACACATCCTGTTCTCCCTCACACATGCCAGTCTAGCCAGAGTTCCATACTTAGGAATGGAACATCCTGTTGTTTTGAGCCCACGTTGATAGAGCTTTGTGGAAACTCTTCCAAGCTTCCTCTCTCACTGGATCTTTCAAGTGATAATATCAATGGGAGAATATCGAGGGAGGTGTGTCAACTCTAACCATGTTCAAGAAATTCCAATTAGGTAGAATCCGTCTCATTTCACTACATATAAGGAAACACTGAATGGGCCTGACTGGATCTATTCTGGTGTCAGGCATAGACCTTTTAATATCTAACAAGGACTGTAATAAGTCAGTGTGTGTTCATTCTTCAGTTGTTCTACTCAGCCCCTGACTTAGTTTGCACCATCCACAACATATCTCAATTAATAGTCCTTTGCTTTGAAATTCTCCCCCAGAATTATTATTTAATGTTCAAATGCTTTTACTTAAATTAGCACACGGAACATGAAGATCTTGTGATCCCTTTTTGTACTTTCTTTTGGTGGCTTTGTGCATTATGTTACAATTGTTACATAAATACCTAGAAGGTAAAATTATCACTATCAAAAAAATTAATGTCTTCTGCCTTTGCTTAGTGACCAAAAAAACTCTGGGTGAATTTCCATGCCTGAAATTGTTATTGTCTCAGTGTCAGTATTATCTTTCCGTTTATTCTGAATGATTTCAGACTTTATTATTTTATTTGTAATAATCAAATTGGTTATGAGTTTAAGTATTCTTAGGTTTTGGGGCTGTTTTGAGATGCAGGGTAAAAGGTGGGTTCTAAACTCTTAAGTAAATCACATGTGTGCCATTATAACAATGTGTATCCTGTGGAAACCACAATCATGCATCTCACTAAAAATGTTTTCCAAATAACTAAAACTTGCCTGGGACTATAGCTCGTTGGTGGAACCCTTGCTTGCTGACATCTGCAAGACATCAACATACAAATAAACAGAAACAACTCAAGAGAGTTGTAAGTAAGTTAACAGTTTCAATTTAACTGTGTGAGCTTATATTCCAGGTTTTTAATCTAACAATGAATATTCCCCTCTTCTACTAGAACAAGCACATGGAACTATATATGAAGTCTGTTATAAGTCTCAGTGAGCAAAGACAGGTTGTTTTCTCCTCAGCATCTTCACTTTTTAAACGAGGGAGTTGGACTAGGGAGAAGTAAAGCTCTAGTTTTAGAACTGTGTGATTCCTTCTAAATTGAGCCCTTTTTGATCTTGCCATTTAAACACTTAATTATCCTGGGTGAACACAGCCAAGAAAGGCAATAAGAGATGGCCTTGCCATTTGGGAGTTTCCAAAGTCCTGTCTTTACAAAGACACTCTTGGGAAATAGACTGGACTAAATAATTTCCTTCCAAAATAGACTAGAATATTATCTCAAACAATAAAGCTTTTGAGTTCTTAGAACTCAAAATTCCATTCGAGAATCTGGCATTATGAAAATAAATTCTTAAGCAGTCAAAATAACTAGTTCATTATAGGAAAGCATGACCAAAATGATCTACTATTTCTTCATCATCACAATTATTTTGTGACACTATTACTAGTTTGAAATTGTACTTTTTGGTGTGTCCTTTGGAAAAATCCATATTAAGCTTGATGACAAAGAAAATAGGCTTAGTAGCTATTTAACAATAGTTACGGTAGAGCACTTTTTATTTTTTTCAAGCATAATTGTTAATGATTATTCTAACAGTCAAGATAAACAACTATAGATGAAAGAATTTACTATTAACTCTGTTGTGTCACATGAGATTATCGCTAAACATGCCCCTGCAGGTTAAGAAGTCCTCATTTGGCAGTAGCAATAAAAAGGCTCTATAAAGACAAGTACAACCACACAGGCAGCTTTCGTCACATTTGAAGTCGGTTTAACTCAGTCTTACATTGTTAGATAGCAAGCTAGCTCTTCCTTCCAGGCTAAACGCAACACCAACAGGATATGTAATGCATATAATAGAGTGGGCATGAGGAGTGGGAGTTTTAGCCAGTGCCTAGATGATTAAGTAAGTCAAAGTAAACAAATGACTAATCCTTACTAAAATGAGTTAAATGATCAAAATTCCCCCCCCCTTTTTTTTTTTTTGCTCAATTTAGTGTCAAAACTTGGATATTTTTGCACATAAATTGCACCTGTTTAGATGCACTAATCTTATTTCCTTTCCTGGAGTACTGCACAACTATTTGATATGGTCACTGATATTTTCTCTGAAACCTTATAAAGGGAATTCTCTTTTTGTGGAAACTCTACTGTGTCTGAACTTCTGAAGTACTATAAGCTGCATTATATTTTAGTGCTGAGGTTCTCCAAAGAAAACAGCCATCAAAATCTGTGAAGGAAAGGATATTTTTATGTAGCAGAAGCAATCACAATGACTCACTGGATGTTAATAGGGCATCTTAATACTCTGGACTTCGATATTAGTCTCAAAAGGTGTGCAGATGATTATCTCATAACATTGGTCTTGCATAGCCTCAAATCACTAGAGAGTAAACATGAAGAAAAGTCACATTGTCTCTTAACATATGAGAGGAATAGACATTCTAGCGGATTGTGCAGATGAAGCTGGTATGAGTAAGCGTGGCCCTCTCAGTGTCTGACGTTCTGAAGGTTACAGAAAATGTGATTAGACTTTTGTTCAGACACCCGTGCTCATAAAACCTTTTCTGGACCAAGCAAACTGATTGATGTCTAACAAGCTGAGAAGAATAACGACATAAAAAAGTAAGTTGGAAGATTACTCGGAGAACTCTAATGTCTTCAGTCCAAAATGTGGCTGCCTCACAGCAATGGTTTCCACGGAAATGGGATGTCCTTAAAACAGCTCCTTCACCGGGGAGCCTGAATCCCTGGGGCTTCAGAGACTTCTCTTAGTCCTTGGCAAAGTTGCTTCATCTGTGCTTTCACTGCTCTTTCCTAAGGTTTGGACTTTGCTGCAGGTTGAAGCTGCAGGTGAGGCTGCCTTAGATTGTTTATAGTTGCCATTGGCTACTGCACTCAGTTGTCCCTGCCTCTCAATGGGCCCCTCCTTTTGCTGCCCTTGCCTAATGTAGTCTAGGTATTTTCCCCCAAACTCTAACATGTGACTAATTTCCTATGTTGAATACTGATATTTGATTTTTTCTGTTGCTTAAAAGAAATGCAATTTTAGTTACTCCAACTGTTAAGATCCACAGGGACAAGAACAAATTATTTTGATTCACCAACAGAATCAGGAAAGTAAACTGAAATCAATAAGCCTGTGGTCTATCGTGACTGGAAGACAAATGCTCCAGTGCCGGGGGCCTATCCTCTGTACGTGTACAACTATTCAGGGCAGTTGCCTTAATTCGGGCCAGCGGAAATCTGGTGACAAACACTTGCTTTCTCTGGAGTGGTTGATTCTCAGTAATCTTATCTTGCTGTTTGTGTTCTTAGTGGCTCTCAGGTGATGGCTGGTTAGAGTTGTTCTCAGGTAAGTTGTAATATCTGTCACTGGCCCAGATCTTGAAGCTAACCTTGCAGGCTGGTTCTCACCATAACCACAACAAAGAGGCTATCATATAAAGAAACTGAAGACACACACTGCCACATGGAAATCACGGCCCTGATTCTGTGTTTGTTTCTTTATGCATCATACAAAAGGGTAATATACTCTGGTTCTTTAGACAAAGAGGATTCTAACTCCCACTTAAAAATCCACTGTGGCTCGAAGTTTACTGCACGTATTGTCCTTGCTTGGTGCCATAGTTTGAGCAGGACCCCTGGGCCCAGATCTGCCCCTCATAATGTTCTTCTTGTAGGTTTCTAGGACCCCCTGGATCCTTCTATTTCCCCATTCTCCCATGCTTCTTTCACCTGGAGTCCCAATAGGATGTCCTCCCCTCTGTCCCACTTTCCTGGTAAGTGAAGACTTTCATGGGACATGCCCCTTGGACTACTGTGCAGATATACGACATTCTCCACAGTTGACTGGAGAGTGAGGTCTGACTTTCACACGAACTCTGGTGCCCCATATTTGACCACATCCGCTGGATGGGGAGGCCTGGTGGCACTCAGAGGAAGGATAGCAGGCTACCAAGAAGATACTTGATACCCTATGAGCATATACAGGGGGAGGAAGTCCCCCTCAGTCACAGACATAAGGGAGAAGGGGAAAGGGGAAAATGGGAGTGAGGGAGGAATGGGAGAATATAAGGGAAGGGATAAGAGTTGAAATGTAAATCCATGGTGGCAGTCCTATTTCTGACTATCTCTCCCACGGACTATTGATTCTGATAGAAACATCAGATATTGGAGAGCACACACTTTACCTTCAGGCACGGTCCTTGGTATGTGTCCTTGTGTTTCACCCTCTCAGTCCCTAAGAATGTAGAAGTTGCTCTCCAGACAGTAAATTTAGAACTTGTTTAAGTGAACATGTGTGAAGTGCATAGAGTATTTGGAAGCCCGGTTTTCCCTATTTAAATCTCAAGTTTGATTATGTTAAATGTATCTTTTTGAAATCCTATAGCACTTTTCAACTCATCGGTTGGCAATTATCAATTCTTTGGAAATTATTACTGGGACAATGATAAACTGTATCATTCAAATTCAGAAGACTTTAACTCAATTGCCCTTTTTAAAATATATGAACAGAAGAGACAGTATTCTCCACGGATGAATATAAGATTTCTTTAGAGTATTTAGAAAATAAAGAGACTATCAAGGCTGATGGATCTGGACCTAGGGGGCCCTGCACAGACTGATAAACCAACCAAGGACATTGCAAACAGAGGATCTGTACCCTTGTTCAGGTGTAGCCAATGGACACCTAATCCTCCACATGGGGAAGTGGGGTGGAGCAGGGGACTGCCTCTGACAAGATCTTGGTGCCTGGGATTTGATCACTCCACCTGGGCAGAGAGGCCCTTTGGGAACACAGAAGAGGGGGATGCCAAAGGCCGATTGCTCATTGTCCAGATGAGACCCGGTAGGCTGTGGTCAGATGGTGGGAGAGGAGGACCCTACCTGCCAGAGGTCTAGAGGAGGCGGACAGATCAGGGGGAGAGGGTATAGGAAGATAAGAGTGAGGGAATTACAATCCAGATGTAATGTGAATAAATAAATAAATAAATAAATAAAATAAAGGAATATGTGGTACATGTAGTCACATAAAAATTTAAAAAAATAAAGAGTGAGAGTGAATAATACTCATTCTCTCTCTTGCTCAATCACTCTTTCTCACACACATGGGTACACATTCACATGTACACACACATATACATGTGCACACACATTCATGTTCAGGTGCACATAGACACACATGCACCTATGTATGTATGTATGTATGTATGTATGTTTGCATATCTTAGTACCATCAGTCCCTCTTAGGACAAAAAGTAAGGACTTGCAAAATTAAGTCCTTCGGTGCTTAAGAAGGCCACTTCCTATACACAGGCACCAACTTGTTTACCACTTTGTAGAACTGAAAGACTATCTATGCCAATATTACTGAAATGCAATTAAATCATTCATCTACAAACACCTAGTTAATTTTCTGGTGTTGGTTATAGATATTAGAAGAATTAAAAGCACCTGAAGACAATAAATTGTATTGTAGGGTTTAAATAGATGTCCATACTCTCACTTATATCTGGACAATGCAGCTCTTATGAAGTTCATGGTGCATTTAAGAGTTTGCTTATATAGCTACATTTTTGTCATTTAGAAATGACAGTACAAAAATAAATGTAAAGTTTTTCTATGTGAAGTGTAGACCTATTTCGAAGGCCTGAATGTCAAAGGAGTCTCTCCGATCTTTTGAAGACAGCAGCTAGGAATTAAAAACGACCCCATCTTAGTTGGTTAGATAATACTACAGAGAGTATTTCAAACTGCAGCTTCTGCTCCTATCACTGACTAGACCTACTTAAATTCACTAACCTCTTTAATGAGCTCCAAAAATAAAAGCACATTATAGAGAAAAGCTAAAGCACATCCACTATTTACAGAGACATGACACAGGGAGGGCATTTCTTCAGTCTGTGACCCAAATCACCCAGATCAGATTTAATGCAATATGGGAATCTGGGATTACAGCAGGGCTGTTATCTGGGTCTACGGTTAAATGCGAACATACCATTAAAAAGTACTGGATTTCCTGTGTCCAAAGAGTCAGTTCTTCCAGAGGATAAAATAAATTCATTCTTGTTCTCATGGACATCCTGAGGACTTAAAAAAAGAAATTATTTAAATTAAATGCAGTTTCCTTGAAATGTTATAGCTAATTCTGAAATATAAAATGGATGGGTAAGTAATCATGTTATTTCCGACAGTGCTAAAAAAAAAAAAAAAAAAAACACACACAAAAGGGAATTATCTCCTGATACCACACATCAGTGTGCAGACCTAACACACAGCCTGACAGGCACTCAGACAGGCACAGCATAAAAGCCTCCAGAGCTGCCATTACAGATTGATTCTCTTAAATGTCAAAGAATTCCCCAAGGAATCGTGGACCTGCTAAAGTTCTAGGACAAATGGGTTTATGCAGGTGATTTTGGCAGATGGGGCTAGACTGTGAGGGAAGAAACAACACGGAAAGTACGTTGAAATGGAAAAAGTGAGTAGGGAACAGGCCCAGAAAGGACACACCAGTGATAAGTTCCTGTAAGAAAAGTTTTGCCTAAGGTCAACATGGCTCTTCCTCCTCCGTATCGCTCCTCACTGAGATCCTCAAAGTGGTCCTGAACATAACAGTGAAAACAAAGTTAAAGACACATGTAGAAGCAAAGAGACAGTATGTTCTTTTCTGATTTTGGATATGGCCATAATCACACACAGGCTCCATGAAATAACAGTGAATTGACCAAATATGTCATATTACCACCAGCTTAAGAAGGGACAGATTGCAGCTCTGAAGAGCCTAACACTTTCCACCTTCAATGATCTTTATTTGTGAGACAAAAAGACACTGAGTTATGTACAACCTAACTCTCTGGGACATGATGAATTTTATGGGGGTGCTCAGGAGAGCCAAGCTTATTCAAATAGAGTTGAATAAATTCAAATGTGTCTGACTAGCATGATATTAGACATCCCAAATCCTTTTTGTTTACTTCAACACAGTCTAATGATGATGACTATACATTTGCTTAGATCGTAGCAAAGGTTTTTGTTTGTTTGTTTGTTTGTTGTTTGTTGTTTGTTTGCTGTGTGAAGAAATTGTACGTTTGTATTTTGCAGTGTAAGGAATCAGATTTCTGACTACAGCTCAGCTTTCAGGGGAGGAGTCTTTGTATATGACTAGGATTAAGGTCTCTAGGATGTGTCATGGAGTAAGTCGAAGAGAACTTTTCTGAGATAAGACCTAGAAGAAAACCCGAGGCAAACATCACCTCGAGGGGATGTGTTAGAATAAGTGGTGGATGTTCAACTTAAAACCTTTGAAACATTTTCTTCCTTTCTTTTGTATAAAAGACTGTTTTCCATGCATTCTTGTCTGTCCTTTTTCCTGGATCTGTCACTTTAACCTATAATTATGGTCTACCAAACTTCAAGCTATAAGAAAGGCTGAGCCAGCACTCTAAACACTGAGACACCAAAGTGAATTGTGGCCATGCCTCGGGCACACTCTCCAGTGAAAATCTGTTGCAAAAAAACTTTGGCAGAGGGGAGGAAAGTCATCTAGCTTTCAGTCCCATGAATGTTATTTCACTGGTTTCATGTGATAGGGCCATGACTGTAGAAAGAGTCAGAACCTTTACAGACACAGCAATGACGCAACAGAGGAGTGCTCCAAGGCTGTAATCTGAAACACTGCATTTACTTTGGAGGCAATTAATGCTGTTTAAAAAGGGGATTTGCCAACCAAATCGTTGAACATATCATTGCTTGTCAAGTCAGGATAGCTCCTGACATGTTGAATACAATAAACCATTTGCTTTTTGTTGTGATTGAGGAACTTGCCCAGGAAAAATGAAGATTCAGCACTAAATATCTGTATGAAAGAAAGCATCCCAGAACCATTCACAGTCAAAATTGAGCTGTGAATCTTTGTAAATTTGCTTAAGTGAATGGTAAACATTATTTGCTTACATACCAAAGAATGAAAACATCTCTGCTGACATGCCTCTTTTGATTTTTCTAAATCTTATCACCTGGTAATGCTTGTGCCTTGTTAGCATGTGCAAAACAACAACAGGAAAGATGTTTGAAATCTATCACTAAGCTGCTCCATTACTATGGCTTCTAGCATGTACATGTATGAAAATGACTTTTCTGTTGTTTTAAAAAAATATTACCAAAGAGTTAGTCACCTTAGAATATAATTTTAGGAATTGTGTAAGAAGACCTGTCATTTATTATAAGAATTCAAATTATTTGATAATATTTATGACATTGAAAGATTTTTGTTTTGTTTTTTAAGGTGGATAAAAGGTAGGGCAATGTTTCAAAAGAATATGTGGGTTGCTTATGACATTTCATTTTGGTCTGAATCACCAAACAATTGTTCAGGTGGAATTCCGCTCAGATGGGGTACTTGACACTGGGGCACACCTCCTTGGAGGCCACTTCACCTCTTGCCCAGTCACTTTTACTGATTTAGATTTTAGCTCATTGTTGAGCACTTGACGTTGAATTCTAAGCCTTTTCAAATGATAAACTTTTCTTTATAAACTCAACGTTAATTGTTGACTAAAAGTCAGTGTTAACCCTATGAAGTCATTCCATAGATGTACTACACTATGTCCACGTTAGTATCATTGCCAAGGGCTCTGTAGGGATGTCAACAGTTGAATCCATGTCATCTGTAACACTTGCACATGCTTTAATGCCAAGTGAATATAGCTACCTTGTTTTAAACAGTCATACGGTATACTAATTCTAATGAAAAACAGTAGGTCACTCAATATTGTCCTTCTACCCCAAATCCCCAAACATTTGTTAAGGTCTCTCTGACAAAGATTAGCATGGATACTCGGAATTGCTCAAGCAGGACTAATTCCATGTTTCAGCG
The DNA here is from genome assembly GCF_903995435.1 of Acomys russatus. Classification (NCBI taxonomy): domain Eukaryota; kingdom Metazoa; phylum Chordata; class Mammalia; order Rodentia; family Muridae; genus Acomys; species Acomys russatus. The sequence goes on from NC_067158.1 coordinate 51,265,213, forward strand.
AGGGAAAACTTGCCATGGAGACTGAGACGTGTCTTATCTGATGAACAGATTCACGCTTTTCATGATTTGGAGAACACAACCCACTCAGAATTGGATGCTATATAAAATTGGGGATAATCCTGCCTTTTCCTGGATGTTTCAGTATCTCAATACATTTTGGGTGTGTGTGTGCTAGGAATGGAACCCAAGGCTTTGTGCAATTTAGATAAATACTGGAAAATGCTTTTCCATTGAACTTTATGCTCAGCCCTCACCAAATAACTGTAGAGAGGGCAGACGATAATGTGGCTGAAGGTATGATGGCGGATAAGCAGCTGGCACATGCCTGAAAGAAGAGTACACATATTATGTCATGGCTTAGGCAATGATAACAAATTATCTACATGATATTGAGGTACTGTAGAAATTGTTATTTTTCAACACGACAATGCCAGTTTCCAGCTGTGGGCTAGAGCAGCTCCCAGTAAACACAAAAGCAACATTAGACTAGTTTCAAGAAGTCAGGAGTTGCTTCACTCTTCGTGACCTTCTTTCCAGAGGTAATCACATTGAAGAGTCCCTTTTAAAAGCATGTGTCTGTGTGGCGCATGTGTGTTTTCATGTGCATGAGCAAAAGTGTATGTGTGTGTTTGTGTATGTGTGTGTGTATGTGTGTGTTTGTGCATGCGTACATGTGTACACATGCAGAGGTCCAAGATTAACGCCATGATTACTCTCCCCCTCATTCACTGAGGCAGGATCACTCAGTTAAGCCCAGGGCTGCATAATTCAGTAACTCTGATTATTTAGCTTGCTCTACAGGTCTCCATCTTCACTTTCCAAACTGAGTTCACAGGTGTTTAGACATTCTTGGTTCTAAAGTAAATAGCTTCTTCCTGGAGTAATAAAAACTTTTGCTCTCACATTTGTTTCCCTGTATATAATCATTACATGTCCACTTCTTACACCCATTACAGACTTAGAATATTTATGTAAAGCAATGATAGATATTTTTGTTAATTATGGCTTTGTAAATGTAATCACAATAGACTACAAGTGTCTACCCTTCTCAAAAATTAATTTTATCCTGGATTCACCATTGTTTTATGTTATATGTGAAGTTAGCAATAATTACTTGGCAACACATGTTTATATTTGTTCTGTTTTCTTTTTCTAGAATACAAGTTGGTAGGACTTCTTCACTAAATTTAATTTTTTCTAACCTCCCTTCACTCTACTCTCAACTTTCAATCTGTTTTTTTTTTTTTTTTTTTCTTAGAATGGTTTTCTTAGCTGGCTACGTACTGCTCTGACATTTTTCTCTTAATCTATTTTAATTTCTGAGTTTCTTCTCGCTTGGCAAATTTCTTATTTTTGTAAAGAAATTTTGTTCTGGCTTGATGGTATGGAATATACATTTTCTTATTTTATCCTAGAATTTGAGAATTTTAAGTACCTGTGTTTGATACTTTCGTCTCTTCCCTGTGCTGGCTGCATTTCTTTCAAATGCTTTATAGGGGTTTGTTTACTTTAGTCCTTAGCTTTATGCTAGATGCTTTTGTAGGTGCCTGACCTCATTGGCTATTTCCTCATATTTAAAAGTAAAGTATTAGATGTACTGTTTGTAAGCTCATTGGTAGGTAGGGCTTAAGACTAAGACACTCATTGTTGGTTGAACAACTCTGTGACTTCTGAGCAGGTTTTGGAGGGCTGGGAGTTTGGGAGGGGCATTGAGTGATTCACTCCCAGTCGTTAATCTCTTATAGTGCACAGCTGTAAGGTGAGGGCTCTGTATAAGCATCATCCGTGCTTTCAGAACAACAGAGCAGATTCTCAGTACTTAAAGCTTTTTTAGATGCCTGTTCATTTGCTAATGAGAGGCAGAAAGGGTGTGGTCAGGATGAGGGGTCCTGGAGGAGTCAGGGGAGGGATGCACAATCAGAATATATTGTATGAATGAAATCTAATTTCTATATAAAACAAAAATTTAAAAAATTCAGGCTTTCACTTAGCTGTGGTTGGCAAAGAATCTCCCTCCAGCTCACTGCTAAAACAAGGCCACCAACATTTCTCCTGATGTTTATTAAAAGAACCTCAAGCTTTGGAGGGTTGAGATAAGGCAGTGACCTGAAACAGATGGCCAAGACGTAGAAGTGTACCTTCTTCCAAACCAGTCACAACAAAAAGCACACACTGCCTGAGGTTCATTGTCATGGTCAGCAGTACTAGGCCTTTCCCAGTGCTGGGACTTGGTGAGCTTCTCTGGTGTACGCCAGCCCTCATTTCACGGTTTATGCTGTTGGGTTTCAATTTCCCTCTGCTGTCACACCGTTTGCTACTTTCATTCTTCTTGGCATTTGTTGATTTCATTCTCCTATCATAATTTAATCTCTTTTTGTGGTGAAATTCATATATTATATTTTCCTTTTTGGAGATTTTAGGAAGAAGCAGAAGTAAAAAAAAAAAAAAAAAAAAAAAAAAAAAAAGGAGGGGTATTGAATCTATCTTTAAAACCAGAAGTGTTGACTTAGACTGTTACTATTTGATTTATTTACTTATTTTATATTAATTTTAGCATGCATAATAATGGGATTAATTGAGCCTTCTTCATATTTCCATTACATATGCCATTACACTTGGTTCTCATTCAAGTTTCTCCCTCCCCACCCTCCATAAGGTCTCTCCCTCCCCGTGTCATCTGATCTTTTGAAACATTTTAAAACTGACACATTGATAATATTTAACTTAATTTATATTTTAAAGTTGCTTTGCTGCCATCTGAACTATGTAGCACTAGCTATCCCAACTTCTATGAAAATAGGCGACTAAAATATTAAGAACTTTATTGTTCTCATCCCTTGCATTACTTTCTATGGGATGCTTAGTAGGAGTGTAAATGCAGCATTAATGAGGAACAGCAACATAAAACCACGCAGATGAACCCTTGCCATTGATTTATTTGGGTGTTTCTTTTGTAAATGTCAGTTTTTTCCTGTGGTCAGTGACATCAATTAATTGAAAACAAAGTGCAGAAACATGCAGATGCCTGTTTTAACAAGTGCATGCAGTGTGGCCTGCGGTAGGGCTTATTTTACAAACAATACCCACTCTTTAGAAGCTAGACAGAGAACAAGTTTAGACTTGAAATGAGCAAGTGGTGTTGGAACTAAGGAGGAAGGTTTTGGGTGTTCCTTCTTATCCTGTCAGAGAGAATTTCCCATGTATCTATAAGGAAATGGGCAGAAACAGATCTAGTGATCTTTCATTCAGCATATAAAATACATGTGGTATAAACTTTTCTTCATTGTCTTCTACTGCAAGGGATTCACGTATCACCTGCTGACAGAAAATGCCCAAACATTTTCCAACATTATTCTTACCTGTCTGCTATGTTTCTAATACAGTCACAATGATTTTCCTGTGCTAACTTGAAATTTACAAATGCAAAATTAATCAAATTCCATCTCACCAAGCCTAAAGTCTCTCCTGCATCAATACAATTACCAAATAGGCAGTGACCTAAGTAAAATAATTTACTTACATTCTACTGCCATAAATGGCATTTTTATCAGTGGCCAATAAGTAAATATACATATCCATTGTTTTCAGTTTCTTTCTTTCTACCTGATGGTCTACTAAAATCTATGTACTATATTCCAAAATCCAATCTGCTTTCAAGGCATCCACTTTAGTCACTTGTGCTGTAATTGCCATAATGTAGATCTTCAAGCATCCCAACAGTTAAAGCTCTGACATCAGTGCCACATGTGACATGAAGCGCAGCTTTGACCATTGATGTCACTTGGTTCAAAATATGTAAACTCTCCCTTCTACCCACAACACCGAATTCTGACTTCTTTAGTCTTTCCACAATTGTTGGATGCGACTTTTCCCATTCCTCCTGACTCGTGAACTAAGCCTTCTCCGAAAGCCATACCTTTCTCCTGTCATCCCACTGTGTAATTTCTCTTACCCATACTTTTGATCATATAATTTCTAATCTGAAATGGTTCTTCCTTGTGTTCTATGGCCTGCTTATCCCCAGGTTCCTAATTTGAATATCTCCATCAGCTGGTTTTCATGACTTGGCTCTAGCCCTCAACAGCTTAAACTGTATTGTAATCACTTTACTCATGCATTTACCTCCCGTGAAAGGCCTGACATCAGGGCTCACAGTACATTCTAGAGAAAGAGTTTCACAACCGGGCCTGGTGGTACGTGCCTTTAATCCCAGCACTCATATTGATGTGAATTCGAGGCCAGCCTGGTCTATCAAGAAAGTCCAGGACAGCCAAGGCTCCACAGAGAAAGCCTGTCTTGAAAAAAAGGAAGAAAGGAAAGACAGAAGAGGAAGGAAGGAAGAAAAGAAAGACAGAAGAGGAAAGAAGGAAGAAAGGAAGGAAAGAAGGAAGGAAGGAAGGAAGGAAGGAAGGAAGGAAGGAACAAAGGCTTTCACAACCAGTCTTGAATAACAGCTGTTTGTACTTGACCTGGGAAATTACACACACACACACACACACACACACACACACACACACACACACACACACGTCAGGATTTAGCCAAAAGAACAGAGTAAGATGCATTCAGAATGTCTTGAAAGCTGAAAAGAATGTGAAAACTTTTTTTTCCATTCTTTAATTTTATTAATTTATTCATATTACATCTCGATTGTTAGCCCTTCCCCTGTTTCCTCCCATTCTTCCCTCCCTCCCATTTCTCTTCTTCTCCCCTCCCCTGTGTTTGTGACTGAGGGAGACCTCCTCCCCCTATATATTCTCTTAGAATATCAAGTCTCTTCTTGGTAACTTGCTATCCTTCCTCTGAGTGCCACCAGGTCTCCCCATCCAGGGGACATGGTCAGAAAAGGGGCACCAGAGTTCGTGTGAGAGTCAGATCTCACTCTCCACTCAACGGTGGAGAATAGCCTGTTCGTCGGCTAGGTCTTGGTAGGGGTTTGAAGCTTACTGCCTATATTCTCCTTGGCTGGTGCCTTAGTTTGAGGAGGACCCCAGGATCCAGATCTGCCTGTCATAAAGTTCTTCTTGTAGGTTTCCAGGACCCTGTGGGTCCTACTATTTCCCCTTTCTTCCATGCTACTCTTGCCTAAAGTCTCAATAGGATGTCCTCTCCTCTGACCCACTTTCTTGGTAAGTAAAGATTTTCATGGTACGTATCCCTTGGACTAGTGTTTTGATATAAGTGAGTATATACCGTTTGTCTCTTTTTGCTTCTGGGTGAACTCACTCATTATGATAATTTCTAGATCAATCCATTTGTCCACAAATTTCGGGAATTCCTCGTTTTTAATAGCTGAGTAGTATTCCATCGTGTAAATATACCACAGTTTCTTAGTCCAAGAATGTGAAAACTTTTTAATGTAATCTTTTATATGCTATGGATTAATTGTTCAAAAAACAGTTTTACTGGAAAAAAGACTTATTTGTAATTTTTAAAAATTAAAATATGATTACATCTTTTCACCCTCTCCTTCCTCCAAACTTTCCCAACAATGTGTATTCTCTCACTCTCTCTCAAATTGGCAGCCCCTTCTTTCCTAGTTATTGTTGTGTATTGAGTATACATACATAACACCTAAATATATAAATACAACTTGCTTAGTTCATTTAGTGTTGCTTGTGTTTTATGATTTTAGTGTTGACCATTCAGTATTGGATAGTCAATTAGGGGTTCTTCCTTGAGTTGGGGGTGACAATTTCTCTCTCAACAGTTATTATCTGAAAAGGAGATATAGCCTGGGCGCCCTCAGCTCTCCTGTACACTTTTTCTTGTCCTTTGGAGTCTAAGAACAAGAGAAGTTTGGGCAAGCTGCAGGCTTGTGCTTTCATTTTGCCTTCTATGTTCCCTTGGGCTGTTTTTCCCAGTGGTTTATAAGTCTTCAGTGACGCCTCGGTGCTTAAACTGAAATAATGATGCAGCTGGTGGGAGGGACGGACGCACTCCAGCTCCCATTGGGAAATACCTTATTTCCTCCCGGGTTCTCTAGGGAACAGGAGTTGTTTTTGAACTTACAGCTTCTTCTCCCTTCGCTGTGTGTTCTCTCTTCTTAGAAAAGAGGAAGTTGGGGGGGGGGAGGAAATGAACTGTTTTGCATTGCACTCCAGGCCCCCCCTTCCCCGTGTCAAGTTCTGCATTGCAATGATCCCCTGTAAAATGTGCCCACTGTGAAAGAAACATGGTGAGAACATGCTACATCCGACTTTTAATTATAGTGGTAGTAAACACTCCTTGTGAGCTCAGCGAAAGCTACTCTGCAGGTTTGCTTTCTTTTTTGTAGAGAAGGACTAGACACAATTAGAGGGAAATTATCAAAGGGCAGAGCTGAGACCAAGTCCCTACCACAATCTCGATGTACATTTACAGATAACAAGGTCGTAATTATACTTACTAAATAATGGTATTAGGTTATGCTCCAGCAGAGGGATTTTTTTTCTTTTAACTCTTGCTGTGGTTGCTTATGACTCTGTCTCACTACGCAGCTCTGACTGGCCCTGTATATGAAGCAATCACCCTGCCTCTAACTCCCAACTGCTGCAAGGCATAAGCCACCGCACCTGGGCCTCTTTAAACTCTTTAAGTTTTTACTTTAATTGTATGTAAGTTAAAAAAAAAAAACTATATGTAACTATATCCAGTTCCAACAAAATCTATCTTTTATAGCCAATATTTTTTATCTATACTCTCTTATTATTTTAAAGCAAGCTTCATTTTTCATTGATAATTATTTGTAAAGATGTACACAGGAGCTTTATTAGTAGTCTTGTAATAAAAGAGGAAAACCAGTTTACTTCAACTAATGAAGTTTATCTTCTACCTGGGAACCATACTTTGTTACTGTAAATTTTAAAGAGCATGTGGGGGTTTCATAGCATGTTGAATTTGTAAAGCTCATGTGGACACATGATTATGCGAGCTAACGCTGTCCCTGTGATTAATCTGCTCTGTACACAGTAGCACTCAGGGTTCAGGAACGCCCTTCTTCTGGTCACCTAGTAACTTTTCACTGGTCAACAACAAGCGGAATAAACTCTTAGGTTGCCCGAGAATGCTCAAGCTGGCTGACTTGGATCATCTCCGAGGCTTTAGGAGAAATAACCGTTGCCAACTTTGAATGTGCTAAATCTTTGTGCTTTGTTGGCAGGGGACAGATACATTATTTCTGGAGCTTAGAAATGGACACAGAAGACATAGGATCAGGTAAATTAGGCCAAATATTGAAGCAGATTTGGAGACAAAACCAAATGTTAAAGCAGGCGCTCCTGAGTGATGATCTCTGTGAGGTGGCTGGAGGAGCCACTCAGATAGCCACCGTGATCTTTTTGGGCCAAGGACTCAACGAAGCCCTTTATCAGTTGTTGGAACACACTGCAGGGTGCCTTCGGTCCACCTGCCAGCAGCTGTATATCCTGCTTGACAAGGATAATCAATGCATCTGGAGACAAGGCAAGTAGTCTCTTTTGTTTGCTTGAGCTTATGCTTTCTTTAAAATACTCACTTGAGCAGAGTCTAAAAGGGGGGACGTATAGGAGTACAGTGAATGTGGAATCTCTGGTTACGAGAAACTGACATCATTACAGGGAAGGTGGGGGAATACAAAGCTTCTCAGGAATTAAAGGCTCCTCCAGGGGCCTGGGTCACTCTTTAAGGAAGGGAACTTAGAGCTCTGCTAGGAAATCTATGAATTTAACCTGACGCCTAAACAATGAATTGGAGCCAGGCAACTAAAAACCCAGGTTCTTGGTCTGTTCTTTGTAAGACTCCAGCCATGGGGGTTAGGAAAGTACAGGCCTAACTGAAGCAGAATAAGCAGTTTTTCTATATTGGAATAGTGTGATCTAACTCTAGGGCCATTTGAGCCTAGTCCTATTCATTACAAGAACACTGGAAAGACTGGATGAGCTAGGAGAGGAAGCTGGATTGCTAACACACTGAAGGCAGGAGGTAAATTCTTGGCACTATGACCAGGTGTGTGCGCTCAAACATACAGCAAGTATGGATAACACAGTATCTGAAGAATAAGGTCGCAGCAGCAAATGCTTTCAGAATCCAGGTGGCATTATGAAATCCAGCACCAGACATGCAGCATCAGGGCAAGCGTATAGGCCTTGTCAGTCTGGACTCCAGAGTAGGCAGCACAAGGAAGTCAGTCTAGAGAACAATTAGTGAACATCAAAGAAGTCAGTTCCAAAGGTTTGTGTCCCCAGAGCCCCAGCAGCAGCAGCTCAGTACCAGTTAGTCTCAGGAAGGGATTGAATAGAGTCCTAGACAGCAAGCCAAGGCAAGTACTCAGCTACCAGAAAGAACGAGTTCCAAATACACATGGGATCTCAGGCTCAAGACAAAGACTGAGTTGTAGAACTGCAGTGCAAAGGCAAGCCCAGACTAGTGAGAGGAAGATTTGGTGACACGGAGGCCTGTGGACTCTGGGTAGAGATCCCCAGCTCAGAGCTGAGTTTACAGAAAGGTTGAAAAAAAAAAGGCCTGAAAAAAAAAAAAAATGAGAAGAGATGCACAGATGGGAGCTTGGGATGAAATCAGGATGCAGTAAGAAACCGATCAACTGAGATATTTATGATGCTTACAGTCTCAGAGTAGAGCGGTCTGTGTCAGTTTGTTTGTCATTGATTGGCCACTGCAGGATCCAGCCAGAGAATGATGTGGTCAAAATGTGACAGATCCTAATGGCCACATGCTCAGCAGGAGGGAGGATTGAATTTCCCACCAAAATACAGCATAGGTGCCTTCGTACATCACAGCTGTAGCCTTTCTGCTATTTACCTGTCCTGGGGTACTCAGATAATCTTATGTCTGATATTTGAAATGGATAATAGATACAGCATAATATGTCCCAAGGCAAGGTTACAACTGTCAAATATAGCAAATGATTAAGGACTTGCTGACTCCTTTTTTTACTTTGGAGAAGGCACCATCACATTTGTCAGTAAAGGTTAAAGCACACTCATGGCCAAAATGCATCAGCTTCAGCCCTTGGCTACTATGTTAAAGCCAGCGTTTTCTTTAATTCTAGTTATATGAGTCTTAGGAGGGCGTACTGTGCAAATATCTCCTTCGCCTGTGCAGAAGCATAATTTGACTTAGTTTTTACTTCTTTGTGTGTGCACATGTATAGAAATTACTGCTTTCATAGACTGCCTCACAAACATGAATGAACATTTGGGGAACACTGCTATGCTTCTAAAGAAAGAAGAAAAGAAGATGTGTAATTTATGCAGCATGCATGAGGACCGTACTCCACAGCACACAATGTTGCCCATTCAAGACACCAAAGCAACAGACATCGCTCCAAGAGGGGAACTAAATGTCATGGAAACAGCTACTGTTTCTCCTACAAATGCAGGGGAGAGCCATTACCCAGACCAGGTCCAGTTAAAGGAAAATAAAACACCGATAGATTCTGAATTAGAGGGAAAAGAAAACAATGCATCATTGAGTGGAAGCGTAATACGGCAAGAAGAATCACAGAGCACAGTGTTCTCAGATAATACAGAAAATGAAGATGAAAAACAAATAGAACACATGACTGCTGAGAACATAGACAGCAACAAGGAAGACATTCATGATGTAATCCAGACAACAGCAAGGGAAATTCGAGAGACCTCAGAAAGCCAAAGAGAAAAGATTACCACATCCCCAACAGCATGGGATGTCTCCAGTAAGGACGGGCATAATCTTCATAATGAGTCAGAGAGTCTAAAACAAAAGACTAACATAATGGAAAAGGAGTAAGTAAAAACACCGTGAGAAGCGCGTATGTATGCCTACTTATCCACGCATTTTCTGTAGTTGCTAAGTGTCTTAATCCTGCTGCTGTGACAAACTACCATACACTGGTTTGTTAAGAGTGGAAAAGTTAATTTCTCACAGTTCTGGAGGTGAAGCCAAACAAGGCACAGGAGAATCACTGTTGACTGAAAGCTTACTAACTCATAGATGGTACCTCCTTGCCGCATTCTCAAATAGTATAAGAGGCAAACTAGTTTCAAGGCTCTGTGTTAATAACACGAATCCTACTCATGAGAGTCTTGTCCTAGTTAGCTTGCTCAAAGGCATCGTCACCTAACACAGTCACTGATATAATAAAATCTCAACATATGAGAAAATATACAATGAGGTTTTATAGTTTCATGTCTCCAAAAGTTACTATAAATCACTAATTCAGATTAAAATCACCCCACAGAAATTTATGTGGCTGCTATTGCTAATACCACCCTCTCCTTCACAATTTTAGAAAACATGAATAATAAATGTGCTTTAACAGAATAATAATTAGTTATGATAGTAGATACAATAAATGCTCAGAACATGAACACTTTTATAAATAACAAAGCTAAGTTTTAGTGAAAGAAGTGATTTTTAATATTTCAGAATGTTAAAACATTAAAAGACAATTTTAGCATGAGTCTATAAATGATAAATATATGTTTAATATCTCCAAGGTATATATGTATATCCCTAAAATCATTGTCATCAGTCTTTAAACTTTGTCTTCAGTACTACAGGGGACTTATAAGTAGGCTTTGCAGAGTTTTTATGGGTAAATGTGCATGCTCACACCTATTTAACCCTTAGAAAATTGTCAGGAGTTTTTAAAATCAGATTCTCTAAAAGCCCAGGACATAAAGAAGAGAGAAAGACTGATGTATTTTTTATGAGCTATCTCCCTTCTGCAAGGTAGCAGTAATTCTTTGTTTAGGTTGATATATTTCCAGAAAAGTGCCACATTTCCTTAGAAAGACAAAATTAACTTTTATTTGTTGTCTTATTATTAACTAGTTTTTTTTTTTTTGACATTAGGTAACTTGCTTCATGTTTCCTTTCTCCTTTCTTTTTCTTTGTGTGTTTATTTTTGGTCTCAGTCTTTCAGTTGTAAGGATGCTACCTCCTTCTTTGGAGTCTTTGCTGGCAAATGAGACTGACAGAAGGGCCTAGTGTTGGACTACTCTGCAGTGCTCACACTCAGCTAAACGTCAGTGAACTAGTTGATGCCAGGACTGTCTACTTCCACCACCCCACCCCTCCTCAGTGAGGTTCTTGACCCTTACCCATCTCTGCAGAACATGCTGATGCTCTACTCTACTGTGCAGATACACAGCATGACTGAGAGAATGTTCTTTAGCAAGTACTTTTACTTTCATTGATCACGGAGCTTTATAAAAAAAAAAAAAAAAAAGAAAGTAATGTACCCACAGCAAAGAGAATTTAATGAATTCTATAGATGACTTTTTCAATGCTTGGAAGACCTCCACAGCTTGAAAGAGTTACTAGTCCCTGACAAATAGCTTCTAAAGTAGTCAATGTGTGGTTTCCCATTTCATTTGAGAAAAACATGGGCACTTCATATCCTCCCATTCAGAAATGACTCAGAACACCAGCTAGTGACTCACTCACTGCCTGCACCACTCCCTCTAACACCTCTTTAGGTGTTCCCTGGTTAGCGACTTCCTCTTTGTGGCATTGGAGCAGTTGTGCTTGGCTTGCATATTTACAAAGATGACTCTTCACAGCAATCCCCAGGCTAGGAAGCCATCACACCACATAAAAGTTTATCTAATAAACAAAACTGTGCTTAGAAACTGCTGTGGTTCCTCCACCTTCATTACCCCCCAAACCCCATCCTTTGGGGTAGCTGTACTAAGTGTGTAAACAAAAGGGAAAAGACTAAGTTAGTGCGACCTATTTAATAACAACACAAGTCATATTTGACCAGTACTATGGAGTATGGATCTACTTACAAGTCTCATCTCTGCTTTGTCCTTTGGGAACCACGCCTTGTAGTGGTGGGGTGCCTTGAGATGGTTTCCAGGACACAGAGGAGAACGTTCCCAGAACAATAAGAAGTGTTGAAAAATGTTTGTCTTTTTCTGAATTATCATTACATCAATAAACAAAAGAAGCTAATCAGATCAGCAGGCTGGATAACTTTCTTAAGTTGAGGATTCTAAACTTAAATAAGTGACCTTTGTGAGATAAACACTTGGATACATTTCTTTATGGAAGTTATCCTTCAAATTGTTTTCAACAGTAAATGAAAAACAGCTAAAACTTTAACATATACTTGAGAACATAATGCTATGTTCCCTATAGTTTCCACTCATTTATCGTCGACACTGCCTTTGTGTCAAGTATTTCTCTGTTGTAAAATAAGTAGCATTGAGGAAGAACCCCAAGTAAATGGTTTAAACATAGGTAATTAAATTATTATTGAGCATACGGTTTATTCAAATTCATTACAATTAAAGAGCTTTAACTGTTGCATCTCATTCAAACTTCCCATGATCCTAGATTAAATAATAATTTCTAGGTGTAGTGGATGGAGTGATCATTACTCAGGGAAGATTTGCAAAAGGCACAACATTATTTGAGAGCTTTTTCTACTACATTAAAGATCAGAGTCAACTCTTAGTTCTAAAAACTGAACATCTATGAGGTTGGTAGCTCAGTCTCAGTTTTCCTGTCTATAAAAATAATAAAGATACTCGTACTTGACACAAACGTTATTAATACTAAGCAAAACTGTGTGGCCTAAAACCCAACCCCAGAGAGTCTATTGACTAGTTTGAGAGGTTATGATAGTCATGGGAAACAGAAAATGCCCTGTCTCAAATTTGTATTCAATTTTATAAGGCTCTAAAAATTGCTGCAAAAATGGTGTTGAAGAAAAATAAAATAGTTAAATGTTTACAAGATGATTTTAGGATTAGAAAGAGTCTACTCTTACTTACTGGCATTAGTGTATAAAAAAACCAACCCAACCCTTCAATAAATATCACTATTTGGTCTAGTGTTCCTGGACAATTTCTGTGCCTCATATCCATCACTTTCTTTTAAGGGAACAGGAGTCATACAGATCCCTAGCAGGAAGGCAGACCCACTGGCAAACAAGAGGCTTTAGGTTCAGTGTTTTATACTGAAACATTTAAGATGAGCAACTTCCTCATTCTTCTTCCTCTCCAAGTCAAGGGCTTGGCAGCCTTTTTCTCTCCAGAAGAAACTGTTCAGAATTTCAAGTCTTCCTGGACAGGTTAAAGGTGGTGCGTGAGCTTCTGTGGAAGGAAGCAGTTAGCTTCTCTTCATTGTCCTACAATAGAGCAAACTATCAATTTCTTTTTTAATTTTCTTTCTGTCTCTGTCTCCCTCTGTGTCCATCTGTCTGTCTGTCTCTCTCTGCCTCTGTGTCCCTCTATGTTTCTCTCTGTGTGTCTCTCTCTCTGAGGAGAGGAAAGATGTGCACATGCATTTGTCCTTTTGTTTTCAATAAAGATAAGCTGAAACTTTCCTTTTCCTGGCTTTTCTTTTTTTTTTTTTTTTTTTTTTTTTTTTGTAAAGCAGGAAGCATTTATTTTAACATCTACCATGAAGCGATACAGTCCAGTGTGGTGGAGAAGGCACGGCCACCAGAGCTGAGACACTTAGTCATATGTCACCAACCAAAAGACAGATAAAAGGATGCCAGCTTTTCACTCACTCCAGTACCCCAGCCCATGGAATGGTGTGGCTCAGAGTCCAGTTTCCAGCTATCCCAAAGAAGACTTTTCATTTTTAAATCATCAGAAAAGGGAATCTATTCTTGTGATCCCAGAGGACCTCACCATACGGGCATTCCTTTCCTCACAGTTAAGCAAATATTTTAGCTTATTTTAAAAGATCATTGATATTTGAATTTTATTATATGCTGAATAAAAGTGAGAAAGATATCACTTTGATAATGAAGATAGTCAAAAACATTATACGTAGCTTATGCACTGAGCTAACGTACTTAATAGAGTATGGGTAATTTCCCTACAATGTGAAGGCATAGTCCCTTATATTAGCTATAGAACTGTATATTTAATTCAAAGCTTTCCTTTGACATAGATAGTATTTTCACCCTGTAATGCAGAAAACTATGGAATACAGAGTCTGAATGTCCTTGATCACAGAGTCAATAAATGGAAGAACTAAACTTCACATTAAAGCAATGTGCTTCACACTGTGTACCCTTCTGCATCTGGCTGGAAAGAACTTGGGTAGGATAGTTCCAAAACGAGGCTCACTCTTCTTTTGCTGCAGGTATCTCGGGGTGCTGAGTGAGGGGACTGACCCTCAAGTCTCTTGTTACATCACAGCGCCATCGCATGTCCTGCAGCAATTTGATTGCCAGATAACTAACAGCATGAGCTCCTTTGTGGTGAGTGATAATGAAGAGTTGGTCAGCAATGTCATCACTGTTAAATGCGTGGATAAGGACATGAAAATTCCATTCCCAATATGCATTGCAATTCCGTTCAAGGCACGCTACAAGGGAAATTACAGAGACATCATGGTGAAAATGTCTGACACACACTTTCAGTCAAGTTACCTAACCCCAAGTTCACTGGAAAGAATGAGGGGATCTTATAAGGTCAGTAAACCTGGGTGCAACTAGATTTGTTGTTTGTCTTTTCTTATAATTCAGAATATTATGTTGTACGGTAGCAATAATTGTTCTGTTGCATGAGAACACACTTGTGCTAACACTTTCATGATTAAAAAAAAAAACCTATAAAGTTCAAACTGGAGAAATTATTTGCCAGAGTTAGGAAGCGAGAACTTGGGCCTAGGACTTGGCATCTGGAAAACAACCAACATGATATCTTAATTGACCTGATGGTTTAGACTAACTTCATAATAACTTCATGTTAACGAACGTGTTAGACTACTGCGTAATCATTAGAATCTTCAGGTGCTACAGTGTTGTTGTTTCTTGTTTGTTTTTTGTTCTTTATGGGTTCAGAGAATATAAAAAAGTGAAAACTGTATTTGTATGCTTTGATAATTCTATCAATGGAATTTAGTCTAAACATTGAGGATTGTATGTTTGATAGTTAGGATGTGGGCAATAAAGAAAAACAAATCTGGTTCCCACGTTTGTCCATCCAGATGGATCAAAACACCTCTCTGGCTAGGCATGGTGGCCTCATGCCTTTAATCCCAGCACTCTAGAGGCAAAGGCATGTAGATCTCTGAGTTTGAAGGCCAGCCTGGTCTACAGAGAGAGTTCCAGGACAACCAGGGTTTTTATACGGAGAAACCCGGTCTTGAAACTGGCCCCCTGAAAAAGAAAAAACTTTCTGTGATTCAAATTTTTTATTTGAAAATTAATAAAATAATGTCTGCCTGGTAAGATTTCAAAGATTAAATAAACAAACTACTTAAGGCAGTAGGGGAAAGGCTTCATATAAGCGAGTTGTTAATAAGTTATCATTATTTGAAACAAACTCTATTGTAAAAATAAAGCTCTCTGTATCACAAATTAAAATGTTGCTGGGACAGAATCAAGACTTACAAAATTTAGGATTATACAGCTGAGGAGGGCTCGAGTAACATGTGTTTTGTGGGTTACTGCACTTATTTTTAACCAATTAAAATGTTCATGTTTTTATATGCAAATAGTTATTTGATGAGGACAAAGAAGAATACATGTTAAAATCTTCATAATACATTCTGTCCTTTTGGATTGTTTACAAATCAAAATGAGGCAATATAGCTGAATTGTAAAGCTAAGTCTACTCTCATTACCCCATTCATGTGACTAATACCCGTTGGAGCTGGACTGGCTGCCTGTGAGTTTGGAATTCGCCTTGGCATTGCTCTAGGGTAGGCTTCTTAATATTCGCCAGTCCATGTGTCCTTTATAGCAAGTACTTTAGAAACTGCTCACAGTGCAAATGCCTTGCCAGAGAGGCTTGAAAGATGTTCTGTGAATGAATGAATAATCAAGACACAAGAAAAATTAAGAGGATCATTGTCTACTTAAAAAAAAAACTATACTTTTCTTTACACTGAAGGCTAATGAGAGTTATCTCTCTAATTTTAGCTCAAGAACATTTGTGTTCTGGATGCATTCCAAAGTTTTACTTGGGTTCTATGACATTTAAGCATTCTATTTCCCAAAGGCCCTTTTTGCTTTCCCCCAGTATCTGCCAAATGTCTCAGTGCTCAGCAACGGCCACTTGTTCCCAGGAGAACTTTTCTTCATGCTGCTTTCCCTCTGGCCACCGAAGAAGGATCATTGTGCTCAGAATTTCCCCAACCTTGATACTGTGAAATGTTTCCCTCAGTCAGCTTGCAAATGATAGATTATTTTCCAATGTGAATAAGCCCGAAATGCTTGTGTGTGTGCATGTACTATTAGCCAGTCACGCTGGGTGGGGTCCAGCTGGTACTTAGGGAAGCACGGATAGAATATATTGCTTCTGAGACTGCTTCTTCTTTTAAAGCATTGGTGACCATACACATAGAACGTTTTGCTTTCATTTATAGACTCAGTTTCATTTTGCAATCTAAAATCTGTTGAGTATGTGACTGAATATATGATTATATTTGAATATAATTATACAAGAAAGAAACAGTGTATTTCTGTACAGTGATCTATTTCTACCACAGAAAGAAACTTAGACAATGACTTTATTGTGGCATCTGAAGATGTTGTGATCTGTCAGGGGGAAGAAATTTTCTGACAATACATACGCTACAATTTTAGAGAAACACGCCCAACTAATAAATTTTTATTCCTTGGAATTCTGTAAAATAACATAGAAACTTCTATATGAGATCTACATATAAAATTCATTCTAGCCTCCTCAAAAAAATCATTCTAGCCAATGGTGTCTAGGATTCCAGAGGCAATTAAAATTGTGAAAGATATTATAGCTACATATTACACATGTGAGGATTTAATTTAAGTTACAAAATACTTTTATTTCTCACTACTCTGTTGGGAAGTAAGCCCAAGCTTGAGAATCTCTTTTTTTCCTTCCTTTTTGTTTTTCATTCTTTCTTTAATCCATTTACAGCCTGATCACAGCCTTCCCCTTCCTCTCCTCCCAGTCCCACCCTCATCCCTCCTCTCACTGCCATTCCTCCCATCTTCTTCTGAGAGCAGGGAAGGCTCCTAAGAAATACCAAGCCACTCTGGCATCTCTAGTTGCAGCAAGAATAAACATAACTTCTCCTACTGAAGCCTGACAAGGCAGCCCTGCCTAGGGCAAAGGGATCCAAAGGCAGGCAACGGAGTCTTAAGCAGCCCCTATTCCCATTATTAAGGGACCCACGGGATGACCAGACTGCACTTCTGCTACATAACTGCAGGGATAGGGTCAGGTTTATCCCATGTACACTATTTGATTGTTGCTTTGTCTCTGTGAGCCCCCGCTGGCCCAGGTTACTTTACTCTATAGGCCTTCTTGTGATGTTCTTGACCCCTCCAGCTCCCTCGGCTCCCCATCCTCCCTCCCCATCCATCTTCCATCAGACTCCCCTACTTTGGCCTACTGTTTGGCTGTGGGTCTTTGCATCTGCTTCCAGCAGCAATGAGGAGCCCAACTCTAAGATGCACCCTATGGGAAGGAGCCAAGCCCTGTCACTATTGTTGTTGTTGTTTAGTTTTCCATAGCTCACAGAATAAGTATGAGATGTGTACTTATCCAGAAACAATGCTATGGCTTCCTTCATTAACGTGTCTTTTACTCTGTACAGGGGACTTGTGCTGCAGTGAATGTTTACAAGTTGGGGATGTTTTCTGTAGTGTCGTGTTTAAAAAAGCAGTCCTTCACAGTGACAAAAAAAGGGCTCACTCTGAAGTCAAGCATGGATACCCGGATATCCTTCAGTTACCCTGTGGGAATTTTCAGCTCACCAGTGCTTGTACAATTGAAGGTAAAAATTAAAAAGAGAATTGATTAGATCCTATGTCTACTGTGGGTCACACATGGCCCTAAGGACACAGAGGATGCAAGTCTTTCATCTGTCCATAAAGCTAATAATTTCTTGTATTAGGAATCTTCTATAATGACTTGATTGATGTGGTAAGCATTTTGAGCATGTTCTGAAATAAATATCTGCTTTGAAAAATTTGCAAGGCTTTCCTCAATATTATTATTATTATTATTATTTTTTGCTTATATTTGTCAACAAACACATGCTGCAAGACAGTGGCTGACAAATTTGGGGACACTTAAGTAAATCCAGATTTCCATATGAATGGTTGGAAAAATAAGATGCTAGTGGTCCATTCAACTGTTTATTGCCATGACTTTTGGATTCTATTAATAAAGAAAATTAGCTTTGTTGGAACAAACATTGTTTTAACAATGTCTATTACTATATTTAGGTGCATCCCAGAGGTTTATTTTCTCCAGTGACACTCCTTATCATTCAGGCTTGTCTGTCTCATTCTCGCTTTCCCATTTCTTTCAGGTCTAATCACAAATAGTAAGTCAAAGAGAGAGAGAGGGAAGAAACATTAATCGTAATTCTTCATTCACAAAAATTACTATAAAATTTGAATTATGTAAGCTTTTTGTTATTAACCATTCTGATGTGAAAGGAACTGAAGCAAATATAGTCTTGCTTTTTAACTTTGTGTGGATCACATGATCTAAGACTAGTTACAGTTGGAAAGTACACCAAATGGCACTTTTGTTTTCTTGATCATATTGTTGTTTATAGTTAAAAATAGTGTTTATGTGTGTGCCTACGTGTGTGTGGGTCTGTCTGTCTGTCTGTCTGTCTGTCTGTCTGTGTTTGTGTCTGTGTCTGTGTATCTGTATGGGAAGGAAACCACATTTTAAGAGATTTTACTCAATTTGTGATTTTTATATAAACTTTTATTTCCAGGCAACAACATACAGAGAAACACATAAAATGCTTTCCCTAAAATGTTGTTTTAGGGGCATACTAATACTTGCATATTCTGAGTCTATTTGTGCATCTGTGTCTATGAGTGTGTATGCATGGACATGGGCATATTTTCTTTTCTCCTTTGTGTAGATCCAGCCCGTTGACCCTTCTCTGGTGTCATATTTAAGAGCACATCAAGATCCTTCTTATTCAGTATTGTCCACGAGTCCCCTTATCCACGTCCAGCACCCATCAACTCATTCCTTTCAGAAGCCAGTCACTGTAATCCTCCCTTGTTCTCCTCTCTCCGAAAAAAAGAACCTTGAGTCTGAGAAAGATCACAGCAGACCAGAGAGCGCCATGGTGCACAGGATCCTACCAACTCCCTTGTACTTCCACAAGTAAGTCAGAGACCTTACTATAGCTAAGTGATTTAATGGGAGAAAAAGAACCTTTTGCGGTTAACCATACTCAGGTAGTTTGCATTTAAATCTCATTAGTAAATGGTATGAATTATGTCCTTATTGTTGATGCACAATAGGAAAAGTTTTAGTTCTAATGGACTCAAAACTGTGCCATGTGAAATTTGGTGCTTTCTAGTAATATACATACAAGAGTACTCCTTTCAAGAATTTAGGATACGATTAGTTATGAGAAGGCAACATAGTACTTATAATTTTATTTAATGTAAGAAAAGATGATTTTGATTTAAAAAATAAATTAAATTTGAATTTATATTTACCCATAAGTAGATTCTTTCTACCAAGTTATATAATCAAACAACACCTTCATAAATATAGTAAAAAATACACATTAACTCACCACGCAAAATAAACAAATAGAACATATTGTAGGACATTAAAACTGATCTTAACTCACACCATTCAATTTAAGATTAATTTTATTTTCTAATAGAAAAAGCAAAAGGGAGGTGTCTTTCTATTCATTAAACATGAAAGTACTTCTTTTGGAAAGACACTGTAGAAAGTCTGCTTTGTATATTGTTGCCCGTATTATCATTTTTTATCAATGTGAAGACTTAAGTGTAGTGATGCTAAGAACCTCTTCAAGTCTGCTAACTAGTGAGAGGTGTAGTCATGAACTGAACCCACATACTTCCTCTCTGTCGAGTAGCTAGCATCTGTCTAGATGAATGGTTATACTCCCTTGCCTACTGTTCTTGAAGCTTGGAGAAATATTATGTTCATTTGTGGCCAAGGAAAGAAATAAAACATTCCTTACAGTAAGATGAATGAGAGAGAACATAGCTGTAGACATGATCCAGTTGTGCACAAGTCGGCTACTCAACATCACCAGCCGAGCCAATTTCTAACCTGCTTTCAAAATTCTTTACTTCTCTTAGTTTCATCGCCATGCATCTACAGTAATATGTCATATACTTTCTTCACATTGCAGTTCAAAATACCCAAATGCTAAAAAAAATGTGTCCTCTAAAACTACCTTAGGATGATATTTAAATTATTGTTTTTATTGTTTCTTATAAGTTCTCATATTTGTATTTGCCACCTATAAAAATTTCCTATAGTCTTGATAGTCTCTTGCTAATTATTTATTTTTTTGTATTAATGCCTTTGCCTTCTAAAAATTTGATCCTTTATTTGATAATTCCAAATCATTAGTCTTGAGAATTCCTGTCTGTAGCTATTTCTTCCATTAACTGTCACTCATGGCTCTATTTCTTTATCTGGGAGCTTTAGTGCCTGGATGTGTAGTGTAGGATTTCTGTCACAATGAAACAGAGCTGGCATACATTTCTGTCTCTGTTGGTATCCAGCTGCTACTTCCAAGGTACTACTTTCAACAGACACGAGATGCTAAGTGTTCAAGTTCATCTCTCCAGTATGCCTGTGGCCCTAAGGGTGGACAGCTCCACAGTCTGCTCACTCACTTATTGCTTATGCTGGTGGCTCCTGCTTTTTGTTATCAGAAGGCAGATGGCCACATGGAAGTCCCTACATTTCAGTCTGATTATTCCTTCTGCTGTAACTCTGACATTACATATTTTTGTCAAAAGTTTGAGGAATTCTTCCCAGATTCCTCTCCTTTATGCAAGCTAAAATATTATATATAAAACTCATTTATTATCCTCCAACTGTTTTGCTTTGTGGAGGAAAGGACCTCTGATTATTTATTCCCAACTTGTTATTTATCATTCTGTGTTATGTATATTAAATATATTTTTAAGAGAATTAGCTGAAGAAAGATATGGAAATGTTACAGATATTAACACTGCACATGGTGTTTGGCCTTAGGGGCTAGTACTGTCTGGTCCATACCTGAAAGCCCCAATTTATCGAAGTAATGACACATTTTCAGTGTAACACAGGTTCAGAAAGCTATGGAGTAATAAAATATGTCTGATCTATTAAACCTAAAGCTTTTGGTTTACAAAGTCTTAAAATGTATTATATTTAAGAATGCTAAATTTCTGGAATGAAGCTTACCTGGTCATGGGGAATTATCTTTGATGTGTTCTTGAATTCATTTTGCGAGTATTTTATTGAGTATTTTTGCATCAATGTTCATAAGAGAAATTGGTCTGAAATTCTCTTTCTTTGTTGGGTCTTTGTGAGGTTTAGGTATCAATGTGACTATGGCCTCATTGAATGAATTTGATAATGTTCCATCCATTTCTGCCTTTTGGAGTAGCTTGAAAAGTGTCATTATTAGCTCACCCTTGAAGGTATGGTAGAATTCTCACTGAAACCATCTGGCCCTGGGCTTTTTTTGGTTGGGAGACTATCAATGATTGCTCCTATTTCTATAGGGGAAAAGAAACTATTTAGCTTGTTTATCTGTTCTTCACTCAATTTTTGCAAGTGGAATTGATCAAGAAAATCATTCATTTCCCTTAGATTTCCAAATTTTGTGGTGTATATGCCTTCAAAGTAGGATCTTGTGATTCTTAGTATTTCTTCAGTGTCTGTTGTTATGTCTCCCTTTTCATTTCTGATTTTGTTGATTTGGATACTGTCTCTCTGCCTTTTACTTGGTTTGGCTAACAGTTTGTCTATCTCGTTGACTGTCTCAAAGAACAATCTCTTGGTTTTGTTGATTCTTTAGACTGTTCTCTTTGTTTCTAATTTATTGATTTCAGCCCTGAGTTTGATTATTTACAGACGTCTACTCCTCTTAGGTGTCCCTGCTTTTTTTCTTCCTAGGGCTTCCAGCTGTGTCATTAAGTTGCTTTTGTAGGATGTTTCCAATTTCTTTTTAAAGGCACTTCGTGCTATGAATTTTCCTCTTAACACTTCTTTCAATGTATCCCATAAATTTACGTATGTTGTTCGTTCACTTTCATTGAATTTCAGGAAGTCTTCAATTTCTTTCTTTATTTCTTCCCTGACCAAGGTGTCACTAAGTAGAGAGTTGTTTAATTTCCGTGTATGTGTAGGCTTTTTGTTATTGCTGTTGTTGTTGATGTGCAGACTAAGACCATGGTGATCTGATAGGATACAAGGTATTATTTCAATCCTCTTGTATCGGTTGCAGCTTGCTTTGTGACCTACTATATGATCAATTTTGGAGAAGGTTTCATGGGGTGGAGAGAAGAAGGTATATTCCTTTTTCTTTGGGTGAAAGGTTCTGTAAATATATGTTAGATCCATGTGATTCATGACATTGGTTAATGATGTTATTCCTCTGCTTAGTTTCTGTTTCAATGTCCTATCCTTCAGTGAGAGTGAGGTGTTGAAGTCTCCCACTATTATTGTGTGGGGATTGATGTGTGGCTTAAGCTTCGTTAATAGATATTTTACAAATGTGGGTGCCCTTGAATTGGGACATAAATGTTCAGAATTGTGATGTCATCTTGGCTGACTTTACTTTTGATGAGTATAAAGTGTCTTTTCTCATCCATTTTGATTAATTTTGGTTGAAAGTCAATTTATTAGATATTAAAATGGCTATGCCTGCTTGCTTCTTGTGACCGTTTGCTTGGAAAAAAATTTCCAGCCTTTTACCCTGAGGTAATGTCTTTCTTTATGGGTAAGATGTGTTTCTTGAATTCATAAGAATGTTGGAACATGTTTATGCATCCAATCAGTTAGTCTGTGTTTTTTATTGGAGAATTGAGACCATTGATGTTGAGAGATATTAAT
Organism: Acomys russatus; assembly: GCF_903995435.1. Lineage (NCBI taxonomy): Eukaryota > Metazoa > Chordata > Mammalia > Rodentia > Muridae > Acomys > Acomys russatus. Next base: position 51,287,994 of record NC_067158.1, read on the forward strand.
GACCAGTGACTGTCCCTTGATTTTGATGTTGGTTGCAGTAGAGAGTTTGTGTGGTTGTGTTTTTGCAATGGTGTAGTTATCTATTTCTTGTGTAGTTTTGGTTGTAGCTTTTCCTTTGGGAAACAGCTTAAGTGTCCCTCAGTAGAAGAATAGATAAAGAAACTGTGGTGCATTTACACTATGGAATACTACTCAGCTATTAAAAACAAGGAATTGCCAAAATTTGTGGACAAATGGATTGAACTAGAAATGATCATAATGAGTGAATTAACCCAGAAGCAGAAAGACTCAAATGGTATATACTCATTAACATCTGCATGCTAGTCCAAGAGGCATGTCCCATGAAAGTCTTCACTCACCAGGAAAGTGGGACAGAGGGGAAGACTTCTTATTGGGACACTAGGTGAGAGAAGCAAAAGATAAAGAGGAAATAGAAGAATCCAGAGGGTCCTAGAAAGCTATAAGTAGAACATTATGATGGATGGATCTGGACTCAGGGGTCCTGCTCAAACTATGGCACCAGCCAAGGACAATATGTGCAGTAAACTTGGAACCCCTACCCAGAACTAGCCAATGGACAGGACATTCTCCACAGCTGAGTGGAGAGTGGGGTCTGACTTCCACATGAACTCTGGTGCCCCATATTTGACCATGTCCCCTGGATGGGGAGGCCTGGTGGCACTCAGAGGAAGGATAGTAGGCTACCAAGAAGAGACTTGATAACCTATGAGCATATACAGGGGGAGGAGGTCCCCCTCAGTCACAGTCATAGGGGAGGGAAGTAAGGGGAAAATGGGAGGGAGGGAGGAATGGGAGGATCAAAGGATGGGATAACAATTGAGATGTAATATGAATAAATTAATAAAATATATTTTAAAAAAGAATGCTAAATTTCTGACATTTTGAAAATCCTGCTTTGGAAAATCAAGAGGAAACCCTTCTTAAGTACTCTCTAGCAGGATATCTTTCCAGTCATGGAGAAAGTATTGAAGTGACAAGAAGCAGACTTTTTTTTTAATTAAGGGAAACGCTTCTGAATAGCTTTTATGTGGCATTAAGGGAATTATGGGAAAGTGGCAAAGGTGCTATAATCGGTAGCCACTAGACTTGCGACAGTGCAGCCTGGCTGTGTATCTATCATCTTCTCTTCCTCGCAGATTTTCTGAGGGGAATTAACCTACAGTTTCTAGAGATCACCATTTCTGTCCAAGCATTGTCATTGTCAGTGAAATAAGGAAATGTTTCACCTAAGTGGGCTGACCTCATCCTCTGAATGCATGTCTGTCCGACACCAGAAGAGCTCTGGGCTTGAGAAATAGAAACAGCAGTTTCTTTGTTTGTTCACATTTTAAGATATGAAGTCGATTTTCTGTTGCTTAGAAATAGGTGCTCACTAGTAATATAGAAAAAGAAAGTAAAAATCCAAAGAAAAATCCTTAGATAAAGTTGGTATTTCTCTTCCATATATAGCTTTTGCCATTTGGTCTGCTTGTTCCATTAACAAACATACATTATTGTTTGGTATATCTTACTTTACCGAAAGGAGTCTTAACAAATGTTATCTTCATTTCTATAGCTCTTGACATTGAATTTTATTGACATGGAGATGGATAAAAAAGGTATCAGGGTAGAATGAAGAGGCTTCTGAATGAAAATTAATTGGAATCATCATCCTTTTCTTTCCATGAAATACAGCATTATGGAAACATTTTTTTCTTGAGTCATACAAAATGAAACATGCTGTAAAGAAAAAAATTACAAAGACGTGAGTTTGAATGTGTGGCCTATGCTGATCAGTAAGATATGTAATAGATAAAATCGACGGCAATTCTAGCAACTCTGTAGATTTTCGTGTTTGAAAATAAAAATTGTGTTAGGGTTTAAGTCATGCTTAAGTCCCAGTGTCTTTGGGAGCCTCAAAGTGTAGTAACTGACTTACATATAAGCTTAACAGTGAAGAGTGTCCTTATATTTTGAACAATTACTTTTGTAATAGTGGCAGGTGCTAGTGGACATGCTAATGCTGATAGAGCGTAAGGGAGCCTCAGTTGTCATGAGCAGACACACATCCACGCAGTAGATTACATAAGGGAGTCTGTGATGTGGATAGCTGTGATTAAGGGCGTTGTCAGTTAGGCAAGACACAAAAAGTTTATGACTTGATAATTTAAACAAGAGAGTTGAATCAGGGGGAAAACTATTCTTTAAATATGAATCCTTTGAATTGATATCCCAAAGTAATTGGTAAACTCAGCACAATTTGACACAGCAAATGGTTACCAACTTACAAATTGAATACAAAAAAACTATGTAAAAAATAGATGACTGTACTGGCTATTATATATAAGGCTGCTATGAACATGGTTGAGCAAATGTTCTTGTGTGCTGGAGCATCTTCTGGGTATATTCCAAGGAGTGGAAGAGCTGGGTCTTGAGGAAGTCTTATTCCCAGTTTTCTGAGATAGCACCAGATAGATTTCCAAAGTGTCTGTACTAGTTTGCATTCCCACCAGCAGTGAAGGAGTGTTCCTCTCTCTCCACATCCTCGCCAGCATGTGGTGTCGCTTGAATTTTTGATCTTAGCCATTCTGATGGGTGTAAGATGGAATCTCAGAGTTGTTTTGATTTGCATTTCCCTGACGACTAAGGAGGTTGAACATTTAAGTGTTTCTCAGCCATTCGATATTCCTCTGTTGAGAATTCTCTGTTTAGTTCTGAGCCCCATTTCTCAATTGGGTTATTTGGTTTGGTGGTGTTTAATTTCTTGAGTTCTTTATATATTTTGCATATTAGACCTTTGTCAGATGTAGGGTTGGTGAAGATCTTTTCCTAGTCCATAGGCTGTCATTTTGTTCTCTTGACAGTGTCTCCTGCCTTACAGAAGCTTCTCAGCCTCATGAGGTCCCATTTATTAATTTGACCTTAAGGAAACAACCTAAGTGTCCCTCAGTAGAAGAATGGATAAAGAAACTGTGGTACATTTACACTATGGAATACTACTCAGCTATTAAAAACAAGGAATTCCCAAAATTTGTAGACAAATGGATTGAACAAGAAATGACCATAATGAGTGAGTTAACCCAGAAGCAGAAAGACTCAAATGGTATATACTCACTTATATCTGGACACTAGCCCAAGGGGCATGTCCCATGAAAGTCTTCATTTACCAGGAAAGTGGGACAGAGGGGAGGACATCTTATTGGGACTCTAGGTGAGAGAAGCAAGGGATAATGGGAAAATAGAAGGATCCAGAGGGTCCTAGAAAGCTATAAGTAGAACATTATGACGGACGGATCTGGGCTCAGGGGTCCTGCTCAAACTATGGTACCAGCCAAGGACAATATGTGCAGTAAACTTCGAACCCCTACCCAGATCTAGCCAATGAATAGGACATTCTCCACAGTTGAGTGGGGAGTGGGGTGTGACTTCCACACGAACTCTGGTGCCCCATATTTGACCACACCCCCTGGATGAGGAGGCCTGGTGGCACTCAGAGGAAGGATAGTGAGCTAACAAGAAGAGACCTGATACCCTATGAGCATATACAGGGGGAGAAGGTCCCCTTCAGTCACAGACATGGGGGAGGGGAGTAAGGGAAAAATGGGAGGGAGAGAGGAATAGGAGCATACAAGGGATGGGATAACAATTGAGATGTAATATGAATAAATTAATAAAATATATTTTAAAAATTAAATAAAAAGAAGAATGCTACAATAAAAAAATAGATGACTGGAAATTGCTCAGCATTCTATACATGCTAGGCAGTGTGAAGATGTATGCCTTCCTTGTCCATTCAATTTCTCTCTTAGAGTTTCTATTGCTATGATGACCATTTTGACCAACAGCCACTTGAAGAGGAAATAATTTATTTGGTTTACATGTCTACATCATAGTCCATCATCATTGGAGGAAGTCTGGGCAGGGACTGAAATAGAGACTATGGAAGAATGCTTGCTCATCTTGATCTGTTTTCTATACAATCCAAGATCATATGAGGAAGTGTGGTTTCACTCACAGTGGCCTTTTCCACATCAACCATGAATCAAGAAAACACTCTACAGACTTGCCTGCAGATGAGATGATGAAACATTTTCCCAATGGAGGTTTCTCTTCCTGGGAAATTCCTACTTGTGTCAAGTTGACAAAAAATAGTGAGGGGACATTTCTATTTTAAAACTGCTCCATCAGCAACATACGTAATTTATAATGAGATTTTTTTTAATTTTTGAGTGAAGAAATGTAAAAGTAAGTATTTTAGTTAGTACATCAGTTTTCTCAGAAAAAGCTAATCCTAAAATGTTAATGACATTCACATTTAAAAGCCTATGCCTTATGTATACCACAAAGGGAATATTCTAAAAATTAAATGTGCTATAAGGATTTTGATGATATGATGGCTTGCAGAACATTTTTCCTTAGAGATTATTAATATATTTATTTTAGTGAGCACCTTCAAAGAATCTGGTGCTATATGAGAAGAGATGATTATTAAATAATCTATTTTATAAACATGTACTATATTTTATTTATTTTAATGTGTGTGTGTGTGTGTGTGTGTGTGTGTGTGTGTGTGTCCACGCGCGTGCATGTGTGTAGAGGCTCTAGGTTGATGTTAGGTATCTTTTTCCATCATTTTTCACTTCATTTACTGGCAGGGTCTCCCCTGAATGCAAAGCAGACTGGCTCAACTAGTCTGTCTAATCAGTTTGTTCCAAGAACTCCTTGTGTCTGTCTGCTAACCAGTGGGAGTATAAAATGGCAGGCACACCCAACCCACTTGGCATTTCCATCAGTGCTGGGGTCAGAATTCCTGTTCTCATGCTGCATGCCATACTAGCGCTACTCTCTCCCCAGCCCTGGCTTATTATATTTTAGAGAATTGTCACAATATCAAAATGTTATAATTTTTGGATCTTGACCATGTTCTAGTCATTGCTAGGCAGCACTGTATGCCAAAGCTTGCTAATAGTTCATAAGTAGGACATAGTCTAGTTAGGGAGCTGTTAATCCCAGGTGGTATGGATATACCATGAGATTATTTGACTTAAAGATAAGTTGTTTCTATTACTGAATATTCTGTTTGAAAATTCAGGGCCCATGTCTTGTGTTTTGAGGCAGAGTCTTGTTATATAATTCCCCTTGTACCTTCTTAGGACATGCTGGCCTTACATTCTCAGCTCTCCTCCTGCCTCACGTTCCCTAGTACTAAAATTACAGGCACATGCTATTCATCTTTGTTATTGAGGACAATTTTTTTAGGAGGCAGAAAAGAAGACAAAAACTCTTTAAGCAAAAATTGCTACAACTGTATTTATTTATTTTTATTTTCTTGAACTGGGAAAGAAGCGCAGTCTCTCATTTGTGTCCTTTCTTGCACCAATTGTACTCACTGATATGTTTGTACTTAATGTAGATGATACCCACTTTATCTTAACAAATCTAAATTTTAGAGAAAAATAGGAATATATCCCTTATTTATATGCACGGAAGTCTAGAGCTGAACTCCCATTCCAAATCTGTCAGAAACTCATAACAGGACCCAGAAGGAATACACATTACAGATCAGCCTATATTAAGAAGTGAAACAAAACTCTCAAAACCAAAGGGTTCATAACAAGTCTTTATAGCTCTCTTTGTGCCTATCCATGGCTGCTTCTCAGTTCTCCTTGTGTCTGTGCTTCGGCACAGAGCAAACACTTTCTGGTTGACATCATAACTGTAGAGCAGCTTAGGATAGACCCATTAGCAATAATCTTCATGACTTCAAAGTGACAAACCTTCCTTTAATTTCCAGTTAGTTAACGCAACTAATCCCATAATCCCACTCAACGATGGTGACAGAGACATGCAATACCATTGTACGCTAAGAACAAACATTAGCCATTATTTTAGTGGCCATAGCTCATGAATGCCAGATGCATAACTTGGCTGAATTAAGTTATTGTCTGTCCTGGACTTCCATGACATGTCATAGCCTCAGAGAAAATGCAGAGCTTTGGCAGAAAAAAGAGAATAGTTACTACCATGGGTGGCATCAGGGGAGGATCAACACTGCATTAATGAACTGATGTTTAGTATATTACCAAGATTCTGACTCAGTGTGACTATGTCCTCCTTTGTCAATTAATTTTTAGCTTCAAGGATTAAAAAATTTACCAATCAGTGTTGTATCATAACATTGAAAACCTAATTTCCCCAGTTCATGATTTTATTCTGCTTGATTCCCCTAAATATCAATAAAGGTTTTTTGAAATACTACTTTAGGTTTAGACCAATCCTTGATTTTTGAGTCACAAGACATCTCAGTCTCTGAAACTGAGGTACATTTTGTGACTCTACTTAAACACACAGACAGACATACAGACACACACACACACCACCACCACCACCACACCACATCACACAAATGCATAGAGAAGGAGAGAAAGAGAGAGAGAGAGAGAGAGAGAGAGAGAGAGAGAGAGAGAGAGAGACAGACAGACAGACAGACAGACAGACAGAGAGACAGACAGAGAGACAGAGAGAGACAGAGACAGAGAGACAGAGACAGACAGAGACAGAAGAGACAGAGAGACAGAGACAGAGAGAGACAGAGACAGAGACACAGAGACAGAGACAGAGACAGAGACAGAGACAGAGACAGAGACAGAGACAGAGAGACAGATCCTGGTTCTTAGTAGCTAGATAGGTTCTGTCCCCTAGCAAATTGCAGGTGGTTTTTCTACATAGATGTTTTATATAAAAGGCTTTTGCTCTTGGTGGTGATGTACACATAATGCTTAAATGAATCCAAGAAGACATCTCATGAAAGATTTCATATTTAGTCTCCAAAAGCTCCATTGGCTCCTTCACATTGACTTTTTCTTTCTTCTTTAGCATTTAGACTTTCTTCTTAATAAGTGCACTGGTCTGTGGAAGGAGTTCTAGTTGGCAAGCAGCTATGCGTGGCTATGGAGGAGTTCAGAGACTGAGGCTCATCACTTTCCTTTGGTTGCAAAGCTCTGGACTATGAAACTTAATTCATGGTGCGCTTATTAAGAAGAAAATGTGAATGTTAAGGGAGAAAGAAAAAAAAATCAATCTGAAAGAGCCAATGGTGTCTTCAGAGATTAAATAGGCGACTGAGTTTCTAAGTGTTCCTTTAAACTTCTTTTTGCCTGGAGTAAAATGTACTTAACTCTTCAAATTTGTGCTTTTACTTCAGCAGTTTGGCTCTGTGAGTATTCCTGAGTGTTATTTTTCCACCTTAACAACCTGTACTTTCTCAGTACTGAGCAAATTATCCCATGCTATAAATTGGTAAGACTATGATAGTGCTTCTAGAAGCAAAGGCTGTAGTCACCCCATCTTTGAAGTTAGGGATAATTAGTAAAACATAATATATGCCTGATCAATTCTTATTCGGTTTGTCACTTCATGAAAAGTAGATATGTTAAATGTGATTTTTTTCCATGTAAGCTTTGCCCATTTCTGTTACCATTTTATAGGACCAAAAGTGCTTCCATCAGGAAACCTGGTAACAATGCTTGTGAAACTTTGAAATTACTAGGATTCAGAAGCAGAGACAGCGGTTGGTTTGGGATTGATGACGTTGTGGTGAGAACTGTCCAGAGCGGCTTGGTATCGTTTGAATTATGTGAACACCTAGAGCGGTAAGGCCGTAGGAAAGACTCAGAGGCAATGACACTCTCTTACAGCCTGTAATTAATGTGTAGGAATGCAATCGTGAGATTGTCTTTTTATTGCCCAGATAGAAACATAAACTGTCTTTTAGGGTGTACTTAGAAATGCAAACCACAATTGACATGGATCATGAGAGTTTAAGTAGGGCTTTCGAAACTTCTTGCAACATCAGTTCATTTTTATAGCTTTCTCTTAACACCAAAGTAGTTTCAAAACAGAACCTTCATTTCTTAAATTCCACAGGATAGTAATTAACTGTTTGTGGTACGCTCATCTCGTAACTATGTAGATATAAACTGAATTCGTTATTTCAGTCCCTTCATTTAGAATCCTCATTTCCATGTTTTCTAGACGGCCCATTAAAGGAGTGTTTTAGATAGTTTTAAGGTACAGAAGGGGTAAATACTCACGAAGAAAGACAGTCACGTGTCTAACGATAGGTTTCATCTCGTAATGACACCCTGACCTCTATGATTATCTCAGGCTAAATTCTGCAGAGACACAGTGTGAGATGAGAGGGCAAGCCACTGATTGAGGGAGGCATCTCAGGAAGATGCTGAGAGGGAATGAAAGAAACAGAGAGATCCAGGGAAGACAATGGGAAAACTGGTTTGGGCTGGATTTTCTACAGCCTGCTGCCACAGGCAAGCTGTGGAATACCATAGTAGTTGTCTTTGTTGGTTTCACCTGGCAGTCCTTGTCCGGGGAAGGGTGGGGGTGGGGGTGGGGAATAAAGCTTCTCTAGATTAGGGCTGTTGTTCTCTGGGGAACAATCAAGGTTTAATTTATCCAGTTCTGGGATCTAAGCCTCTACCAGCTTCCCAGGGGTGCTGTAACAAAATGTCACAAATTGGTTTATTATCTTACAGCACTGGACACTCAGTGTGTCCCACAGGAGTGCTCATAGGGTTTGCTGCCTTTGAGGACTTCAAGGGAAGAAGCTGCTGGACACTTGCTTTTGGCTTATAAATGGGCATCTTCCTCCTCACACAGTTTTCCTCCTGTGCTGCTTCTTATGCCGAACACTTCTCTTTTGAAATATATTAGTAATTGAATTAAAGTCATCCTAGTGACCTTGCCTTAATTTATATACCTTTGTAGGGACATAAAATATTATATTCTGAACATTAGTATTGGAGGATATTGCTTAGTGCGGGACAAAATTCCACCCAAACAAGATCCATCGAGAACACCCTCACATTGCAGAAATAGAGTTGATTGTCTTAGCCCCCACTTACTTGTGTTACACAAGTAAATTATTTGTGGCATAGTTTGCCTCTGTATTTTTGAAGTATTACTTTGATACTTTTCCATAGCCATACTCTGTTTAATGATGGAATCATTAAACTTGCAAACCCTGGCAATTGCACTATCCTGCAAAGAGCCCAGCATATTCCACAAGCCCAGGAGGGAGGGGCATAGCCTGTAAAACACCTAAGATGTATGTTTTCAGCTGATGGATCTAGGTCCAAAATTTTCAACATGCTTTTGTACTGAACACCATATGAAATTATAACCTATGTATGTAAACATAAAAAAGATGATTGATCAAAACATATCTCAGCATAAACAAAAATATAGAATGAAAGATTTTTTTTTAAGTACATCTATTATCATTTACCATGAATAGGGTATGCAGGACAGGCCATGATTCTGGGTAAGACAGTGAGCACTGAGTCTGAAAACCCAGGATGTTACTGTATGCTTCTGCAGGCTTTATAAATACTGTGTCACTGGTGAGACTATGTTTATTACATTTTCTTCAGTTATAAAAAACATTGCTTACTATTTTTTTAAATTTTATTTTGTTATGTATACAGTGCTCTGCCTGCATGTACACCTGCAAATCAGAAGAGGGTACCAGATCACATTATAGATGGTTGTGAGCCACCATGTGGTTGCTGGGAATTGAACTCAGGACCTCTGGAAGAGCAGTCAGTGCTCTTAACCTCTGAGCCATCTCTCCAGCCCAACATTGCTTACTATTATTTTAGTAGTTCATACATCCCAAAATTTCAAATTGTGGATCATTTGTAGCAACCACTAAAACAGACACAAATTATTTGTTATATAAAACTGTCTCCCACACATTCTTCTCTAGGAATGCAGGAATCTATGAACTCCAGCCCAGGGTGTGGGATCCCCTGGGGCTGAGGGTACAGATGGTTTTAAGCAGCCTGACCTGAGTGTTGGGATTCAAACTTGGGTCCTCGGCAAGGGCAAAATGTCGTCCTAACCACTGAGACTTCTCTTTGTGCCTTCATTTACATGTATTCTTTTAAAATATTCCATTTAAAGTTTTTATTCACTTACTTATTTCATATTGTTTGAGACACGATCTTGCTAGATAGCTCCAGATACTCTGGAACTTTCTATTCAGACAATGTTGGCCTCAAGATGTTGGCAATCTCCTGCCTCTACCTCCTGAGTGCTGGAATTATAGATGTAAACCAATACATGTGGATTAACTAAATTTAAATATTTTGTTGTTGTTAAAGTCCAAGACACATATTATTATACATACACATAGCATCAGAATCATCAAAATGCTGCCTTTAACCTTCATCCTTTGTCCCTCTAGAACATCTTTAGGAGCAACAACATACTTGGAGCTGTCATGACCCCAATGCCGTCTGGACCCATTCTGGATGGCATAACTTACATTAGATGGAGTACATTCTAAACTAATGATAAAAATCAATTATAGTAAATACAAAAGCCAGTAACATAGCTGTTTATTGCTGTCATCAAGTATCATTCGCTGTATGTAAATATATGTGCCATAATTTCATATACTTGGCAGGGTAGTAGGTTTCTCATACCAACATCACCACAAACATGTGGGTGATGTGTTTGAACTGTGGTGTGAGGACTGACACATTACTAAGTGATTGAGTTCCTCAACTCTGTTATATTCTTCTGGGACCACCCAGGCATGTACAGTCAGTAACTGATTGAAATGCTATGGGAGGCATGAGTCTATAATTAAAATGTTGGGGCATGTTTAGAGCTCAGCTGAGAGAGGATGGTTACTTTAAGGCCATGTTTTAGAAGGGGAAATGGCAGTGCACACAGGCTGAGGAAGGACTGCTGTGAATTCTAAGCTGGCTGGGCTACCCAACAATAACCCAAAGCATGTTTTAGAATCTAGCTTGAGACTCAGGGAGAAGAATCAGTCAGTAAAGTTCTTGCCATGCGAACAAGAGGATGTCAGTTCTGTTCCCCAGCACCGATAAATTTGAGCATGACAACTCCCATCTGCAACTCCAGTACTGAGGAGAAGAGAGACAGGCTGAGATCTCTGCAACTCATTGGCCAACTAACATAGGGGATCTGAGGCGCTCTCTACTGAGACACTCTGTCTCCAATAATAAGGTGGGGAGGGATAGAGAGAGATACCCAACATCTAACACTGATCTCTGGTCTCCCATGCATGTATATACATGCACCCACACACCAAAACATACAGATGTTTATACCCACACAAACACATGCTTACAAAACACACAAACAGACACACAAACAAAGAGGCAGACATAGACCACAAAGAACTTAGTTGATCCTGACTGGTTTATTGACTGCATAGGATTTCCCAAACATCCTTCTTCATAGTTGGTCATCAGAATGCTTACTTTAAGTGGAAGCTAAGAAAAATAACATTTTCCTTGGGTCTGTGGTGTTTCAATGCTTCACTTGCCCCTCCTGTCTTGCACAGGTTTATTGTACTCCACTTGTCCTCCACAGTGGACAATAGCCACTTGGTTTCTTTTGTGAAGACTTTAGAGGAAGCCTCCCTCAGCACCACTGCCTGCATTGTGCTGTCACACCAGAAGGACAATCCACATAGAGTGGTTATTTTAGTGGTACCTTCTAAGGAGTTAAATCTGGCACTGAAGAACTTGCGTTCTGAAGGGTTTGGAAGACTTCCAGAGTCGTCAAGACACTTCCAAGTAAGAGAAGGAGAACAACTTCTTTTAAAGTTTACTGGAAACATATTTGGTTCAAGTAAGTATGAGGAAATATTCTTACGTATTCTATGGACTAAAAGCCAAAAACCTTAGATGCAACACCCCAAACTTGTATTACTAAGGGACGCTTCCTTTTAGAGGATGTGGGGAAACATTCCTACGAGACTAGTCTTTCTAAGCACTTTTCTCTGCCCAGAGGCACGTGTAGACCTTTATGGACAAGTTCTGAGCGCATTCTCTTAGGACTAGCCGTCACCAAGTTTGCTTCCTGCAAACAGGCTAGCATCACCTCTTCCTTGTAACAGTTCCTTAGCTTCTAAACACAGCCTGTTTACACTCGGTATGCTGAGTGTGTTTCCACACAGTAATAGTAATCTGTTGAGAAACATGTCATGAGACAGATGGCTCCTCACTTAGGATGACTTGACTTAGAAACGCTGACTTTATGGTATACAAAAGCAATACCCATTCAAGTGGAAATGGTACCTTCTGAGTTTTGATCTTTCTCCAGCTTAGCATTTTCAGGATGTGATACTGCAGCTTCTAGTAGGCCATCCAGTCTTACAAGGAATGAACTTATATTTTGTGGTATGCTGGGTCACTAATTCATGGTGTTAATTATGTGAAGTATATTCAACAAGTTTTTGACATATTTTCCATCTGTTGTGTGAATCCATTCACAGGTCCAGTAACATCTGTCTGTTACTCTTTTGATAGAAGTCTATTACCCTCCATTGCACCTAAAATTAACTCCCAACTTTTTAATGTGACCTACAAAGAATCCAACATGGGTCAGTGGACTCTAAGGAGACATATGATTAGAAGTATTCCATGGAATCCCTTATTTTAAATCACATTATTTTATTTGATGCATTATAAAGCATATTCTCAGATATATAGTCCACATTTAGAAAGTGGTCTTAGGTACAAAAAAAAAAAAAAAAAGCTAAAGAATATTAAGATGTGGGTAACAGACCCTGCAGATATCTCATTCCCACATTTATACAATGCTATTTGTGTCCTCATTTTAAATGCATTAAAATTAGAAATTATTGACTCCTAGGTTTAGGTTTTACTTCTGTTCTCAGGAGACACCCTTCACTGGAATGAGATGTTCTGACGAGCATATCTTTCTTGACTAATGTCCTCTGACTCTCACAGCACGTAGCTTTCAATGGCTTTAGAGTGAATACATGAAGATATGGCAGTGCTGAGAATGAACAGGACAAGAACTAAAAGTGCTAGGGAGGAGGGAGAAGTGAGTGGTTGGGGAGGAGGGAGAAGTGAGTGGTTAGGGAGGAGGGAGAAGTGAGTGGTTAGGGGAGGCGAAGGAGATATAAGACAGTGAAAAAATAAAAAAGAAGAGAGAAAACATAGCTAAAAGAAGAGAATGAATGCTCTTTGGAAGAATTGCATCAGGGCATTTCATTTTCACCAATTACTTCTTATTTCTAATTCCTTCCTTAAGTAAAGGTGTACTTATATTGGTGAGATGTGAGGGAAAGTTAAAGGGTGGATTTATGGGGATTTCTGAATCAGGAACTTGCTCTGCACTTGACTTGATGTAATACTTTCTATATATTTATAAATAATTATGCATATCATTGAATTTCATGATACCTACTATGTCTCATTTAGAAAATGGCTCCAAGACTTTATGTGGTCTCTGTAGTTCACACACACCCACACACATTAGTCAAGGAAGACATGCTTATCATTCCAGAACATCTCATTCCAGTGAAGAGTGTCTCCTGAGACACACACACACACACACACACACACACACACACACACACACACGAGGTTTAAAGTCAGTCCTGGCACGTACAGAAATAAGTGAGCCCCATTATTAGCCAACATCTTCCAATCTAAGGTGTTTCTTCCACTCTTAGTTGCAATGTCTCAGTCCCTGGAGAATGGGAGGGAGAAAGGGTGGGATGGATGCCTTCCTACTTAAGTTCTGAAGCAGAAACCATAGTGCCCAAGTAAGGATCACTCTCTAAAGAGAGACATTCAGAACCCAGAAGTACTCCACCCAAACTAATAATACAAATGATTTTCCTGTAATACCAAAGTGGCAGCTATGTTTATCTCTTGTCCTAAACAAGACTGAGCTGCTGTCCTCACTGGCAGTGGACCTGTTGTCCTGACTGGAGCCCCGGGACATATGCTAAATTAAGACAGCCTAAGGATTGGCAGCATGTCTTCTATGCTTTCTGTGAAGGAAAGAGATGATCTCATCTTCACTTAGGGAAACCGAGGCAGGCAAGTTGCCAATGTTCTTTCTATCGACCTGCTCCAGGAAACCCTTGTTCATATCAAGATCCTCACTGTGCTTTTGTAGATCTAAGAGGAATGACTCTCCACAAAGTGGTACCCATCACTCTAGCAGGACCTGCGCATCTTGTGTGGGGATAAGTCCAGGCATTGTGTGTCTACTGTACCCTCATCTTACTCCCCACCCTTAATGTGTCCTACGTCATCTTCTTAATGGTCATGTTCAAGGATGTGTCCCTTGTTCTTTCTCATCATGGCAGTCTTTATTTCTTCCCTTATTTTATTTTCACAGATGTTCACCTTTTCTTTTGTGACTCTTGCCGTAGATACAACTTACTATTTACTCATTTAGTGCCAGTTTCTCTATCAAGACTTGCACTGGAAGGGGGGATTTTGTTGCTTCCCTTGTCTTGATGTGGGTGCCATGCAATGCCCATTACCTCGGATAGTACAGGACATATAGAAGGAGCTCTGTGAGTGTACTTGTAATTGTTATGATTGAATGAATTAATAAGTTATTAAATTTAGACCACTGTCCTTTAAAATCCCCAAATCCTCTGACCTACAGATATACCACACAGATGACTCTTCTGAGAAAGGCTCCTAAGTCATAAACACTGTTCCTACTTCTGAGATGAAATCAAAGGGATGTTTGCTCATCTTGATCTTTATCATTTGTCTGTCATTCTTCAGGCAGAGCTAGATCGTGCTTTCCTTCTCTGTTGGAGACGTCCATATAGCACCTACACATTTTCCTGTACGACCCTGAGGAGCCCATTCAGTGCAAACAAAAATACAAAAAGTACTAGCAATTTCCTTGAGAAGGTTTTATGTAAAGACACCCTAGCCACACTCCTAATGTATAGAAATGCTCTGTCCGAGCCTGGGTGCCTTAAAGACGTTCTCAATGTCTTAAATCGTTTAGCCCTGGGAAGTGAAGTGATTCTGCTGTATCCATGGGTAGCATATTAAGTTAATCATCCTTTTATTTCCTTAGTAAAATTTACCTACTATTATGCACATTGTCATCTTGAGAGGAGACTAAGTAAATGAGTGAATATATTGCTGGCTGAAGACAGGGTAGAGTCACAGTTTTAAATGATTACAGAAAAGCTATTAACTAGGTGACATTGATATAATTCCCTCCCCATCTCAGGAAGTATATCCCAGGCAGAGACAGTACAAGTACATGTGAATTGTGTGCCTGAGGATCATCAAAGCAAAGGGAGCAGGATCTCAAGACAGGAGGAGAGGTAGTGGAAGATGAAGACTGATCAGTCCCAGGTCACTCCAAAGACTGGGCCTGAGATTTCATTTGAGGTGGGTGGTCCCCACAGGACTAACATGACTCAAGATAGATTACAACTCTGTTGGGAATAAACTGAAAGGTGTGGGTTGAGGTGAAGAGACCAGGTAATGAGCCACTTCTGTAACTAAGGCCTTGGCAGACCTTCTAGGTAGAAGTTGTAGATATCGGGTTAGAATCATAGAGATACTCAGATACTCAGGATATTTTAGTTCCTTGCATGGCTAGCACTTTTGCTTCCTCATCTGGTGTTTCTAGTGAAAGCACTCACTCATGTATGTGTACTTCCTATGACATAACTAAAAGACATTCAACCCTCATTTCTGAGAAATACATGTTACTGTAAGAAACCACCAGTTACTCACAAAATATAAATAACTTTTTTTGACATGGCAAGTATGGTGGTCTCAATTCTCTGCTAAGGATTATGTGTCTTATATGCTGAGACTGCGGGAAAACTCTCCAAAGGTCACTTAGCCAATGCTGTCCTTCACAGAGTTCAGAATAAGTCATTTTTACTTCTCCTTTATATGTGTCAGAGAAAGGAAAAAAATACTGTTACTTCTTTTACCTTTTGGTTCCTTGTTATTAAAGAATGATGACCCTCAAGATATAGTGATTACAACAATCAAGTCCAACTTTAAAAAATAACATAGCAAGCTGTTTATAAGCTCTGTTACTGATAAATCCTCAATTATTTAATCCCTACTTTATTTATAGATATCACTTTAGTATTTCATTACAGATGTTACTAATTTTTAAAAGGAATTGACTGGCAGTGATAGGTTTATAAGTTCTAAATCTGAATTTAGCCAATGTAGGCTCACCTCCAAAGCCGTGTGTGCTACTTGTTTCTCAGCATTTTTGAGTAGCTGTGACTCTTGCAGGGGAAGTAATGCCTTTGTAGGGACAAAAAGCAAGTTTCTTTAGTGATGATCTACTGGGATCAAAGTAGTACCATTTCTTCTAATAGTTCTTGGTGTGAGAAACAGAGACTTAACTAAGCATTATTCAAGGGATCTGAAAACTATAACTCATAATTTGGATTACAATTCAATCAATTAAAATAATTTATCATTAAAGAATAGTAGCATGGATCCTTTTTAAGGACTCTGCCCCTGCACCCATCCTTAAGTCATTCTTTGAGAAATCCACTTCGCTCAAATATCCAGATTACCAACTACACAAAAGGGTATACTTCTGGTTTTTTTTTTTTTTTTCTTTCATAGCTGAGAACTGATCTATTCCTGATTTTAACTGTAGTTTCGAAATTTGCTAAAATGCCTTTTAGCAGCCACAGCAGGGAAACAGTAATATTTTCTGCATTTCTTAAACTAAATTTTTCCCTCCAGGCAAAACAGAAGGCATTCATTCTGTGAGAGATAGCTAAGGGTTCCTTTCACTAAAGGGTTAATTCTTCTGTTCAGTGTGGAGATGCATTACAGCAACCGAGTCCTGCTTCTTGCTCTTCACGTGTTATCACGTGGTCATTTATTCAGCGTTTAGTGTGTGCGAGGTCTGTGAGCAATTCTTTCGTTCACATTGCATCAGGTCATTGTTAAGGGTAATCTTGGAAGACAACTGCTATTTCCTGCGTTAGAGATGAAGAAGTTAAGAGCCTCAAAGTCCCCCAGGGAGTGAGAGAACCGGACAAATGTTATCATGTAGACAAACGGTGGAGGCTGGACTTGACTCTCAATACTTACAGCCCAGATGTACAACTTGGCTGCTCCATCAGAGCTCCCTAAAGGTATACTACAGTGATGCAGGCATGCACTGTACTAGGGAGCAGCAATATCTCTTCTATTGTTGCAATATGAGTGTCTAAAACTTGCAGAGATGAAAATTTCTGTTCATAAAAGTTTTCTTGTTTTCAATGAGGAGACTTATCTATGTTTTTGTTTTACTTGCATCCATCACATGTTCCTAATAGTTTCAACAAATCCAGTAACTGCTCCACCTTAGGAGCTCCACAACAGTACTGTCTTTCTGTAATGGTGGGAATTTTTTTTTTTTCTGTGCTCTTTACTAAGGAAGCCATTATCCAGGAACTGGTAGCACTTGGCATTAACCCTGGAACTTAGGAGGCAGAAACAGGCAGATCTTTGTATGTTTGAGACCAGGCTGGTTTACAGGGTAAGTCCCAGGACAGCCAGAGTTACACAGAGAAACTCTGTCTCAAACAAACAAACAAACAGCAGAAACCAAAAACAAATAAACAGCAAAAACTAGGAATGCCATGAGACTTATGTAGTAACCATTGAGCATGGTAAGATAGGTAGAGTGACTGAGAAGCTGAATTACTAAAACACATTTTAAACATACATTTATATATATATATGTGTGTGTGTGTGTGTGTGTATGCATACATATATGTGCCAGTCAGTCAGTTTATGTGGCGATCAGAGGACAACTTACAGGGGTATGTTCTCTCCTTCGGCCACATGGGATCTGAGGATTGAAGTCAAATATGACAAGCGCCTTTATACTTTTGGCCATCTAGCAGGCCCAGAAGTTGACTCCTAATGGTCTTTAATTTAATTTTAACTTTTACTTAAACAGTCACACACCATGGGAGAATGCAATGCTAAATATCCAGTATGAGGTCATGGCGGTGGACAGTGGCACCTGAAGGCCACAGAGGAAGGGGAGAGAGCAAGAGAGCATTCTTGAAGTGAAAGTAATTTTCTAGATACTGGAAAATGTGACTATTTCCAAAAGTTTCTTGCTGGAAAATCATGGAGAGGAAAAAGAAAGGCAAAAATCATTAGATATAAAAGCTTTTCGAGAATAGGTGGCCACGTTACAGATGAGAGGTCCTCATAATTTTAAAAACCTACTGTTGCTGTTAGGCTACATGTTGCAAGGGGGACCAGCAGGCAAGATGCTTTACCTATGTTTGATAAACAAAAGGTCATTGGGAGACTACACATATAAGGCGAACTGATTGTCCAAGTGGTAATTCATGCATCTCCTTTTTAGTTGATGGGAAGGAGTATGGGAGAGACTACAAACTCATTTTTCACCTGCAAAGAAAACCAAGGCTAGAACTACACATCAAAGAAGTGGATGAGTTTGGGAGCTATAGCTCTCCTCATTATAAAGGCACCATCGTGGTCTGTAAAGTACCCAGAGAGAAGATTGTCCCCAACATGGATCCATCACTTCATGAAAATCTTTCCCAGTTGCCAGTTTGCAAATTACCATTGAAATTGCCGAAGGTAAGTTACTGCTCTTTCCATTGGACAACTTTTGTTGCTTCTTTGTAATTCCCTATTACAATGAGCTGTGCAATTAAATGGATGTTGAAGGTTAAAAAAAAAAAACATAATAATCAATTTGATAAAGAAGCGATAGGTAGAAACAATTCTAGAGGGATGGTGCACACAACAGGGTTTCTGCTGTTGTTGATGTTAGTTTTCCTAACTGGAGCAGTGTAAGTTGATTGGTTCCTCCCAGCATGTTGCTAATAACTATGGAAACAGAGCCATTCATCTTCTGAGCCATCACCTGAGTAACAGAGGCATCATTTGTGAAAACACTGAGCGCATTTCAGACTTTCCTTAAAGGACAGATCAAGCCCTGAACACAGCAATAACATCAGAATAACTTCACTAAGACTAATCTGTTTCAACATGTTTATTTTACAAGTTATTCATATCTAATAATCTGACTCAAGTCAGAAAATCAGATTAAATTACTCTCCAGGAAAGTCAAACATATAAAAGCCTTTTATCGTTGTGTAAGTCATTTCTTTCCATGAATGAGTTGAACTAACCTATACTCTTAATGGGAAATAATGCTAAGAAACCATGTTATTACATCTTGCAGAAGACATTTCTTAGTTTTAAAAAAAGCTAAGTTACATTATATGTTCTTACCTTCAGTGATTTGAATCACAGCAACATGTTTTCCATACACAGATTTTGTGCATGTTTAAATGTCCTGTAGCTCAGACTATAAACTCACTGTGTAGCTTAAGATAACCATGAACTCCAACTCTACTGGCTTAAAATCCCAATTGCTAGTATTATAGGGGTGAACTATGGCAGCCAGCCTTTCTACTAAAAAATATCAGTTGCATTGCTAAAAGAGATGTTGCCTGCTGTGTACTATCATAAATACTGAACTACAGAAATAAAATTTAGTCAGGGACTGTGTTGTTCAGAATGGTGGCTACTTCCCACACTGGGCTAGCCATAAACAGAGGAGACAATCTGTAGTCACTAAAGAGATACTAATGAATCATAAATTGATTATAGTAATGAAATGGCTCATTTGTAATATTTTGGTTAGATCAGGTTAAATAATGTTATACAAATTAGTTTTATTTATCTTTAAATAAGTGATATATTACAATATGTATCTCAAATTCTATTTTTGTGGAATAGTACTTTCCCGAATGAATAAAACATAATGGAATATGTAAAACATGTATATAAAACCACATTATAAAATAGAACTGATTAGATAATGGTATATTTAGTGCATTGTCCAGAGGTTGAAAATAGCATCTCAGAAAGTTGAAAACAGTGAACTGTTTGTAGTGATTACATCATTTTTTTATAAAAACTGTTTTCATTCCTGGGAATTTAAACACTAGACATGAAGAAAAAAACTGGCTTACAGCAAGAAAATGGAATGCATTTGATTGGGACGACAGAAATATCTCAGCAGAAGCTCACATTTCAATGAAAGACATTACCATAATTTTGAAAATATGAACATTCTTTTAAGTGCTTTTACATGCGTTGTATGATTAAGTCCTCACAGAATCTCAGGATGCAATGCCATTGTTCCTGTGTTCCCAGTGGTGGAGACAGAGCAGGTTCAGTCATGTTGTCCAGGGCCCTAGAGCTAAGTGCAGAGGAAGGATTCTGTTCCTCTGTGCTATTGCCTCCTAAGCAGAGAAAACTTCTATTGTCAGCCCAGAAACAGGATAAAGTTGTAGCCATATGGATTCTGCCTATGAGTCGTAGGACAAGTCAAGAGTATAGACAAACTATTAGAAAGAACTAGAACCAGCATGCCACGGATGCCAGCCAAATGAAAGCAGGCTCAGTGCAGAGGAGCAAACTCTAAGCCTTGAGAGCGTCTTCCTCGCTGGTTTGAAGGAGGCACTGGCTTTCTGAGCAGGGAAGCACATGCTATTGGACAACTGATGGTAGAACCTGTGATATGTTCAGAACAGTATAGTCATCAAAGTAAATAGCCACTCCCACATGTGCACCTGCAGCTTTGTCTGCATATTTATTTATAATTTCTCTCCACACACTTTTTTCCTCCGATCACTTTAAAAATATTTTCGTACATATCATATAAATATATATTCAAATATTATATATAATATATGTATATACACATAAATGCCTAGTGTGAATATACCTATATACACATACCCCACACACTGTGTGTGCATGTGTGGTATATGTACATATTTGTGGAGGTCTGAGGACAACTTGAAAAAGTTGGTTTTTTCCTTTACCCACTAAACAGCTCTCTAGCTCTTATCTTGATGCTAAAGGACACAACAATTTTATATATTGTCTGGGACGTAACTGAGTGGAATAGGATGTGCTTAGCATATGCGAAGGTTCTGGGTTGAATCACCATCAGCAGTAACCAAGAAACACATGTATTTATCAGGTAGAGTTTTTACACATGTAGGTAACGGGTAATGATCAACTTGTGACAGTTAGCATAGCCATCCCCTCAAACACTGATTAGTTCAGAGTGCCTAGAAAGGAAGAATTTGAACTGAACGCTCCTCTGTAGTTGGTTCTTTTATAAAATTTTTATTTTATTAATTTATTCATATTACATCTCAATGGTTATCCCCTCCCTTGTATCCTCCCATTCCTCCCTCCCTCCCATTTTCCCCTTACTCCCCTCCCCTATGACTGTGACTGAGGGGGACGTCCTCCCCCTGTATATGCTCATAGGGTATCAAGTCTCTTCTTGGTAGCCTGCTATCCTTCCTCTGAGTGCCTCAGTAGAAGAATGGATAAAGAAACTGTGGTACATTTACACTATTGGAATACTACTCAGCTATTAAAAACAAGGAATTCCCGAAATTTGTGGACAAATGGATTGAACTAGAAATGATCATAATGAGTGAGTTAACCCAGAAGCAGAAAGAGTTAAAAGGTATATACTCACTTATATCTGCATACTAGCCCAAGGGGCATGTCCCATGAAAGTCTTCACTAACCAGGAAACTGGGACAGAGGGGAGGACATCCTTCCAGGACTCTAGATGAGAGAAGCATGGGAGAATGGCAAAGTTGAAGGATCCAGAGGATCCTAGAAACCTGTAGTTGGTTCTTTGACCTTCTCGTCCTTACTCGCATGCTATTTGCTGTACTTACCTCCCATCTACAAGTCATCTTTTCACCTGCAACTCTCTTTAGGTTGATGTGGCTGGCTTTAGACCAGGTCTGCCCTGGCCAGGTCCTGTCTTAAATGATGAGAACAGATCCTGACTCAGACTAGGTACTAAATATGTGTGACTACAGGTGAGGGGCGCTTTATGTCCAGCCCTCATTAGCTGTCCTGTGGATCACAACTATGCACTGAGTTGAACACTGGGACTTACTCAGGTGAGTACTTTAGTCTGGCAAGCCCTTGCCTGTCTGACTGAGGAGCTGATCTGAATGAGCATAAAAGGGTTTGTAGCAGAGAACACACACCAGGCTGCTCTCTAGGCTGCTTAATTGATCACATTTCCTCCAGAAAGCGATGTTGCTATTCTGCAGCTATGGCGCAATCATGAGGCAAAGCAGAACGCAGTAGGCCTTTCTATGAGGTGTCAAACTACTTCTGTGGTGTCAGACGGTAGAAAGGGAGGTTTTACATACGAAAAAAGGGAACTTGAATTCAAAACATACGGCATAAATTCAACTTTCAGTTATCTATGTTTCCTCTGTGGCCTGTATGAAACAATTAGGTGAATTAGCCAAGCCAGCTAGCTTAGGGATTTATACAGATTCCCTCGGTCAAAGTTTATGAAATCGCCAGAACACAGCGTGACCTGTTTTTCTGCTTTTGCCCCGAGGCACACTTCTCGCCCATTTGCCTGCTCCTGTTGGCCACCTCTTGTCTGTCTGCTTCAGTGGGACCTCTCTGCGGACACTATCCTGACTTCACTGTCTATTCCAAGCTCAGTGCTCCTGACAAGAACAGCCACAGATTGGGCACTTAGTCTGTTGTTACAGTGACCATATTCTGTTACAATGCCTTGCTTACTGTTTCTCAACAGACAATTTTAAATACTTTTCAACCTTGTTTTTTTATGACCTTCTCTGGGAATATTTTAGACATTTTATTGAGTGAGTTCCTCAGAAATTCTAATATGGATACATTGTGTATCTGATTATGTACTTTATACACACATGTGTGTGTTTTAAATAGGTGAAAAGTAAATTCTTTGTGTGAAATTCTATGTTATACATATATACCATTTATTATTTTTATTTTCATACTCCCTATTATCCTGTGATACCCCTTCTTTTCCTCCAGTCTCCTTCTTCTTTCCACTTAGTCCCCTAGTGACTACGCCATTAGAGAAAGTGATGACATATGTTCCTCTAGCAGCTAGTAACAGTCATTAGCTCTTTAGGAAGGGACTGGGCCTCATGGCTGTCCCCTGTGTCCAGGGTGGAAAGCTGGAGGGCAGGATCTCATACAGTTATCCATGGCCACCACTCACGCCTGTGACTGCCACGTCAGATCTGGATTGCAGGATTTCATGGCCCTCTTTCCTTTCCTGTTTCTTCATTTTTTAACCTCTCCTCTATAGTGGTTTCTGAGCCTTCAGACACATAAGTGTGGGCATGTGTGTGTGTGTGTGGCAGGGAGCATATGCCTTGTTTAAGAGCAAATTCTCATCTGTCACCTGTCACTCTCAGCATTTTGAGCAGATATGGATCTCTGCATTAATTGCCACCCTGTTCAAAAAGACACATCTTTGCTGCATGCTGAAAGCAGAACTAGTTATGGGTATAAGTATAATTATCTACTAGGAAGCAAGAAAAGCACAGTGGGAGGGAAGCACTAAAGAGGGAGAATAATAAATATAAAATAAATAATAGCAAAGCATGCACAGTTTCAGCATGGAAAAAAACTTAAATGGGAATGGGGAAATGGTGGAGTTGGACGGGCTACCAAGAACTAAAAATACATGTAAAAGCATTTAAATGCCTATTAGTTCATACATTTAAATATTAAGTTTTAAAACGTTTGGAATGGAAGTACCTTTTCTATATGGGTGGCTAATTCTGCTCCAAGAAGCCATAGGCTTTTAAGCAAAACTCATGTCACATGCAAAACACCTCTGAGACTCAGAAAGGTCTCAGTCTCACAGGCTCCAAAACAATTCAGCTTATTGTCATTGCTCTTGGTTGTCCACCAGAACAAGATGACAAAACCCTGTCAGGAAGACACCACATACTTTGGTTATATAAAACAGAGATCAAGATGGAACTGAGCTGGGAATTCTCTCTCTCTCTCTCTCTCTCTCTCTCTCTCTCTCTCTCTCTCTCTCTCTCTCTCTCTCTCTCTCCCCGTGTGTGTGTGTGTGTGTGTGTGTGTGTGTGTGTGTGTGTGTGTGTGTGTCTGACTGTCTGTCTTCTGTCTGTCTGTCTCTCTCTCTCTCTCTACCTCTCTGGTCTGTCTACCTCTGTCTTTGTCTCTGTGACTCTCTCTGTCTGCCTCTGTCTGTCTGTCCATCTTCTCTCCCTCTCTCCCTCTCCCCCTACCCTCTCTGCTAGGTAGCATTCATAGTGATGAAACTCCTGGGAAAGTAAACCCATCAATGGCCTTACTCAGACATCCACCACATTTGCTGCAGTATAGATGTGCCAGGAAAGATGCCTACTGGTTCAATAGTGCCACTACCCCTATTATTTTGGAGACAATTGATCAAATGCTATGTGATTTCATGTAAAGCCCGCTCCATAGGAAGGAATAAAAATGTGGTTCTATAAAGTTGATCAAAAGTGTGTGGCTAAGTGTTCTCCTAAACGAACATAAACATGTTGTGAAATTGTCTTCCAAATATTTCTCAGTCTCCTTCCCTCCCACCCTCAATCTCTCTTTCCCACCTTCTTCCCTCTCTCCCTCCCTCCTTCCTCCCATCCCTTCCTCTCTCCCTTCTGCCCTCTGTTCCTTCCTTCCTTCCATCTTTCCTTCTTACCCCCTTACCCTCTCCTCTGCCCAATCTTTCCTTCTTTTTTATCTCCCTGCCTCTCCTCTTTTGTTCTCATTCAGGAGAAAATATCTCTCCTTGAGGGATTTGTTTGTCTAGTTGGGAAGACATGATTGACAATACAGACTTACAAGTTTTTCTGATCAATTTTGCTATGCAGTGTCTGATACATACACAAGTTCAGAGAGTGTTTATGGAAGACTAGATCAGTGAGATCATTTCTACAAGTCTTCAAATTGTCCAACCTTGAAACTTATCATCTCGAAAGTACATCATCATGTTAAAGATAGAATGTCTTAAATATCTTCTGCCTTTTGTGGACTAATTGACTATCGATATGCCATCTGTACTTCCCTCTCTTCCCAGATGGGCTTGTATAGGGCTTTCCAGATTCATACTCTTGGCCACAACTTTTTCATGAAGCCTTTGAAAATATGTTCCTCAGAGCTGAGAAAAAAATCTGTGGCCAAGGAAGCTCTTCTCTTCTTTTATAACCACAGTACACCTAAATGGGAATTGAAACAATGACCTTTGTCTTGTGAGAACAGACTTCTTCCACAAAGTTTTGAATAAAACAAAAACCCTCCAACTCAGCTAAGCAGCATTAAGATGTGTCACTTTCCAGTAAATAGAAGGACCCATAGAAGGCAAATAGTAAATACTTTTAACTGGATAAATGCTATGGCTTAATTTCCATAAGTAGAAAGAGCTATACTATTGAATGCCACTTTGAGAAAATTTGAACAACTTCTCCTTTTACATGAACCTAGTTTAAAATATACTAACATTTAACCTCCACTACAAGCAAGTCCACCCTTGTACACTGGGAAGGTCTAGAGAGCTAGACAATTGTTACAGGGTAAATACAGTCTGCCTACGTATAGTTTATACTCATGAGTTCAAGACTTCAAGAATATTTAAAGAATAAACATCTCAAAGACATAGTGTGTCATCAAAAAGTCACTGTGTGCGTATACAGTCACATATAATTGCACAGAAGCAGTGAAAAGGTATAATGTACTGCAAGGCTCCTCAAAAAGTGAAGATCATTTGTAACTTTTACTTGTTTTACTTCCTGCTTGTGGCACTGCCTGATACCCTTCAACCTTTGCATTTTGTTCATTCATATAGTAACTCTTTAAAAAACTGTGTTTTGTAAGTCTAGGGCCCAACATACAATAGTTCTCCTGTATTGATGGTATAATATTTACTTGTCTTGTCATTGTCACCAAATACCTTCTAAGAAGCAAGTTAAGGAAAAGGACTTGTTCTGGTTCACAGTTAGAGGCCACTATTCATCATGATGGGAAGGCTTGGGCTTGGTGACAAAATGGGTCACTGGTACAGTGCTGGGCTGTTCTCACATTGGTGTGTTTCAGGAACCAGAGAAAAATAAATTCTGGAGTTCAGCTTCCCTTCTCCTTTTACTCTTTAAATCAGTCTGGAGCCGCTGCTGCTTGGGATTCTGCAGCCCACATTCAGAGTGAGTCTTCCCTCTCAGTGTCACTTCAACGTACATAGACACCCTTGCAGGCACCAGAGGTGTTTCCTAGGCAACTGCAATCCATCTAAGTTAACCATGAAGAATACAAATCTAAACCTTCTCCTTGCCTCTCTGTGGTCCATATTTCATTTAGAGCAGCAGCTCTTAATGGGTGGGTCACGGCATCTTTGGAGGTTGAACAACCCTTTCACAGGGGTTACATACCCTACAGATCATGTATTTACATTACAATTCATAACAGTATCAAAATTATAGCTATGGAATAGCAATGAAAATAATTCCATGTTTGGGAGTCACCACAATATGAGGAGCCATATTGACGGGTCATGGCATTAAGGAGGTTGAGCACCACTGCTTGAGAGGGCAGAGGCAATTTATTTATTTATTTATTTTCTTTTTTTTTTTTAATTTTTAAAAAATTTTTCTTGTTACATCTCAATGGTCATCCCCTCCCTTGTATCTTCCCATTCTTCCCTCCCTCCCATTTTTCTCTTACTCCCCTCCCCTATGACTGTTCCTGAGGGGTACCTCCTCCCCCTGTATATGCTCATAGGGTATAAATCTCTTCTTGGTAACCTGCTGTCTTTCCTCTGAGTGCCACCAGGTCTCCCCCTCCAGGGGACATGGTCAAATATGAGGCACCAGACTTCGTGTGAAAGTCAGACCCCACTCTCCACTCAACTGTGGAGAATGTTCTGACCATTGGCTAGATCTGGGAAGGGGGTTGAAGTTTACGGCCTGTATTGTCCTTGGCTGGTGCAATAGTTTGAGCGGGACCCCTGGGCCCAAATCTGCCTATCATAATGTTCTACTTGTAGGTTTCTAGGACCCTCTGGATCCTTCTACTTTGCTATTCTCCCATGCTTCTCTCATCTAGAGTCCCAATAGGATGTCCTCCCTTCTGTCCCAGTTTCCTGGTAAGTGAAGACTTTCATGGGACATGCCCCTTGGGCTAGTATGCAGATATAAGTGAGTATATACCATTTAACTCTTACTGCTTCTGGGTTAACTCACTCATTATGATCATTTCTAGCTCAATCCATTTGTCCACAAATTTTGGGAATTCCTTATTTTTAATAGCTGAGTAGTATTCCATAGTGAATATGTACCACAGTTTCTTTATCCATTCTTCTACTGAGGGACACTTAGGCTGTTTCCATGGACTCTTGTTTCCCTCAAAGCAAAGGCTCCATTCATATGTAGGAAATGTGTCCCAAAATTCCCAGTGGTGTTAGGAATTATTGAAACCTAAGGGGATGAAAATTTTAATGTATACATAGCTATGATAAAGTTTAGTTTATAAATCAGGCAGAGCAGTTGATAATTTACTCTAACAAAGTTCTGTAAGATTGATGAATTCTTTATATCTAGAAATTGCTGATTAATATTTTTAACCATAATTGACCATGTTACCATGGAGAGTGAAGGGTACTGAGTGCAGAAAATACACACTACTCATAAGGGACAACTACAAGACCTCCATACCCATTGATTCCAAGGCCTTGTATCCTCTTCACTTCTTCAGCTCCAATCCCACAGCTGTCCTGTTCCTCATTCTGGAGTACTCTGCAGTCTTCTCATGTAAATCTCTGTGTTAGTGACTGTTCATCCTAATATCTACCTGTATGTCAATATGGCAATCTTCATTTTTTGGGTTAAATTTCACATTCTTTCTTAAGACTTCTCTGAATCTCTTTAATAGGAAGTGTGTTTCTGTCCTCTTAGCCTAACTCTCTAGGGCCTTTTTAACCTGCTTTAACTTTTTGTTTGTTTGTTTGTTTTTTAGTTTTCTTTAACAAGTTTATAGCAGTGTATAGCAGTTACAGACATTTATTTCATAATAGGAAAAGTACAACCATATTTATTAAACTTGAAATAAAGTGGGCAAGAAAAAGAGAGAAGAGCACATTCTGGAATGCTTTCTCAAATAAACACTCACACTGATATCTCAGACCAATGGCTTGGACACTTCCCAGCCAGTAGGCAGAGCCCTTTGTTAAACAAAAGCATCGGAGCTCTATAGCATTGGAGCCTTGGAATAGGTATGTTTCAGGAACACCCACTTACCCACAGCAAGAGTGTAAGGAAGCTCTTTGACTACAAGGAACTTTGTTCTGTTCCTTCGTTATTCAATAACAAGGATCTAGAACAATGCTCAGCATTGGTTAGATGGTAAGCCAGCACTTGTTGCATGAGTGCATTAATATATACAGCTTATACTACGGATAGTAAACATGAGAGGAGAAATGTCAAGGAAAGAAACAAATTAGCATCAGGGAATAAACAAAACTGGTATGTGTGCTAAAGCAGGATAGTCACAGAGGAACAGCAGTGAGTTAAATTCTGTCTTGAGGAGCAGCTCTCAGGAAAGAATCGAACAAAGTAAGGAAAACAGTGAATACCTGGACTCTGTGATGCCTTGAAGGAAATCCTCATGGGTAATGTTCACACAGTGGCTAAGAAGTAGAGATACTGTCTGACAAAAGAGATCAAGAGGGTCTTAGTGGTACTAGGTTACCAAGACGCCCTTCTGCAAATGGGCATGCCAGCAACACGTGAAAATATGTGGCCTCAAAAGACAACAGTTTGCCAGCAGTATATTTCTAATTTGTGACTTAAACAGCTCTTTTCAGAAATGTTCATCTACTTTCTGTTGGTGTTACATGCATTTGTATATTGGAAAAAGAGAGCACCTTTAAAAATGACATAGTTTTTAAGTGGAAGGAAGTGGTTAGGAGGTTTGTTCCAGTACTTGTACTTCTGAAGTCACACTTGGTGTGACATTTGGTTATTTCCCCCAGTTTGGGGTGGGACTGCCCTGCAGTTCTCTCACCTGTTTGGCGGTCTTACTTTGAGTATGATATGGGCTCCAGTCTCATGGTGGGACTCTACCTAAGACTGGAGTTCCCAGTAATACCTCAATGGCAGGCTTACGTAAGCAACGCTGACCCAAGTTCTGCTGAGACTGAACTTCCTTAAAAAACAAACAAGCAAAAAGCCCCATGTGAACCAACTCATGACATGGTGTCATGCCATTTCTAGTTTTTAAAAAAATAAACAGTTCACAACATTTGCTCTTCTGCCACATTAAATAGCGCACCGTGCTAAAGGAAGGAAGTGTGAGCTAAGAGCTGGCATAGCAAAAGCATCACTTTCTCTTGTATTTGGCCTTTCAATGTCTTCTCCCTGTTCTGCTAAGAATGATTTTTTAAAATGTATTTTTCTAAGAACCTGAACTGCTAAGGTAATCATAACTAAATAAATTAGAAGATTGTGAGGTGGGAGAAATGCTTGTGGTCACATTGCTTACAGTTTTTAGATGTAGTTATTTTATGTAATTATACTAGGATTACATACAAAGGTGTCAATAGAACATATGGGGAGCACTAGCTACAGGCAATGGGTTGTAAGGAAAAAATTAGTTTGCATGAAAATGTTTTTGGAAGACCAGGGAGAAGTTAAAAGAACATGTTTGTGTGTGTATGTATTTGTGTGTGTGTGTATAGATATGATTAAGATGCATTTTATACATGTGCGAGTTTTTCAGAATGAATATAAATACTATTTTAAAAGTGGAATTTATTAGCCTATAGCTGGATAATAGCAAAACAAGTTAGAAACACACACACACACACACACACACACACACACATACATACACACACACACACACACTAAACCCTATCAATAAAAAAAGAGTAATTTGTTTTTTGTGGGTTTTGCAGAAATATTGAACTTACTGCAGTTTAGAATTTCCTATAATTTAATTCCATGTTTTTTATATTACAGGCAATTTCAGCAACATGTCTTTGCCCCACCCTTTTTTCAGTCAGAGCACAGATTGACTAAGATCTTCATGAGTTGAAATATTATGTTAAATTACGCAGAAAGTGAGAAACCTTGGAAGACTCAGTGAGTCCCAAGTGGGATGTCTCCATCATATCCCTCTCTGAGAGCTCAGGGAGCCTAGAAAGAGGAGACAGGAAGCGTCTAAGAGCCAGAAGGGATAAAGGACACCAAGAAAATAAGACCCTCTAAATCAACAGGAGCAAAGCTCATATGAACACACAGAGACTGAAGCAGCAAGCACAGGGCCTGCACGAGTCAGTACCAGGTTCTTAGTGTATACATTATGGCTTCCAGTTTAGTGTTTTCATGGGATTCATGAGTCTGTGAATAAGTGAATCATTGATTCTAGAACCTTCTCTTGTGGCTCTTTTCCTTTTGTTGGTTTGCCTTGCCCAACCTTGATGTGATAGTTTTGGTTTTATCCTACTGAATTTTGTTTTGTTATATTAAAGAAAGCAAATGAATAAAAACCTAGCCACTAAAGTAAAAGGTAACAACTGAACTGTCATTTATACCTGCTGGGAGAGAGGACCTCAGTGTTCTCCAATAGTGTGACACTGGGTGTATCAACCACTCCAGATTAGGCCTCGTGTTCATGAGTGGATGACCAACATATGATTAGATTACACTGTTTTGTGTATGTGCATTTATTTGGTCAGAGTTTGATGGTATTGTTTTTCTCTTTTTGGATGTGGTTCTAAGTTTTCTTGGTTTTAGAGAATTTTGTTGTTGTACTGGGTTTTTGTTGTTGTTATTGTTGGGTTTTTTTTTTTTTTTTTTTTTTTTTTTTTTTTGAGAAAGAACTTAAAGTCCGGTGGGTGGGGAGGGGGAGAGAATCTGGAGAAACTTAGGGAAAGAGAAGAATATGACTCATTGTTTTAAATAATAAAAATATAATACTATAAATAAATAAAAATAATTATTATGTTATAATTTTTTGGCTGTAAGCATAATGTTATCTTTTGATCTTCTTAATTCTGACTGACTCTCCCCTGACGTGGCTCCTGCCTTTGCCCCGCTTGCCTGTAACCATGAGCCTGATCCTCAGAGACAGACACAGCTGTGCACGAACCACTGGAGGACACGAGGGAGAAAGGCGAACAGTGCTGACCTCATCGGCAACAGGATTCTGTACTCCATTGTGAAAACTACTCCGCCCACCTATCTAATTAGAAGAGATTTTTCTCCCTTCTCCTTCTCAGCCTTCTTCCTCTTTATCTTTCCTTCCTTTTCCCTCTTCCCTTCATCCTCTTCTTTGCCATCACTCTTCCTTCTTTTTCTCCCTTTCATTTTTTTATTTTATTAATTTATTCATATTACATCTCAATGGTTATCCCATCCCTTGAATCCTCCCATTCTTCCCTCCCTCCCATTTTCCCCTTATGTTCTGTTCCTGAGGGGGATTTCCTCCCCCTGTATATGCTCATAGGGTATCAAGTCTCTTCTTGGTAACCTGCTGTCCTTCCTCTGAGTGCCACCAGGTCTCCCCCTCCAGGGGACATGGTCAAATATGAGGCACCAGAGTACATGAGAAAGTCATACCCCACTCTCCAGTCAACTGTGGAGAATGTTCTGACCATTGGCTAGATCTGGGAAGGGGTTTAAAGTTTACGGCCTGTATTGTCCTTGGCTGGTGCCTTAGTTTGACCGGGACCCCTGGGCCCAGATCTGCCTATCATAATGTTCTACTTGTAGGTGTCTAGGACCCTCTGGATCCTTCTACTTTGCTATTCTCCCATGCTTCTCTCACCTAGAGTCCCAATGGGATGTCTTCCCCTCTGTCCCACTCTCCTGGCAAATGAAGGCTTCCGTGGGACACGCCCCTTGGGCTAGTATGCAGATATAAGTGACTCTTTCACTTTTCCTTCTTTAACTTCTCTCCACACAGAAAATTTCTCTGCTCAGAAGACTGAATAGCTCAGCCAGGAACTGGACACTGCATTTTCTTGAATTTTAAAAAGATTCCACTTGATAAGTTAAAAACAATATTTATTAATTTAACCGGTTATCTTTTTATGCCTTTAGATTGACATGTCAGACAAAATATGAGTAAATCATAAAATCCTAATACAAACATGATATATAGGGTTAAAATAGTCTAATAATGAAGATCAGTGACTTGGCTTTTAAGAAGTTTTCAAACTCAGTTTATAAAATAAGTTTCAAACATTTTTTTCTTTTTTAAAATTTAGAATCAATTTTTTTTCATACAATGTATTCTAATTATGATCTTATTCCACCAACTCCTACAAGATTCTCCCCACCTAAATCCACTCCTCTCTAGGTTGTTCTTATGAGAGCACAGAGAGACATCTAGAAATATAAAATAAAAGAAGATAAATAAAACCAAACTAGAACAGGACAAAACAAACAAACAGGAAGAAAAAAAAAAGTCACACCAAAAAAAAACCAAAAAAACAAAACAAAAAAAAAACCACCACCACCACCACCACCAGCAACAAAAAACCCAAAAAAACAAAAACCAAAAAACAAGAACAAAATAAAAAGAAGAAACACATGTACACATGTATAGACACAGAGTTTTATACCCACAAACCCCATAAAAACAAAATTGAAAAAAATAATATATAAGCACAAGATTTATACAAAAAAGAGCCCAGACAAGGCATTATGAGACAAAACAAACAAACAGAAAAACCAAAACAAAAGCAAAACCCTCCAAAAATACCTCTGAACTCATTTTGTGTTGGACATCTTCGGCTCGACATTGGGCCTGCCCTTAAATGTGGCTTGTATATCCAGTGAAACTCTTGAAGAAAACTGTTTCTTCCCTCACATGGTCCTAGGTTAGAGCTGCAGGTTGTGCCCACTTCCCTCTCAGCACTGCGACCCCATTTGGCTCAGAGCTGTCCAGGCCCTGTGCGCACTGCCACAGGCTCTGTGATTCATGTGTGTGCATCAGCTCTGTGGTGACAGGAAAGCCTTCTTTCCTTGTTGTTCTCGCATTTGCACCGGCTCTTACAACCTTTCTGCCCCCTCTTCCACAGAATCCTCTGAGCCCCAAAGGGGGGATTTGATGATGACATGCTCATTTTAGAAATGAGGTTCCAAAGTTTCTCACTCTATGCACCTTGTCCAGTTGTGGGATCCCTGTATTTGTTCCCATCTACTGCAGGAGGAAGTTTCTCTGGTGATTGCTGAGTGAGACGTTGACTTGTGAGCATAGCAGAATGTGATTAGCAGTCATTACATTGCTATACCCCTTTACCATAGCAACAACATCTGGTTCCCCCCAGGTCCATGGCCTATAAGTTCCTAGGGTCTTGGCCATCTGAGCTCTGTCATCTCATGAGGAGGTCCTTAAGTCCAATTAGATAGTGGCTGGTTCCTCCCATAGCTTCTGTGCCACTATTGCACTGGCCTATCTTGCAGGCATGTTGCCACTGCAAATCACAGGTTTGTGGACTGGTTTGTGTTTACCGTTCTCTGATATCATGCAGAGTACCCTACAGTACCATGCATACTAGTCAGTAAAGGTAAAGGCTCTAGATACTCAGAAGGCTAACTTCTCTGTCATCAATGAGATGTGTAGGTATGACCTTCAGCAATGGGGCCTTATCATCAACTTGTGGAGAGCAACCAATAGCCTTGGCAATATCCTGAGGTGTTGGGGTCTCCTTGAGGTCCCTTTGCCAATGGTTAAATTATATGCAACTCGTTCCCTGTCAATGGAGCTTTCATTTGGTAGTTCATTTGGTAAAGACAATGAAAGATGTCTCATTGTAGATGTCTCTTTGTCTCCACGATTAGTGGATGATTCCATTTAGATTCCTGTCATATATGTGTATATTTTAAGAAGCTTCCACTGGATTAGTTTTCTGTAATCCTTTTGCAGAGGCCATTAGTTTTATCCCTACCTCCCTATTCCGGCCTTCCTTCTTCTCTCCCGTCCCCTTCCCATTTGACTCACTATCCCAGGTCATCCTCCATCCATCCATATAAACTACCCATTCTACTTCCCTACATACCAACTCCTTTCTCTATACCTAACCTCTGTGACAATACAGATTATAGTCTGCTTATTGAAGAGTTAACTAAATCCACATATAAGCAATACATACCATAATCATTTTTTTCAAGTCTGTATTACCTGACTCAAGATAAGTTTTTAGCTCTATCTATTTATGTGTGAATTTCATGACTTCATTTTATTTGTTTGTTTTTTAACAACTAAATAATAGCCATTGTGTAAATGTACATTTTCTTTCTCTAATTTTTGACTATTATGAATAGAATAGCAATGAATATGGTTGAGCAAGTATCTCTGTAATAGGATGAATTGTCCTTTGGGTATATGCCTACTAGTGGTATAACTGAATCTGAAGTTAGCTATATTCCCAACTTCCTAAGAACTGCCACATTGATTTTAACAGTAGCTTTAGAAGTGAACTCATATCAGAAGTAGATTAATGTTCCCACATCCTACATCCTTGCCAGCAAGGACTCTCATTTATTTTACTGATCTTGGCCATTCTGACTGATACAAGATGAAACATCCAGGTAATTTTTATTTTAGATTAAAATATTTTAAATGTTATAAACACTGTGAGATATAAATAGCAACCAAGTATATACAACAACCAAAACAATATAACAAAATCCAAGGACAGAGATTTACAATGAACTGCCCTATATGGCTGAGGTAGACCATTTCAGAGATGTTCTAATCATTTCATACTTTTGTATAACAGTTTCCTGTGATATTGAAATATTCTCCTAAATGGAAGCTCTTCAATCAGGAAGGTAAAGAATTCATAATAGCTTCAGGAAGTCCCTGAAATAGATCAGATTCACTAGGCCCCTCCCTACCAGAGTAAGCAATAAAAGTTGAGAGTATACCTCAGAGGAGAAAGCCGAACTGAAAATACTGTGACTTGAGGAAAGCTGCAAAGTAAACTATGATACCAGGTCAGCTGCCTAGAGGCCTCAGAAACCAGCTGAGCTGACTGGAGGAAGATTGGACCATCTGAGGTATTCTAGCCTGTTAGCTGCCTGCAGGCTATGTAGTGTGCTCCAGCTTCTTAGATTTGTCAATTGGCACCCATGCTAGAGTGAGCTTTGGTGATGCAGCTATCTTTGAGTCATTTCTGCTCTTGTAAGTAATCTATCTTTTCTATTTCTGCACGTAACGCCAGTGAAATGCATTGGTTCACCAAGTTGGACTTTGGTATTTTGGTCTGTCGTGGGTTACCTATCCAAGGTGAACAGTCATGTATATTGCATCTCCCCAGAAAAAGTGTTGTTCTAAGGTAACTTCTGGATGTTTCATGGGGCAAAATGATTGGAGAAGATGTTTGACTCTGGAGAGGCATAGAGAAAGTGGCACGGTTTGAACAGAAACTTCGAAATGGGAGAGCACCGGGTGTATTTCAAAAATGTATAATGAATCCTTTTTTGAGGCTTGAATGGATGACTTGGAAAGTTCACATTGAAATAAATTGAGAAATGATTATGGAGGGATTTGAATTCTGTGTTTAGATCACCTTAGTATCTAATTAATCAAGACAATGTAATAGATTTTATGACACAGAGAACATGTGCAGGCAAAATAGCCACCCAGAGAAACAGTACACAGTGCAGTGTAAACAAATATATCCTAGCTTTCTAGTTTATAATTAAATTTAATTTTATTATATTATATTATTTTTATCGATGTTTAAATTTATAGAAATGATTATTAACAAGCCATTGGAAAATTTTAACCAGGAGATTAATGGTAAAATTTTGTTTGTTGTGTCCATGTGATATACTATGGAAATATATTCAGGAGATGAATTACCATCAGTAAAATCAAAGAGCTAGTTAGGTAATTCATGGAGGAGATGGTGATGTTGGTGAGAAGACACAGGAGTTTAGGGAAGGGGTCAGCAGGCTTTGTTAAGTATGGGTGGCGCCCAGAGCAAGAAGCCCTCTGGGAAATAGAGGAAGCTGTGGAAAGGGGCTTTTGGAAACTGGCGTGACCTATTGTTTTATGACCTCTGCAGTGTTTTACTGACTAACTTTGGAATAGTTATTCAGAATTACGTTTCTCTCTGTTCTTAATATTGCTCCACTGAAACTTTTTTTCCTTTAGGACCTAGACTCAGTGCCCTTTTCTATTCCAAGCCAGCATTCATATAACTGAAAGTGTGTGATTTCTCAAAAATCAATGATGTTTATCATTTGTACTAAGACTTTCCAATGGGCAGTGGGGGTATCCACAGGTCACATTGGCATAGAAAGACCTTCACAATGCCCATCCTTTTACCTTTACAGAATTTCCATGATACCTTACTCCCAAATAATGTATTTTTTTCCATTTCTCTTACTCATTATAATCATGGTCACTTCGGAATGTCTTTGCAGAAGTTCTTGGACCAGTAATGACCTTTGCACTTGGCTCTGTTGTCACTTTTTTAGGGAAACCTTTAACTTTTTACCAAACAAAAATAAGGGAATTTGGTTATAGATGTTAACAGAAACTGAAAAAACAGTATTTGCATCTATACTCACGTAAGACCCATTGTAGATTTTATTTATATGGAATAATACTGAGTTCCATAATCTTACAAAATTTAATAAGATTGTCAATATTAAATGATTTTCTGAAAAAGTACTTTGTTGAAGAAATAGAAAGGCAGAGACATTTCCTCCTCAAAAGAAATAGGATATATAGTTTAATGGTACATCATACCAGGTTGGTCTGATTCCAGTGCCGGCACGCCTAACCGTGATTCCCAATTTCACAATACGTGACTAAGTTTATTGGTGCTATGGGACCTCATAACTTAATATTCTATTCTAAGAAGCTTTCAGTAACATATTGTTGAACAAATGAATGTATACTATTAGCAATCATGAATAATTAAAGTGTATCTTAATAACTGACAAAAGTTTAACCTGATTTATACTCAGCTAACAATTAGAAAAAGTCTTTGGTGCCTGAAAAGATGTTGTTATTTTGGGGACCTCTTACACTGTATAAAACCTACGACTATGTGGATGTGCAGGCCAATTTTCATTTCACTGTTGTCAGACAGTCTATTCTTAGCTGTAACTACAGCCAAGACAAAAAAAAAAAAACCTAATAAGGAAATCAAACAGATCATATAGAATATGCTAGAAATAATTATTCATAGAATTTAGGCACATTGGTGGGGATTCTGATTGGTAAAATCTATCAGAAGTATAATCTCGAAGTGGAGCCATCAAAAAAAAGTTTTGGGAATCATATAAATTCTAAAGAATGGCTTCTCTGTTATCACAAACAGCTGTATAAAAATAAATATTATCTTTTATAAAGCTGAATTTGTGGGTCAAAGAGACCTGCATTTTAAAGGAGCAATTGGAATTCTGAGTAGTTTTTAAAACTCATAATTAGAAGAATGAACATTTATGAAGTTCTGACACATGTGAAGTGTTTCACTAACACATGTGACATATCTTCTGCTTTCCCCACTTGTAGATAGTAACTGAAGCAGAGCTACTAATTTAGGACTCAGACTGATCGATTCCAGACTGACTAATGTTGTTTCTTGATTGTCTTTAAATACTCCTCATGTATTTTCTGAATTACCTAGATTTCTCCTTATTTTACAATAAGGGAGAATTAAGTTTTTTTCTAATTGACAAAAGCATTATCAGACTAAGCCTCAGAAAGAATGAAATTCTTTTTCAATGTCAAACAATGGTGAAAGTAAATAAAGAAGCAGTATTAAAATCTGGTATATAGAAATGAGCGTAGGCTTAAAACAAAGAACAATGTGAGCTAAGCAAAAGTGAGGATTCATGGTGCTTCCACAGTGGTAGCATCCTGCTTTCAATTCCAAACTTAATTGGCCCTTTGAGGCCAATTTTGATGTTTAAATAAGTGCTCTGAACTCTGCTGGTGTTTTGTTCCGTAGTGATCTTTCTTGTCTGTAGGTTCATGCTTGCCTTTAGGCCCCTCCATAAGGTAGTGCTTTCCCTCAGTGTAAGTGCTGACATCTCTAGGCTGTCAGGAAGCTCCATGCTGATCGTAGATTATCAGAATGTCTATATGACAATGACAACAACAACAACAACAACGACAACAACAGGATATTAGCTCATGCTAGTGTCTTTTAATTTCTTTCTTTACAATTCTCATGTGTGCTGGTGTGTTAACACCAAAATAGAAAAAAAAAATGGATAAACTTTCATAGGCATTTCTCCCACCATTTTATGCCCTGATTTGATGGTATTATTTCTTCTGGTTGGAATATTTTAAAGAGAATAAAATGTATCCTATCATTTCATATACAAGTGAATACTTTGAAGCACATTTCTGAACAGTGAGGACAAAAATTGACCACAATACCATGGCTATCTCCATAATGAGAACCAGCCAGTTCATGTTCTATATTCAACGACTGATTCAATTATTTCTTTTCCTTTTGACTTGTAAAAGACAGGGTCCTGATATGATCTAATCAGAGCCTTTGGCTTCTGCCAAAGTCTTTTGAATTAGAGAAAATGATACATGCCTCTTTAGCAGCAGTTAACAGTCATCAGCAGTTCAGGAAGGGACTGGGCCTCATGGGTTTCCACTGTATCTGTGGTGGAATGAGATAGCCCCACCCCTTGAAAAGGGAATGAGTACTTTTACCTTTTAACTGTCTTATTGAAAATAGATTCATGTCTTACACATCATGATTACAGTTTCCCTTACCTCCATTCTTCTCAGCCCCTCCCCCATCACCTCCCTTCTTTCCCAAATCCACTGCTCCTCCATTTCCCTTCAGAAAAGAGCAGGCCTCTTGGAGACAACAATCAAACATGATAAAACAAGGTAAAATAAGACAAAGCCAAATCTTATATCGAAGGTGGCCATGGCACCCCAACAGGAGGAAAAGATTCCCAGAAGCAGGCAGAAGAGTTAAAGACACACCTGTACTCACTGTAAGGTGTCCCAGGAAAACATCCAGCTAACAACTATAACATTTATGCAGAGTTTTAATCTGTGTTCAAGAACCATCCCGAAGTAGGATGCAGCACTATTGCTCCTCAGTGGGGATTCAAGAAAAGAGTTCACTTAGATGTTGTGCCCAAGTAGCCCAACCTACAGGAGCCAAAGCAGATAGAAAAACATTCTACTTTTATCTTCATCATTGCTGCCTATGCCTTATTAAGCCAGGACTTTGTGTACTTTGTGCCTTCCACTTCTACCACAATGAAAAGTTGCTACTCAAAGCCTTTGTCCCTTCAGGGTGTTTGATAAATCTAGAGCCAGCTGGGATGCTTGGATGGACTCTTTTGTTGAAACTGAACTTTTGAATAGAGTCTTGGATAGCTGTGAATCTGTTCACCTGGAAATTTTTAGTCCGGCAACCGAAGCAGCCTTCCATAGCAATGTTGGTTTGGAAGGCTTAGTCGCTTTATGAACATACTTTTAACATTGTCTGTTCTATTCGGGTTCTGACGTAGCTCTTACATCTGCTGAGCAGACACTGCAGCATCCTTTTACCGGGCTGGATCTGGCTTTCTCTGATTTAGACAATTCTTGTACCCTTGATGACATATCACTCCCATGACATTAACATGTTTTCTCTAAAAAGACACAAACACTGTCCATACATGTTTACACTGGGTGATGTCATCCCCAGAAAATAAAAAGGATGCATCTTTTGATACAATGCATCTTTTGAAGTTGCTGGTAGTGTTTTCATGTATTTATCAAGTTAAAACACAAGTTATCTTTAAATAATAAATAGATTCAAGTGGTGAGGCTGTTGTTCTCTTTTTAGTCCCTTTCTCTGATCTTGTGGCGAGATCTCAGGCTGGAGTTAATGTTTCTAACACTAACAAAATACCTTTTTTAGCTGAGACTTGCTCTCACGTTCAGGAATCTTGACTAGCAATAGAACTTAGCAATGCTGCTCTATTTTTAATTGAAGTTATTTTTAGAGTTTCTGTTTGTTTATATAATCAAACTTCCTTTTAAGTATGCAGCAAGTAGTAATTTTTTAAAAACATAAGTAATTCTGTTAATATTTTGAGCACTTTGTGATAATTAGGCTATGCTTTAAAGGAACATAAGACAATTCAGTGTCTCCTTTCAATGCCACTGGGAAACAGGTGTTATTAATCTTGGATCTTAAATGAGGAAAGAGGAAAAAAAGGAAGAAAGGAAATACTTTGCTTAAGGTTATAATTCAATGAAGACTAGGGCCAGGAATTGGGCTTTTTTCCTCAAGCAAAGGTGGCATATATGAATAGTTCATGCAGTGTAGGAGGTACTGGAATAACTGAATGGAAAGTTTTAAATTATATTCATTTTATATACAAATTTTATCTTACAGTCACATGTATGGGATCTGAATTTATTGTAGATACTAGGTTGAGTGGTATGTTTGTCCTTTCAAATGCATATTTTGGGCAATCGTTTTCTTTCTTTAAATCTGTTCTCTTCACTTGTAAAGTTTATATAATAATTACTTCATGAGACACACTCAAAACTTTATTTTGCTGCAGATTATAGGATACACCTTTTTAGAGCAATGCCTAGTACATGGTTATTAATCGAAATTATTGGCTAATGGTGCTATCGGGGAACCTTTATATCCCTAAATTGGAACTTTAAATAGATTTGGGTTTTAAGTCTAGCTTTGCAGTATCCTATTCATGTTGCCTTAGTGATTTACAATTGTGAAATAGGCAGGATAATTAATCAAGCTATTATTTTATATTTGGAATAAAATAATGTCATCAAGTACAGAATCAAATAATACTGAGGTAAGCCTTTATTTGATTGACAGTGATGATGAACCTCTAAATATTGTAGAATTTATGCTAGCATTACTTTTATAACAGGTTACTTCTCTGACTAATATTCTCTCTAGCTCATCTAAAATGTAAAATCACAAAAAGTTAATGTGATTCCTGTGTTACAAAACTAAAAATTAGTTTATAACTATTTTTGCAATAAATACACGCACATGCAAATGGTAACTACAAGTAAAGAATCTTCCACACAAACAGAGTATAGTAAGCAGTTGTATCAGTTACTTTTCTATTGCCACAATAAAGGACAATGAGCAACGTATAAAATGTTTAATTGGACTTACAATCTTAGAGGGTTAAAGCTTTGGCGGCAGAACGAAGACACAAATGCATGCAGAAAGAGCAGCAGCAGAGAGCTCAGAGCTCGTTCCACAAGCAGAAAACACAGAGAGCACACTGGGGGTGGTGGAAGGCTTTTGAAGCTTTATGACTGCCAGGCCCTAGTGACACTTCCTACAACTAGACCATACATCCTAATCTTCCCCAAACACCATCCGGTGGGGACAACTATGCAAACATACACGCCTATTGAGGCTGTTCTCCCTCAAGCCACCACAACAGTGAACACCAGGACTGGCCAATGGTATTTTAAATGCTTCTTATAGAAACCCATGCTAAAGATAACCAGAAAAATACTAATTAGATATTTTTTTTCCTTCATCTGTTGCTAATCAGGTCACATTAACTTGTGTGTATTTTAATAACAAAATCAATAACCTGGTCACCAGAAAAATCTATGGCAAGGTGGTTGAAATGTGAGGAGTGTGGGGTAGAACTCTATGAAGGAATTGTCACTACAAGATGTTACAGTAACTACCTGCAAAACTGTCTTCATGATTAAGTGCCCCAAGATACAAGTTAGAAACATTATGGTCTTTCCTATTAGTTTGGTATTATGAAAGTGCTACTTAGTCACTATACTATATGACATCAACACTTCAGGATCCTCAACAGACCAGAGAATTTCCACCACTATATTCTAATAAAAACAGATTCTTCTCTGGAGACCCCTATACTCGGATGCAGTAGAACCTAAATAAGACAGATTTCTCTTTTATTACTTGTACATTAACAAAATTCTATAAATATCACCATAGATGCCTTTGAAATAGATTTACCACTCAAGGTATAATTTAAAATAGATTATTGCTCTAGGACTCAAAGATTTGTTTTTCTTTCATTGTTTCTACTTAACCATTTAAAATATGTATGAAATAATGATTTTGCCTCCTTGAATTGTTCATTTTTCAAGTTCCCTATTGGGTTTTACAAGTTACTGTGGTAGACTCTGGAGTTGGTTAGCCCCGTCATTTTTGCTGTGTGCTCAATTGTGGCCCACATCCAATAATTTAGCCTAGGAGGGTGCACAGATGACAGGATATCACTAAGCAAAGCACCGTAAAGCCAGCCCACAGTGACTTTTGCTTCCTCTGCATTTGGGTTTCCCTTTGTTCTCAGCCACGTGTTCTATAGTGATGTTGGCTTGGCTAGTGAAAACACCATTGTAAGCTCCCTGACAACACATTACAGTAGCTAATATTGAAACGGTGAGGTTTTTTTCATATCAATATACTGCCAGATATCAAATTTTCTTTAATAGTTTAGTTTAGGGATGCTGTGAGATACAGTGTAGGGTACTATTTCTGATGCTACTGTGCAACAGTGACATTGACTGAGATGATGTTTCTCTCTACCCAAGCTCTACTTGCAGTATAATTACAAGTGGTACTTGGACACTCATCTCTATATTGGAATAGAAGCCTTCTATATGTGCAAAAATGACACTCAGTTCTTCCAAAACTTGTGTGATGAAAACAAGTGACTCTACTAAGCATGTGCCATGAGTCATGTCATATAAAATCATTACAGTCTCTCTCTGACTTCATCTCTATTGCTATACTTACTTTATGTCCATTGTACCAGTGAACAATTAGGAGGAATTAGCTGTAAGGTCTATAAAATAGTAGGATTACTATTCTATCATCTATCTATCTATCTATCTATCTATCTATCTATCTATCTATTAGTTATCTACACACTTATACATGTATTACAATAAGTAGAATAGTTTGTAATTGCCAACATGCAGAGATAATTAGTACAACAAGGAAAGTCAAGACTGATCATGGGTCCATCTTGGAGAATCAAGAGACCTACAAGGAGCAATATGTGAGGTGCTAGGGGACATAATGCTAGAGACCTTAATGGATGTCTCTACATCAGTGTGTTGAAAAATTCACAGAAAAGCAACTCACAAAAATAACTCAATTAAATTCTTTAATAACTTTAAGAATTCAGTAAGAAGATTATTCTTATGGAAAGAATAGTCACTGATGGTTGGAATCCTGACAATAGAAGCCATAAAACTCAATGCTCATACCCATTTCAAGCCTAAGTGGCTGTTTTTGGTTTCCATTCTTTTAAAGCAAGTTTTATGAGGGGGGGCTTGTAAATAGCAGTATAAATATGTAACACCTGTATATATCCAAATTATTTGTATTTTATGTTGATGTCCTTAG
Organism: Acomys russatus; assembly: GCF_903995435.1. Taxonomy (NCBI): domain Eukaryota; kingdom Metazoa; phylum Chordata; class Mammalia; order Rodentia; family Muridae; genus Acomys; species Acomys russatus. The sequence continues at coordinate 51,331,104 of NC_067158.1, forward strand.
GAGGATTAAGGTGAGGTAAACGCTGCCATATAAGTCTTGCTATTCTCTTTTGTGAGGTTGTAGAATTTTGAAGAAGGATTCTTGAGAGCTTGGAGCCATGTTTTAATTTAGTCAACAATTGTCGTGCACCATGAAAGCTGACAGTGACAAAGAAATTGTATTCAACATGCCAAAGTGTATGAGGTTAATGTACAACAAGGTTACTAGTAAAAACAACAAGCCTTCTTTAGACAGATGGCTGAGGTAATAGAATGATAGCATTTGAGTAGAAAAAGAGAAAATAGAAAGTAGGGAAGTAGAGCTGCTTCTGGCAAGGGAGGCACGGGAGCCTTCTAAGGATACTGGGACCATTAGAAAAAAAGATTGCATGAAAACATGCAGAGGTTATCTTGGCTTGGGGGCAGCTCTGCACTCTGAAATGCTTCAAATGCAATGCTCCCGGCAAAATAGCACACAGACAAGAACTGTGCACCAGTAGAAATGATGCAGGAAGTGGTTGGAGAGTAAGTATGGGCAAGGGAGAACAAGTCAAAAGGAAGACAGCATTAAAATTCTCCTATGGTTTCAGAATATATATATATATATACACACCGAGATGGTTATATTTAGGAATATAGGTATATATAAATATATGCATGCAGTAACTATTAATAAAAAAAAAGGTTGTAAATTTGAAGGAGAGTGGGAAGGGGTTTACAGAAGAATTTGGAAGGAATGAGAGTGAAGAGAGAAATATAATAATATTATAATCTCAAAAATTAAAAAGAATAAAAAATAATCCTTAATGAGGAGGTTGGGAGGCATATGTGTGAAAAAAAATCTCTGTATTTAAGTGTCAGAAACATTGTCCTGAATCAGGATGCTGTGAGAACTCTGTGCTCAAAGAACATCTAGGAACAAGAAAAAATTACTGATATATAAAGAAAGAAAGCAATTTGATACCTACATTTTGCCATAGGCTTAATCGATACAATGCTCCTTGGTAGGGAGGCAGAGTCCATATATTATTTATGGAGCTGACAAGATGGCTCAGTGTTTACCAATATTTACTGCTTAATCAGAAGGACCAGAGTTTGGGTCCCAGCACGCACATAGGTTGGCTCATAGACACCTGTGACTCCAGTTCTGTGTCTTCTGACACCAAAGCCTCAAAGGGTACCTGCACACGTTTGTGTGCATATATTCCCACAAGCTTTCACGCACGTGTGCATGCACACACACACACACACACACACGTGCGCACATACACAGAAATTAAATTAAAAAAATACAATTCGACATTTATATTTTGGGTTTAAGGGGATAATCACATAGTTGATACATCCAAATGGAATGAGCTTGAAGTGCTATAGCACACTGAACATACCCTCGTTCCTTAATTTTCTCCTATTGAAACTTTTGTTTTTGTTTTGTTCCTATTATTTATTTATTTAATAACTTTACGGCCTGACCCCAGCCTCCTTCCATTCCCCGCTCTCTTTCTTCTCAGAGGAGAGGCCCCCTAGAGGTATCAACTTACCCTGTCACCTCCAGTTTCAGCAGGACTAAGCACGTCCTCTCGCACTAGGGCTTGATAAGGAACCTCAGCTAGGAGAAAGGGATCCGGTAGCAGGCAACAGACTCGGAGACAGCCCCTACTCCCATTGTTAGGGGACTTGCATGTTGACCACACTACATATCTGCTACCTATGTGTAGGGGCCTCGGCCCAGATCAAGCATGCTCTTTGATTGGTGGTTCAATCTCTGTGAGCACCCATGGGCCCATGTTAGTTCACTCTGTAGGTCTTTTTGTGGTGTCCTTGACCCCTCCAGATCCCTCTTTCCTTCCTCCCACTCTTCCACAGCATTCCCAGAGCTCAGCCTATCCTTTGGCTATGGGTCTCAGCATCTGGGGGTCCATCAGCTGCTGGGGGAAGCCTCTCAGAAGACAACTATGCTAGGGTCTTGTCTGCAAGCACAGCAGAGCAGCATTAATAGTGACAGGGGTTGGCTCTTTCCCACGGCATGAGTCTCAAATCGGGCCAGTCACTGGTTTGCCGTTCTCCTAATCTCTTCTTCATCTTTACTCCTACACTTCTTGTAGGCAAGACACGTTTTGGGACAAAAGTTTAATTGGTAGGTTGGTGTTCCCCTCCCTTTGCTGGGAGTCCCACCTGACTACAGGAGGTGTTGACCTCATGCTCTTTAACACCAGCTGCTTGGACTCTTAGCTAAGGTCACTCCCATACTCTCATGGAGTTTCCCCTGTCCTAGATACTTGCCCCCAGAATTTCTGTTCTCTCTCTGGTCCTCCACCTCAAACCCCTCCCCTGCTCTCCACCCACCTGCTCCTCACCCCAGTTACTTCCCCAATCTTCCACAGAGTTCCCTCCCTTTATCTACTTCAGATGTCTATTGAAACTTTTTAATACGGTTTATATTCTTCTATAGAACGTCTATGAAAAGCATGCCTGAATAATAAGTATTCAGATTCAGTGAAGTTGTATTAAGTACATAAGTTGTGCCACATTAACACATAGTACTTTTATTGTTCTTGTATAATTGCTGTGAGGTCTTTTTATTTCTTTTTTTTTTTAAATTGGGATGGTGGCAATGGACTTCTACCTTGGTACTAGACTATACACAAATATGCATGTGGCCATTGGTTCAACTTTAATAGAGAGAGGGAGGGGGGAAGGAGAGAGAGACACACACAGAGACAGAGACAGAGACAGAGGGAATTTTTGATAGATTTGCAGGAAGTTGGAAAAGTAGTAGAGACTTGTACCTTCTTCAATCAGTTTTCCTCAACAGTCACATCATCCACGGCTGCAGTATACTGTCAAAGCCAGGAAGATGACATGAGTGCATGTCTGCACAGAGTTTTATGCCATTTAATAGCTTGATGAATTGCATATATCCATCATATCATCAAGGCACAGGACTGGTTCATTACAATAAGGACCTCGCTAGCGTTGTGTCTCCTTGATCTTTACCTATCAGCAATCACTAATAATATTTTCCACATTTAAAACTCCATTATTTCAAGAATGTTATCTAAGAGAAACCAGAATATTTAACTTTTTGAACCAAAAAAATTCAGTTTAGCATAATACCTCATGGCACTTTTGTTTAGATGTTGTTGCATATTTTAATTTTTATCTTTTTTTTGTCATTCAGTAACTTTTCTTTTATATTTTAGTAAGAAATACACACTTAGTAATACACATTTAAGTTATCACCATAGAAATCACATGACCTCTAAAGAAAATTAAAATCAAAGATCACTAAAGCCAGGTAACATAAAGCACCACAACAACTTTATCCCACCCACCAACTATATGCTTTTTCATAATTGAAATCTAGTTTCCATTTACTTAAGAATATCTTTGTTGTTTGTAGTTTTGTGTCACTACAAATCAAATTGGAGTGAAGCTCTGTGTTCAAGACTTTGTGATCTGAGTTTGAATCACTATATGTCACAGAGACTGAGGTGACAAGTGCTCCCCAGGAGCCCTGCTCTTCATCCTCTAATTAGCTGTCTAAACCAGGACATGTTTGCTTCATGCCCTGTGCTGTTTTCACTCTTCCACACTGACGGGGTAAAAATGGTTCTCAAGGTGGCTTTAAAAAGTTAATAAAAGAAGTATTGACTTAGTATGTGATTAGTTATGGAAAAATATTAGTTTTAAAAATATATGCATAACAAGTGTTTTTGCATCCTTCATGTACATTGTTCATACATACATACATTCATTCATTCACTCACTCATTCATTCATTCATTCACTCACTCACTCAAACCATTATTTGAATCCCTGCTGGGTACCAAATCCCCAGTTGAATGTTAAGACCCAGTGATTCTCCAAAATGTTGTGGTTTGGGTGTACAGTTTGTTTGGCACTTTATTGTAGTTTTGGAATATAGTTGGTGTGGTGCTTTATGTTACCTGGCTTTAGTGATCTTTGATTTTAATTTTCTCTTGAGGTCATGTGATTTCTATGGTGATAACTTAAATGTGTCTTACTAAGTGTATATTTCTTCAAACTTGAGGGTTGCTGTCGTCTGCCCTATCACAGGAAAACAGTTGCTGAACATTCACACATACAAAGTCTAATGTTCAAGGTGTGTGATTCACATGTAGTAAGTAAGGGCAAGGTTTGGGTAGAGACTATAGCTTGGTCCACTGTAGGTAGCTTTCTCCTCTTATTCTGCTTCCCTTTCTCTGAACAGCATGAAAAAGTAAAGAACCGTCCACAGAGTACCAAAAGAGTTCCAACAGGCCCTCAAGGTAAGGGTCCTCGGCTTTGCCCTTGTCACACTCCTTTTATTGTATAGTTTACCTATGTCTGAGTCCTTTTATATAAAACAAATGAGTGACAGTATCATTTGAAAGCCCACCAATGGACTTCTTTGGCAATTCATATACATAGAACCCAAATTAGCACTTGCAAATGTACATATGATTAAACTTACATTGAAATTCATAGAAATGTGAGCTTTAGAAACTATTTTCTTCAGTTTGGTAAATACACTACGGTTTTGCACTATTGCTAAATTGTTCAACTCCAACCCTGACTTTCAGTTGTTAGTATCTAAGTATCATCAGTTAAGGCCAACCTTGGATGCCAGTAGATGTGAAATTGGGGTGTATATTCCTTTGAAACTATGTAGTAGGTTCCATAATGTAATGCTGAGTACTTTTGACTCTGAAACCAGAAAGTAAAGACTTGCTTGTGGTTAGCCATAATTAGTTAGGTTGAATATAAATAAGTATGTAACTACTTAACAAAGATACAAATTTATAGATACAATTTGACACTTTTATTGCAGTTTAGCTTTTAAATATGTTATTTAATGATGTTAAGTCTACTAATTCTATAATGGGTGCTCTCCCAAGGCACATGGTTATTCTCCATACTTTCTCAGGTGCAACAGGAACAGCACAGAACCCAGATTAGCAGTTCTTGTAGGTTGCACAGAAAATGCAGGCACTCCTGGCTTTCATTGGGTAGAGAGTGGGAATAATTTCAATATTATATACTTTATCAAGCTCATACTTTTAAAAGAGAGCAGGTGGAGTTTACAAAGCTGAAGTATGTAAAATCTCAGAAAGTTTAACAATGTTAGCTTTAAAGAATTTGATGTTCTTATAGGGTATCGAGTCTCTTCTTGGTAACCTGCTATCCTTCCTCTGAGGAGGAGGTCCCCCTCAGTCACAGTCGTAGGGGAGGGGAGTAGGGGGAAAATGGGAGGGAGGGAGGAATGGGAGGATACAAGGGATGGGATAACCATTGAGATGTAATATGAATAAATTAATAAAAAAGATGCAAAGTAACTAAAAAAAAAGAATCTAAAAAAAAAAAAAAAAAAAAAGAATTTGATGTTCAAATAAGAACGTAGTAGCTGCTCTTGTCAATGACCATCAGATTGTATGAGAGCCCAGTGCTCTTCCTTATGTAGGTTAGGATGTTCCAGGTATCATCAAAGCTTCATATGGAAGAATGACCATAGATGGGATTAGACTCGGGTTGTTGACCTGTCCCATAGCCGGCAGGGCTACGTCTGGAAGATAGAAGGATACAGTCCAAAGAGTGGGGGCACACCAGGAGTGGAGGCACACCAGGAGTGGGGACACACCAGGAGTAGGGACACACCAGGAGTGGGGACACACCAGGAGTAGGGACACACCAGGGGGCCTCCAGCTTCCTGAGTGTGATAGTGCAAATGAAGCACTTCTCATTTTTATTATTAAAGTGAGTAGAATATACATGGTGCTATGTCTCATCTCTGATCATGTAAAAGGAGCCAAGAGCATCCCTCTTATGCCGTTGCCTGTCCCACAGGGATGCATATGGACATGCCAGGCCACTCCCTCCATGGATTCACTTGAAATGGTTTGTGTAATTCTTTCTAGGAGGCTACCTTCCACATGGAAAATTCTATACTGTGAGCCATCCATAGCCCACAGTAAGCTCAAAGCATCCTTACACAGTTTTCCCTAATAAGTAACAATAAATGCCAAATTAGGAAGGTTAAATTATAGGAGTGCCTTTCAATAGATTTATGAGAAGGGATTAATCAGATCAGATCAAACCCCAAGCTCTTATTAGTTGTGTCAAGTACAACAATGAACCAAAATTGATGGCGAGAACTTGAATGAGAATCCTAATTCTGACAATAGTTCAGCAAGAAGATAGACCCCCTTGTTGTGGTCCGCCTTCCAACCCTGTGACAGAATTACTGAAGAAATCAATATAAAAGTGGAAAAGGAGCCTGGAGAAGTGGCTCAGTGGTAAAGAGCACTTGCTGCTCTTTCAAAGGAGCTTGGTTCCCAGCACTCACATTGTGCTTTGCTACCATCTGTAACTCCAGTTACAGGGAAACTGATGCCCATTTTTACTTCTGTGGGCACTATGCATACATGGCACACACACACACACACACACACACACATACACACACACACACACACACACACATACACACACACACACACACACACACACACGATGCTAAATAAAAATTAAGTTTAGAAAAAGAATAGTTTCTTTAGGTATTTCATGAGAACTGAGACAGGAAGGCTCCACTGAATCGCACTGGAGAGATGAGTTAACAAAAGGAAAAGAGTAAAGAAAAGAACATGGAAAGTATGAAATTCTACTACTACAAATAATAAAAGATAATGGCATGATACATGGGCATCAGAGAAGATGCAGACTAAGAACCAATGGCTCTAAGTTGTAACCAAAATGCCTCTAGGATGATTAGAGTAATTGTTTACTTGAAATGTTAAACAGAGCCCCAAAGCTAGGACACAATACTATATTTTTTTAAAAGATAATTAAAAAGAAAGTGAGCATTATAACTTGACATAGTGTCAAAATCAAGGTGAGTGGAGATCTCACAATATTTGGAAAACAGAAACAAAACAAGGTAAAGGCTGAGTGAAAGAGAATGAGTGAAGTTGTGGCTTAAAGGAAGAAGAAAGGATGCTTTGGTCATTGGTATAGAAAATTTAAATTGAATTTAGAAAAAGAAGTGGTTTCTAGGTGCACTTTTCAATATTTCAAATAGTATCAGTGGTAGAACGTAGCACAGCTGGTTGCATTAAACACATTTTTTTTTTTTTTTTGCGACTCCAGAAACCTGGGATTGAAACTGGAAAATTGGAAACCATGATGTTAAAGGTTTATGTTGATTCTCAGACCATCATGAATACAGAGAACCAAGTGCTTAGCAGTACTGGTGCAGAGGCAGGTAGAACTCTGCAGGGGTGTGTGACATAACGGGGGATAGCTATTAATGAAGGGTGAAATATATTTTAAGGAGAGGCAGATGAACTGAGCCATGGATGTCTAGGATATAAAGGAAAATAGTAATGCTGAGAAATTCAGGGCACAGAGGAGGAATCAGTCTGGTTGACTCAGAAGCGCAAGATTCCCCAGGATGTGGATGAGTGTAATTCAGTGACAAGAATGTGTGGTCTACAATGTGGCAGAGTGACCATGGTTCAAGCCCTGGTTTTGATCTTCAGCTATGCAAAGAAAACAAAAAGAAAGAGAGAAAGAAAAGAAAGAAAGAAACAAAAAGAAAAGGAAGGAAGGAAGAGAAGGAAACAAAGAAACAAATGGGGGCAAAAGAAAAGAAATACTGGGAGAAGTTCCTACCTGTTTGGGACGCACAAGGCACGCCATGGGCTTGTGGTTAGAGGAGCACAGTTGCCAGCCAGGCCGATGAGGAAGCTGCCTGCTGATTTCAGGAGAAGGACGAAGGATGTGGAGAAAGGAAGGTCTATGAAGCACCATGGACATCAAGATGAGTGCATTATCTGCTGCTACGAGCACACTGTTTGGAAAACCAGCAAGGGCGTATCAGCCCATTTTCCTAATAATCATCCCTGACTGCAAAGTGGATTCGGAGTGTGATTTGTGAAAGTATTAGAAGGTGGGAGTGATTGCAAAACAGGAAAAGGAGGGCTGTGATGGAAGAGAGTGGGGCAAAGGAACTTTACTCAGAATGATGGTCTGATTTGCACACCAAAGCCAGCAGGAAAATAGAATCAGAAATGTAAGAGCTGGACAGGTGATCCCCAGGTTTGGTGAGGCTTACGTTGACCATACTGCACATAGTCAAGATGCTTGCAGATCTAAACATTGCAAAGTTCATTGGAAATGCTATTGTAAAAGACCTTCCATAGAAATGTACCCTGGCTTTGGGAATATATATGTAGTTATAGTCCTGTGAAAATTGACTAGCTGACACACTTATCCATCACATTAGTACTAATAAAGAGAAGTATCTTTTTGTACTTACAAAACATCCCATAACACATTGCTATTCAAAGAGTGGTCAGGACTTCAGCCTCATTAGCTCGTTGAAAGTACCAAGTGCCCTTCTTACCCTAGGACCACTCAATCACAGTAAGTGAATGGGGCATAAAGTTTATCTTAACAGGCCCTTCTGGTTCCTAGGGACATGAACATTGCAAAACCTCGGCAGTAGCTGGTACTCTCAGACGACCCTCAGTATTGGCAGAGATTCGGCAGCCTTTGGGGGCCAGTCTCATAGCTTTCTCTCTCAGAGGCTAAACCTGAGAGCAGGTAGATTCCTTCTGAGCTGGAGAGGAGATTTGGACCAGCACGTGTCTAAGCAAGAGTCCTAACCTTAATGTCCCTTCCTAATGTGTGCCCCAACAGAGGCCCTTTGGGATAATTTGCTCCATTGGCTGGCTGAAGAGCTATCTGAAGAAGGTGCCGAGGTCCTCACTGCATCGCTCCCTCTACGCCGCAGCACGGTTCAGCTCATCAAACTTAAGCACCCTGACGACCTGGCAGAGCAGATCCACGAGCTGCTTTGCTTCTGGAAAAGATCACTCCCAACTTCCACTGACAAAATCCGCCTCCTGGCTCGCCATCTCCGCAAGATGGGCCGGGGTGATCTCGCAGAAGAGCTCAAATTCAAGTGGGAACATAAGGTGTTCACAGACCCTCAGCCCTGGTTTGATGTGGCTGCCGAATAAAGGCATGCTCACCCTTCCTTTCCCCTAGAAAAGGGCTCGAGGATTATAAAGAGTGAGTGTCAATTTTACCCAGTTACCGACTAAGATTGTTTGAAGTGAGTCTGTTTGATAGACTCACTCTTAACTGAGAAACCGAGGAAACAAAAGAGAAGCCAGAGCAGACAACTGAAGACACGTCTGGGTGTCAGCCCGCTCAATGATGACTGACCTGTTGTCTGGAACTTATAACACCATGAGTTCAGCTAAGCTTAATGGCATTTAAAATAGAGCTTTCTCAGTTTACATTTCAATAGCTAAGGTTGCTTTCTAAATGTGGAGTAAATATATGATATACAGAATGACTTTTTAACAAGTGTTATATAAAATTGAACTTGTTTGTGACTCCAAGCAACCAATCCCAGTTACATAGATGACAGAGGCCTACAGGTGACAATGTGAAATAAAGGGCACTGTGATAAGCAATAACAAGTCAATTTTAGGAAACTAAAACTCTTAATTTAAATTAAGAGTAAAAAAAAAAAAAAAAAAACCACTTCAGTTACTTTCTGTCAAAAGCTTCTCTTTCATAACAAGGTCTCTCGGAACTGATAACTCATTATAATTATTATTAGGGAAATAAATCAATACATATAAAAAGAAGTATGTAAAGTAGTCCAAAGTTTCTTTCAATTACTTTTTAAAAGGTGTTTTCCCTCCTCAGTTAAGAGAAATTTTATTGCCTAAGTGTCAGGGTGCGTGGGAGCACAGCCCTGCTCTGTCCTTCTCAGCAGCCTGAGAGGTTCCCTTTATGAGGGACTTGGGCTGGGGTCAAACTGGGGCTTAGAGTTCAAGACAGGGCAGAATTTCATGACTAGGCAACAAGAAGCAGAGGTGGAGTTTATCAATGAGATTTGAGAGTAGGCACCAGCATGGACGTTCAGAGAGAAGAGTGATGCCAAGACAAGGCTACCCAGGCAGCCCGGTAAGGGTCTCTGAGGCAGGTGCAACCGATGGTCTTATAGCTTTGTTAGTTAAGACATTACTTAGTAACCAAGACTTTTATTTTCACACAACATCCAAAAGGTACAATATGTATTTTCTTGTGGTTTACAGCGTGAAGAGAACAAAGCAAACTATTTGTTGCTTTTCTGATTGTGAAAAGATTTCATGTTTCTTCTGTTCCTCCATTAGGGATCACTATTACAGATTTTAATTGTTTTTTTTCAGGTGTCTAACTCTCTTTCAAGAAAAGTCTTTTCTTATTGTAGGTTTGGATTTATGTTTACACACTCATACACACATAAGCACACACACTATTTGTATGTATTTATGTTTACACACCCAAACACACACAAGTCTCCTGATATATTGTATGCATCTGCATAATGTCTGCACACACACAGACACTTATTCATATGCACACGTCTCCTTTTCACACCTCTCCAATCATACTCTCTAAGATATCACTTCTTCAGAGTATTACACCAATCTGTGTATCTCATGTGTCTGTGAATGCTGTCAGCAGCACACCACTTTCACCTATTCAAATACATTTTTATGTACATAACCACATGTACATACATGGGTATATTCTCAAATCTACTTTCATATTTTCACATAGGCACTCAGGTATATCCTGACACATGTAGTCTACTCCCACATCTCATACACACATTCAATATGTATATCCTAACACACACACACACACACACACACACACCCCTTTACCTGCACACTGATGTTTTCACGCACTCCTCCTCTTACAAAGTCTACTCTCGCCTTACCTCTTTTACTCTCACATACTTTTAAATGCATTCTCTGAAAGGAAAATATTTATATACATTACTTCATATATGTTGACATAGTTTTCCCACTATTAAAATACTTCTTATGTTACTGCAACATTAAAACAATAAAAAGGCATATAAAGAAAGAAGAAAAAGGCAGGGCATCCTTCAGTATTGCCTCTCCCTTAGGTGGTATGGGGAATCAGCCTGATATGAGGGTATGTATGGTATGTTTTGACTGTTGGGAACCTGCTCCAGAATTCCCTACAGCCACACCCCATCCTCATGCACTGCATTCTGTCTGATGCTCTGACTTGTGACTTGCATGGATATCATTGAAAGAACCTCTGGCTTCCAGTTGGAGGGTGAGACCTAGCAAGAGCCTGGCAGGAAAAAGGGACAGAAGGAGGGAGGGAGGGAGGGAGGGAGGGAGGGAGGGGAGGGAGTTACACCTTACAGTGCCCCTCTTTTCCTTCCTGTGGTCTTGTTTGTAAAGCTGTGTCCCTCACCTAAACTCCTTTCCAAAAGGTCACACTGTCCTGGGTTTTGGTAACTGGCTTTTCTCCTTTTTTTTTAGGACTGGAGCTCAGACCAGCTTCCTTTCAGGAACAGCTGCACTATTTCTTTTCTTCTTCCTATGCATTCCTTCTTCTATTAAGACAAGAGCCCTTTCATTCTTCCTGTTCTATCACCCCATAATTTTTCTTATTAAAATCCAGGATATTTCATCTCTGTACCCTCATCTCACATGTCCATGTGTATTTACCAGAAGGGGAGTGATGTGCTTTGCATGTAATTTATAGTATCAAAATTTAATGTCTTGTTTGATTATCTGCATTGTCAATGCCTTTAAGTGTTTTGCATAAAAGCTCATATCATATCATATCATAATTAATTTTGGAAAATGTTTGAATTGAGAAATGTAACATCTGTTCTCTCATGCTAGAGTTTTTAATATAAATTTATGTTGTTAAAATGTACTCATGTTGCTGAGTATGGCCATAATTTGTTCATTTGCATTATTGTTCAATACTTTATTATGGGAAAATGAAATTATTGGTATATTCTTGTTTGTTTGTTTGAGTCAGGGTTTTTCTGTGCAGCCCTGGATGTCCTAGAACTCATTCTTTAGACCAGGCTGGCCTTAAACTCACAGAAATCCTCCTGCCTCTGCCTCCCAAGTGTTGAGATTAAAGGTTTGCACTATCACCACCCAGCATATTATTTATATATTCTATTGTAGGTTGGATTTGAAATAAATTTTACTTGCAGAGTGTCATATGCAGTGCTATTGTAAAAATTCTTAAATAAGTAATGTATGCTTTGAGAAGGTCATAATTCAGTTTTCAAAAGAGTTACCTTCTGTGGGCAAAGGTCTAATTTTCTAAACCCATGAGGACAGGGTTGGGTGGGTGAGAAGGTGAGTGTACAGAGAAGTAGGCACTTGGACCAACCTTTGGCTTGATGTGACGTATGAGTAGGGAAATGGAAATCTAAAATGTTTCATTTCTGAAGTCTCCAAATTTAACTCCCTACCAGTGTTTTCAAGAAACTGATGTTTTGTTCAGAAAGATTCACTTTTGGTGAGGAGTCCAGAGCTGTGCCGTACAGGGATGTGGTTTTCGGAAGGTGCAGTGTCACACTCCCTCAAGTTAAAAGGGCAGCTGTACAGGGGAAGAAGGAAATAGTGGGTGAAGGCAAAGTCAGCGCTGACAATGTCATAAGCTGGGGGATTCCCAGGAGCTTAGCCAAGCATTGCTTCTGTAATCTAACCTCTCAGAAGGTCACAGCATTTTCAAACATGTCATGTCAGTCATCTGATCCTTGACTCACAACCTCTCCTGTAACTGCAAAGCTCTCCTGGAAGCCCCTCCTCCCAATTTTTTAAATCTAAAGTATTAAGTAGTTTACACACTTGTTACCATTGTTTGCTTTTTGTGAGCCAGCACCCGCTGCTGTGCACACCCACAAGGGCCCGCCCCTTGGCTCTTGCTCCCTGATGTATCCCTCTTACACAGAACTCTGCCTTCTATAGTGCATGCGTAACTGTAATTGCTTCCCTCTTTCTTTGCCACATAAGGAGGATAAAATTGCAACTTGAGTTGATACATAGGGGGACAGCTTAAGTGAGAAGTTGGAAGACTCTGTTTTCAGCGAACCATGGTGGCACCTGTGTAGGATACCAATAATCTATAGGCAGTGACAGCAGGATGTCAAGTTCAAGGCCACCCTGAGCAACATAGAAAGATCAGATCCTACCTCAAAACCCAAAACAAACACAAACAACAGATAAAACCCTAGATGATTCTCTTCTCAAGAGTCCTTTTTCTTCTATCCTCGCTACCCTACTAACTCCTTACCAGTCTTCTAGACCCTATACATTTGAAAATGTTTTCCAGTTTCCTTAATTCCCAGAATAAGATTAACGTCCATTGAACCCCACCTTTAAGTACAGCTGCAACTTGTCTATACATTATTATAATTCTCCGTTGATATGTATTTTTTCAATCACCTTGTCATTTTCTTGAGCATAATCCCTTATTTTGTGTCCATCAGTAGGTCTCAGAGTTCTGCAAAGAGGCTGGCATATAGTAACTCAAGAATTCTTATTGAATTCTTGAATGAGAAAGTAACACGAACACATCTGGACTCCATCTGTTCTATCTTTCTGCACTAGACAACCCTATGAGGCAAATACCATGTTTGCAAAGAGAAAACTGTGTTCAGCCTGGACCAGTCAGCCCCATGACTCAGCAAGGCACAAGTCACACTAGCCACAAATTTAACAGGAATCAATATTTCCCCACACATCGTAGCTATAAAGTGTTCTCCACTCGTGACTTCTGCTTCCTTACACACTGAAATGTTGTGCTCAGAAATCATCCAATATAAGAAAAATTTGTCACTTGAAATTGTATCAGTCAGGAAGAAATCCCTTTCTTGCCTGGAGGATTGAAACAACATTGCCACAGAAAAGCACTCTCCATTTACAGCTGAGGTGCCAGGCTTTGTCCAGATGAAAGGCCTCTAGATATAATACTGTACATCGATCTCAGGTTTAATGTTACCAGGGAGGTCCACTTTGCACAGCAGACCTGATGCTGACCTCTGCACACGAGCTCTGTCTTGATTTGTGCCCACTGAAACACTAAGCTAACTCCCATGTACTAAAATAGCCCTTTGATATTGTTAACAATATATCTGTTTGATATAGAGCCTCCTTAATTGCAAAGAATCAGTCAACCCAATTTCGTTGTATTCCAGGTATGCCCCTGGTGGTCCTTCCCCACCCTCCTGGAGCCAGCACAGTAGTCCTCAAACTAGCTGTGTATCAAATCAGCTGATAGCTATGAACTGATTCTGATCAATCTTGGCTGATTTGTCTTGGAGAGGCCTCTAGGAAGCACAGTGAAAAAGTTCACATGCAGACAGGTTCAGAATGATTTCTTTTCTGGCCAAATGGACTCAGATAAATGTGCAATGGGTGTTCAAATCTGTTTCATAAAATGAACATTTGGTCCTGTGAGTCAGTTTTGAACTATATATAACCATCAAGTCCCTCCGGTCATGTTTGTGCCCATAGAAGTTGAAGGGCATTGTTCACTGTACTCTACTTCCTGTACTGTCTCAATGTTTAATTTTATGGTTAGCATTGGGCCAAGAGTAATAGGAGGGAAGAAACGAGACAGGGAAATATCTGTCTATGCTGACTACAAAGACATTTTTCCTTTGGTGAGGTCATATGAGAAGATCTATCTATTCACAAGACGCAGAAGAGTGGAGCCCAGAGCTGAGATAAGGGGCTGGAATAAGGAACGAGATCCTCACCCAGTTCCTCCAGTAAGAGAGATGCAGATGTCCGTGTTCAAATGAGAACAGCAGACTGTGCTCACTCAGAGGGGCTGACCGTGCTCACGCAGAGGGGCTGACCTTTCAGGAAGCTGCTTATTGTTTAGCTAATGAGGATAAAGATTTCAGTTGTTTCACTTTCAGAAATGAAATCATACTCCGCTGTTTTTCTGCATACCAAAGGATTTAAAATACAGCACACTATTTTTAGGCTTTTATGTCGATTCACTTGGGGTCATTTGTACGGACACTGAGGGCCTCCACAAAGACGCGATCCGAGCTTTGCTGTACTGTGGATACCACATCTGGAAACTTTTCTTTATAACCAGCCAATGGAAGTGTGTTCATATAACCACAAGGGGGAACCCACGTCTCACATAAAATTGAGGATAAGTCCGAGACCTTACAAAGAAGTCTGTTTACATATTGAAAAAGAAAACATTACCTATCCTTCAGTGAGAGTGGGGGTGTTGAAGTCTCCCACTTTTGTTGTGTGGGGATTGATGTGTGGTTTAAGCTTTGTTAATAGTTTTTTTTTTTTACAAATGTGGGTGCCCTTGTATTGGGAAGAAATTTAAAATGACTCCTGATGACGTATTGCCACACCCATAAATGAGGGCATCTCTCAACCCTCATAAGTGAAGCTTCTTCTTGTACTAGATGGAAGTTAAAGAGGCCCACAATTGGTCAATATGCAGAGAATAAGAGACTATGGAGAGCTGATATATTTGGGCAGCCTCTATTGAACCCCATTGGCCAATCACTCAAAAGAAGCAATCCATTCCTTGTACTGGGGTTTTCAGTTGCTACAATGTGGTATCTAATTGAAACATTGTCTCACTATGTGCTGGCTACTTTTATGGCAACTTGACACAAGCTAAAGTTATCAAAGAGGAGGAAACCGCTGAGAAAATGTTTTAGTAACATCCAGCCATAAAGCATTTTCTTAATTAGTGATTGATGTGAGGGTCCAAGGCATTGTTGGCACGGCCATCCCAGAGCTGGTAGTCCTGGGTTCTATAAGAAAGGAGACTAAGCAAGCCATGGGGGAACAAACCATTAAACAGCATCCCTCAATGGCCTCTGCATCAGCTCCTGCCTCCAGGTTTCTCTGTCCTGTTTGAGTACTGTCCTGGATTTCTTTAATGATGGGCTACAATGTGGAATTATAAGCCAAATAAACCCTTTTCTTCCCCCCGCCCAAAGAAAAGAAAAAGAAAACATTTTGTATGATACTCAAATAATAACATTTTAGAATAAAAGAAAGAATATGACATATAGTCAATATATTTTAAGTGTAATATTATTTTAGTTAAATTCATATCTAATAATAATGGTAGTCTTGAAAGTCTAATGCTTATTTGGTATTACAAAACAAAATATGCAGAAATTGCTGTACAGGGTTTTTATGTTATAATGGACCTTGTGTTTCTTTAACCAAAGTGAATTAATTGATAACTCAATGTGATATTTGTTATTGGAACCATGTGCAACTTTTTGAAATTTTCTGGGATTAGCAAATAAACATCTAAAAGATGGCTGTAAGAAATGAATATAGTCCAAACTCCGTTCAGTTTCCAACAACTATTTACTAACTGACTTGATTCTTAGTAATCAAGAATTAATTTGGAATGTTCTAAACCATATTCTGTTACTACAATTTGGCCATAAATGAAACTGGTTAACATATATACAGTATAATACAAAATATATTTCTTATTATAAAGTTATTCTAATTGATCATGTGATTTTTAGCATATCATTTTCAGGTGTGATTTTCTATGTCCTGAGATAAATTCTGAGCAAAACTGAGTATTAGTGTTCTCTGCATAGTGCATCTCACAACTGTAAACCAATGCCGTGACGGCAGACAGACTTGGAAAGAAGACAAAAGTGGACAAGCCGAGTACAACAGGTGCATGCGTAAGAACTACTGCAACTCAAAGGCTGTGCCAGATTGCTTGCTGCTCCTGGCTGTGGGACGGAAGACTATCCGTGCTGACTGATGTCCTGCTGTGAAAGTGTATAAGGACATACAGGATTATATTTGGGTGAGAATTGTAAGACCATTAAGACCATGAACAGACCATTTCTTGTTCTCTTTCTTCCTGGTTTGATAACAGTACCATGTCTGTAAGGAATGTGTCACTGGCCTCAGTGGTGGAGGATGGAAGAGACCCACTACTATGTACAGTATATAGAAAATATGTAGACATGCTTGGAAACACCTTCTGTGGCTGTAGCCTGTCAGTATCCCCACGGAAGCACGAGGAAGAAAAATTGTACTTTGGTTGTCAAGGCTATGGGATTTTGAGAAATGCTGAAAAAAGTAGTGAACACCCAGGTATTAGAAGTAAGATAAATAGAAGTAACATGCAAAGGTTCAAGTTTGTCTCAGAGCAGGAAAGAGATTGCTGCTGCCGTTCTAGGCCCATATATTTCTACTATAAAAGATTAATAACAGGTATCAATTAATTGAGTGCCAGTTACATGACATAGGGCTTTAATGTATAATTTCATTTTATTCTCTTAGGTTTGGTGTTATTATTTATCTTTTCTTCATGATAAAACAGGTTTTGAAATGTTCAGTTTTTTTTTTTTTTTTTTTTTTTTTTTTTGCAGTTGTGTGTTCCCTTTCTTATTTGTCTGTTTCTATTCTCTCATTCTTAGTCCATTCTTCTACTGAGGGACACTTAGGCTGTTTCCATATTCTGGCTATTATGTATAAAGCCTCTATGAACATGGTTGAGCATATATCCCTGTTGTGTGGTAGGCCATTTTCTGGGTATATTCCAAGGAGTGGGATAGCTGGGTCTTGAGGAAGCCCTATTCTCATTTTTCTGAGAAAGTGCCAGATAGCTTTCCAAAGTGGTTGTACTAGTTTGCATTCCCACCAGCAATGAAGGAGTGTTCCTCTCTCTCCACATCCTTGCCAACATGTGTTGTCACTTGAGTTTTTGATCTTAGCCATTCTGATGGGTATAAGATGGAATCTCAGTGTCATTTTGATTTGCATTTCTCTGATGACTAACGAGGATGAGCATTTCTTTAAGTGTTTCTCAGCCATTTGATACTCCTCTATTGAGAATTCTCTGTTAAATTCTGAGCCCCATTTTGCATTGGGTTGTTTGGTTTTGTGGTGTTTAATTTCTTGAGTTCTTTATATATTCTCTCATTCATAGTTAATTAAATAAATAGTCACTAAATAGCTATTTTAAGTCAGATTGTTAAATTATACTTTTAACTTGTTCTGTCTCTGATTCCAGAGCTTGCTTTCCCTCTAGTCCATAAAATTCTGTGCTAGGCATATTAATAAAATTATGTCCAAGATTTTCTAGCTTCTTGCCACAAATGATGTATAATTACTACTCCATGAATATTCTGGATCTCATTTGCGCTTATGTTATAAAACAGAGTTGGCTCTACAATAAGACTATGCTAGTGGCCATGACTTATTACCTTCCTGTGATTTGTCTCGGCAGGAGAAGTGAGAACACGGAGATTCCAGTGGAGGAACTGCCTTCATCTCTGAGACAGAAGATGCTGCGTGGTCCATGTCTAAGTGTAGCTTCTGGGAGATGACAGCTAAACCGTCAATAGAGCATCAGCCATACATCCACAAAGACACAGGTTTTGGGAGCAGCTCTCTGCCCTCACCACCATGCTCTTCCTGTGCCATCAGGGGCCCTAATCCTCTGTAACTATAAGCCTATATAAACTCTTGCTTTTAGAAGTTGTCTTGGTCATGGTGTTTGATCAAAACAGGCCCACTAAACAGGCTGGAAATAAAGCCCTGTACTGGAAATGGAGCCAGCTTCCCAGTGACAGTGAGTTTGCGGGCCTTAGGAAAGAATCCACTGCTCTGAGTCTGCTAAAACAGCATGATTCCTTACTACATTCTAAAATCTTATCCCTATACCTATGGATAAGAGTAGCTACCATGCCTCATCAAAGAAACTATTCTTTACAACACTAGAAACTATCACAGAAAACCACAACTGGACATAATGCAGAAATCAATGAACCCCCAGGAGACCATGGATACAGGTACATAACAGTACCTGTATCTATGGCTCAGGGAACATTCAGGAAGAGAGGACATAAAGACTGCAAGAGCCAGAGTACCAGGAAGTCTACTATGAAACAGTCTCTCCTAGAAACAGCTGCATAGCCAGAAGGTGGTGGCTCACACATTTAATCCCAGCACTTGGAAGGCAGAGGCAGGCAGATATTCAGGAGTTCAAGGTTAGACTGATCTATGGAGCGAGTTCCAGGACAGCCAAGGCTACACAGGGAAACCCTGTCTCAAAAAACAATCACTCAGTCAAGCAAGCAAGCAAACAAACAAACAAAACAAAAAAGAAAGAAAGAAAGAATAAGCTGCATTAAAAAGATTTGAACAAAGACCAGTATCAATGTACATGTTAACATCAAAATGAGAAAATATTGTGGTGTCTCAACCATAGATGAAGTACTATAGGCAGCTAATAATGGCTAGGAGAAGAATTAGCCTTTCATAGGGGTAAACACCCTCATTGGTTTTCCAGTGTAGAGGGGTCAACCTTGAAAACATATACACATACACAGAAAAAGCAAAACAGACTCAGTAGGCTAAATTTATGTAATAATAATAATAATAATAATAATAATAATAATAATAATAGGCTATCAACTTGAGAATTGGGGAGACATACTTTGTAAGAGTTAGGGTAGCTTTGAGGGGCTGTAGGGAGAACAGAAAGTGATATAATTCTACTTCAGTTAGAACCAATCTTTAGACAAGACAACCAGCTAATATATACTGAAACAATTTTCTGTGAAATAAAAATTCCACTTCCTATTAAAATGTTGGGAGTTGAATTCTACCGGTGCTATTTAGAGAAAGCTTGTGTTTTTCAATTTTGTTATCCCAGATAGCAGCTGATTCTACACTTTGCCCAGAGCCTTGATAAATTGTTGCGTTAATGTACTTTTCATCCTGTGATGCTCAGGCACTCTTTGGGGCTTCCCCACCACTTCCTAAGTAATAGCATCATGTGTAATTGATTGAGCACCAATTTGCTGCCAGAAAAATTGGTGTCTCTGGGTTTTAATTTCAACCTTCCATTACATAAAGTGGACACATACAGTTAAAAGCCTGTGGAAAATATATGCTTTGCTAACATAATTATGAACTATTTATGGGGAAAAGTGATGAAGAGTCTTGGGAAAATAGGGGGGTAGAATATCTTCCTTTTGTCGATAAGAAAGTTCAGAGTGTTGGAGTAACAGTCTGCATACTCAACTAACAGGAGGTGAGTTCATGTTTCTCAAAATCTATTAATTTCTCCCCCATAAGTCCAGTATTTAGAATGCTCATAATAGACTCAGTGATCCTACGTGGAAACGGAGGCTCATTAAGTTGTTATTATTCATCCACTTAAACATTGCCTGGAATTTTTGGCTTCTCTTTAGGCATAAAATCTGTGAAAAACATTGCTTACATCTGACTAGCAGGAAGAAAATTATAAATCCTCTTGAATGTAATGTACACCTTAGGTTATAAACTGAGCTGAACTTGAAGAAAGGAAGTTATTGATATGTAAAAAGAAACAAGCCATACCCAACTGTGTGCACAGAAGGTCACAGATTGGCCATAAGGCTGAGTAGCAAGGTTGTGAGAAAGTTAAGGTAAATTTTTGTAAGAAAATTGATAAAAGTGGAGCCGGGTAAAGTGCGGGAATATAAAATGCATGGAAACTGAAGAAAAAAGGGCAGTTTGCACCTTTTTGATAGATTCTCTCTGCATTTCTCCACTGGATCTCACAGGGAAGGCTAGTGGCCGGTGACACTAGTGACATCTGAAGAAAGGAGGAAATCACACCCGAGGGAAAGTCAAGAGGGCCATCTGACATGTCTTTCTTGGAAAGCAGTTTTAAGTCATATTCAGTAAACCTCACAAAACACTGTTTGAGGCTGCAGAAAGGAAAATGCACTCTGCACTGTAGAAGGAGTGAGAAATCTGAATCAGATCACAAGGTATATGCTACCAGTGAGGTAGAGATCACATACAAAGTCCCATGATACCAGCGAGGTTAGCTTACTTCAGAAACCCTACCTCTGTCTACACCATCAGCTGGTAAGCATCTCATAGCAAGAACCACAGGATTTGTCTGCGCAGACCAAAGAAAACAGCACACAAAGCCACACTGGGATATGATCAGGACACTGGAAGCATCAGAAAACCTTTTCTTGGTGATGTGGTAAGAACTGTTAGGAGAAGTTTGGCAGTCTGGATAGAAAGGTGGAGAATTTCAGCAGAGATGGAAACGATAGCCAAAGACAGCAACGCAGATGAAGAGAAACACTCACTGACTTTGCCGTGGACTTGAGGTGACTGAGGAAAGAATAAGGAAAGTTGAGGCTAGCTCAGCGTGTATTGGCCACATTGAAACCAAAAGGGAGGAGAGTGAGAATGAATCACCAAATACCGTCAGACCATGACAACTGTGGTGTTGAAGAGAAAAGTAAGCATTAATTATGAAAGAAATGTCATCTGGATCAATGAAATGATGTCACGAGAGGGATCATTGTTCAGGGTTTTCCTTGAAAACCTCAGAGCCTTGTCTAGTAATGTGAAAACAGTTGTCAAATCCCAAATGAAGAGTCACTGTATGAAATCCACTAAGAAAACTCTTCAACATCTGAAATCTGACAAAGGTCATCAAAATTAAGCTGAGAAATTATCTTAGGAAAAAAAAGACTAGGGGCACATGATGACCAAACATAATATGTGGAGCCTGGGTAAGATCCTGAGGAATTATATAGATCAATATTATTTCAGTCTTGGGTCATTTATGAAAATAAAATACACAACATCAGTTTAAGATGTTGAAAAAAGGGAAAACCAAGTGTCAGCAATGTGGATAGAAGATGATCTTTTCTTTAGGACACTAACATTCTCAATATTGATAATAAAAAATTGTCATACCACAGTTGAGTGGAGAGTGTGATACGACTTTCTCACATACTCTGGTGCCTCACATTTGACCATGTCCCCTGGAGGGGGAGACCTGGTGGCACTCAGAGGAAGGACAGCAAGTAGCCAAGAAGAGACTTGATACCCTATGAGAATATATAGGGGGACGTAATCCCCCTCAGGAACAGTCATAGGGGAGGGGAATAATGGGAAAATGGGGGGGGGGGGAGGAATGGGAGGATACAAGGGATGGGATAAACATTGAGATGTAACAAGAATAAATTAATAAAAAAAAAAATTAAAAAACAAAACAAAAAAAAAAAAACAAAAAAAATTGTCATAGAGACTTTCTGTGATCATAGACATGGTCTTACATTGAGACAATGAGGGGGGAATGCTTTGAGCTCTACCAACTCTCTGTAAATCTGTGTGGAGCTGGGAAGGAAACTGAGGCCTGTTTTATAGGCTGATTCAAATCCCATCCTGTCAGGCCTAGGAATCTAGCCTATGATTCTGAGGCACAAATGGTATGTATTTCCTCATGAAAGAAGAAGACTGGTGACATTAGAAAGCCCCAGATTATGGTCTGAACATGAGATGCCTATCATGCACTCAACGGTAAGAAGTTTAGTACCCAAATAGTTGCACTATTTTGAGAACGTCTAGAACCGAGGTGAGACTGTGCTAGGGGAACTGTGTTAACACGGTCCCTAGGGATGATGTTGCTGGCTGCTTCCTGTCCTGCTCTCTTCAGTTTCTCTTTGAGTAAGAAACACGTAGGTGTTCTCTACCACA
The DNA here is from genome assembly GCF_903995435.1 of Acomys russatus. NCBI lineage: Eukaryota > Metazoa > Chordata > Mammalia > Rodentia > Muridae > Acomys > Acomys russatus. Next base: position 51,353,472 of record NC_067158.1, read on the forward strand.
TGCCTTTACTACCATCATGCTTTGCTCCAATGTGTGGGACTAAGTCACATGGACCGAACCCTTTGAAACCTTGTACTAAAATATAGCTTTTCTCCCTTAAATTGTTCGGTTAGTTATTTGCTAACACCAACAAGAAAAATCAGTAACTTAGTGCTGCAAAGTAGGGTCATTGCTATAAAAAAAAAATCTAATCTTGATACCCTACGAGCAGATACAGGAGGAGGAGGTCCCCCTCAGTCACAGTCATAGGGGAGAGGAGTAAGGGGGAAATGGGAGGGAGGGAGGGAGAAATGGGAGGATACAAGGGATGGGATAACAATTGAGATGTAATATGAATAAATATTAATAAAATATATAAAAGTCTAATCTCATGGTTTTTATAATTACGTTTATGACAAAAACTTGGAAGATTTTTAGAGGTGAAGGTTAAAGAATTCTAGAATGTTGTGAGCAGAAATTGCTTAATTATACTAATGGGAGTTCAGAGATCAGAATACTGTTAAACTTCAGGTGTTAATAGAATAGTGGATGATCTGGGGATTTTTGATATGGAATATTCCCTCTGTCAGACTATTGCTTTCTGATATTTGGCATCCCTAGAAAAGCTGGCCCTAAGGTTTATATTTAGTTTTCGTTTGTAGCACCTGCTAATAGAAGCTAGAGAATTTTTTAACTTCTTTTTAAAAAATTATTTAATTAATTTATTCAGATTACAACTAATTTGTTATCCCATCACTTGTATCCTCCTGTTCCTCCCTCCCTCCTGCTTTCACCCTATTCCCCTCCCCTAGGGCTAAGACCGAGGGGGACCTCCTCCCCCACTATATGGTCATAGGCTATCAAGTCTCATCTTGGTATCCTGCTTATTCTTTCTTTGAGTGCCATCAGAAGAAAAATATAAAATGTGGAATTAGGCCACATAATAAAGGGTCCCGTGGATAATAAAACAATAATTTAAACAGAACTGCTATGTTTGTATAGCTCCTTTTTGAATGTTTTTAAAAATAAGAAAAATTAGTGTATTAGTGCAGGTTCTCTAAAGGAACAGAACATATAGAATGAATATGTATGTGTGTGTGTATATATATATATATATATATATATGTTCACTGATCATTTGCATTTCCAGGCATATTTTTCTCATTTTCTATATACTTTAATCATAGGCTTTTAGGGATCATATCTGCTTCTCTGTCTACTTTTGGATCCTTCATGTGGAGTAGCCAGAGACACCACGTCCATTGTGTCATGAACTTAAGTGACTAAACGAGTTGCTGCAGAAGCTTGCACAAGTGAATTAAGGAGACAGCAAGAGCAGCAAGAAAGCTCATAGATACGGGAGGGGTGTCTTATCCTGCCATCCGTTGTCCGCACTTTACTTTTATAAATTATTTGTCAATCAAGAATATACATTGTTAAACAGTTAAATAGTGATAAGTGTGTTGTGTCTCATTTGGCAGTGTTGAAGTTCCAAGGACAAGAAGTATTTTGTGTACATATTTGAACACATTCATTTGGTTAGTGGAGTTCAGAGGAACACAGAGTAATCTCTTCAAGTCCTGTGTTCAATATATAAGAGGCCATGGTTTTTGGACTTTGTGCAAGATAAAATGCCCTGTCAAAATCCTATTGAACTTTGAGTAAACTTCTTGCCTGACTCCTTTCTCTTTGATTATGAATCACTCATGTTCTTATCGATCAGAATATGACCTTAGCGTATGAGTTATTGTTTTTCTTGCATCCAAAGTCACTTTCCTGTTTAATTTTAAGTCACTTTTTCCTTATTAAAAATTGATATCGCATTTACTAGAAAATTCCAATTACAGCACATAGGAAATTGTCCAGTACAGAGTAGATGCAACAGTAACACAGCAGATCGATTGCATCTGTCTTTGAAGTTTCAGAAAGCCTATGATCTTACTGTTACACTATATAATAATCATTGTGAACATAAATTATATGTGCCTTGGAGAAAAACATGAGCTTTGAGCTTTCTAATTATTTGATCACTATTTGTAGGAGGATTTACTGCCTAGCTTAGTTGTATAAAGGAATATTTGTTCTTTTAATATCAAACATAAAAATGTTTAAAAGATAATGTGGGTATAAAAACTGAAATTAATGTATATTGATGTTTTATATTTTATAATTACATCTGTTATCTCTATCATCAATTATCATTAAAAGACAATCCATGTTTGAGTACCATATTAATTATTATCTGACAAAGGGGATGTTGAAGGGAAGGGATCTCGAGCTGGTTGAGTGTCCTGGCTTAGGCAGGTGGACTCATTCCAATCAATGAGACCTTAGCCATGGAGATTCCTTCCTACCCTTGGACAAAGAAAGTGATTGTCACAATAGGAGAAGGATCAGAGAGATGCAGTCTGAAAAGAAAGTGTTCCGCTTTTTTTAATCCCACAGTGAATGAGTGCAGTGGTAGAATTTATAGCACAAAACTAGCAACTGTCATAAACGAGGTATTTTCTTCCCACTGGAGACATGCACTAATAATCATCACATTATGGTGTGTTCTAATAAAGATCATGTGGAAATACAAGCATAGAGAAGTCGAATAACTTACCAAAAAGATAGAATTGAGTGGAATTCAATTGTTTCATAAAATATTTGTGGTATTTAATGCATACTCATATTTTTGATCTTTGCATTGACCACAAAGTTTGTTCTTATTTACTGCTGTGCTGAAAATATATATATATATATATATATATATATATATATATATATATATATATATATATATATATATATATATATATATAAACCTAACCCAAGCTAGGGTCATCTGAAAAGAGGGAACCTCAATGGAGAAACTGCTTCCATCAGACTGGCCTGAAGGCAAGCCCATGGAGGTGTTTTCTGGATTGATGATTGAACTGGGTGCATCCAGCCTACTGTGGGCAATTGATTGCAAGCCCCAGAGGGAGCCAGTCAGCAGCTTTTCTCCAAGGCCCCAGTTCCTACCTCTAGAGCCTTGCGTTCCTGTCCTGATTTCCCTTGATGACTGACCACAAGCTGTAAGATGAAATAAACCCTTTCCTCACTGTGTTGTTTTGGTTGTGGTGTACATCACAGAAATATCAACCTAATCTGGACAATTTCTAAGCAGCGTAGTTTCGTAGAAACCTTCTCAATTGCAGAATCTCTTCCCCTAATATTTTTTGAGTTTCCCTCACTAAATATCACGATGTTTCTAAAAAAAAAAAAAATACTCAAATAAGATTAAATGATACAAATATGGTTTAAATAAAATGTGTTAAGGGTATCTATTCATCCATCTATCAGCCCATAAATCAATTAAATCATTGATGCCACTATCTATCATTTTGTTATCTTCAAATAATGATTGAGACGTCTCTTGCTCTAATTTGAAAAGTGTACTTATTAACTAGTGATTAAATTCTAAATTCTAGACATTTGGATATTGATGGGCTAAGATGACAAACACTAGTCGTAAAACGGTAGCAATCATTGTCCTTTCAGAAGGCCTAATTTAGAGAAAAGAACATACAACATCCCCTATGAGGACAAACAAACACTTGCAGGCTCCCTTCACCTGAGGCGTTGCTTTGAAGAAGTCCTTGTTTATTTAAAACACAGGGCATGGGATCCAGCCTGGTAGCTTTGCAGCCTTTTCCTGCTCTTCCTTTTCATGATACCCATTTTACGTTTTTTCTCCTTGTGTAAACAGTCTCACCTCTAGGGAGATATTCACAAAAGTCTTGTTAAGTAAACAGGTTTAAATTAGGATCAATTTTTGCAGCCATTCTTCAAGAGACATAGGGAAAACTTTAACACGAATGATTGAAGAAATCCTTAGAAACTAGCACAGAATCCCTCAACAGACAAGGCAGAGGAAGTTCCAGAGCAAAAGGAGGTGCTAGGCCTGGAATCTAGTTAGGACTGTTGGTCATGAAGACCCTTGGCTCCTTCGAAAGACAGCATCAAGTGCTGTAGACATGAACAAAACCAACAATGTATCCCAATATTCCAGCCACCTGCTTCCTACATTGCCTCACATTACCCATTCCAATCTGAAAATAGCCCATAAGGGCTGAATTGGGTGCTCCAAGTTAACACTGGAGTCAGAGTAAAGCAATAGGCAGCTCTAGATAAGAGGCATACAGGGAGTTTTCAACATGAAACATATTCAAATGATGCTTCAGATGGTTACACTTTATTTCATGTTAATAAATGGAACTGTATAAATTAAGGCATAGTCTTCTAACTTGAATTTTAGGGAAGTGCTAGGATATACTTTTGGCTGGTGAAGTTTCCCTCTGTGTAGATATGGACCTGTTATAAGCTGTGAACCCTCACACAGAACATCCCTGTTAGTACATATATTCTTGGTTTCCATCCATCAAAAACTAAGCCATTACCTGCTCGTGTTGTGCCTAGTTACAGTGGTTCAGGGGTACACTCCATCTCTCCAAAGCTAATCAGATACAGGACATGAGAAGGTTCAAACGCCTTAGAGAAAGGATGGCAGGAGAAGCCCCACTTCCCAGTAACTATGAACTTTTTTGCTGTTCTTGCTGTCTCCTTAATTCACTTGTGCAAGCTTCTGCAGCAACTCGTTTAGTCACTTAACTTCATGACACAATGGAAGTGGGGTCTCTGGCTAGTCCACATGAAGGATCCAAAAGTAGACAGAGAGGCAGATATGACCCCTAAAAATCTATGATTAAAGTACATAGAAAATGAGAAAGATATGTCTGGAAAATAAAAATAACTAGTGAATATATATATTCATTCTATATTAGAATGTTCCCTTCTAATATTTGTTAGTGCTTACTTATACAAAATTAGATCTTGTTTAAAGAATGGATCTGTGGAACACTTTGAATAAATGGAAGCCTTTGAGCAATTGCCCTCACACAGATGGACTCAGAAAAGTTATCTATCTATATATTTTAAGAAAAAAATGAGCTTTTGTACCATGCACATGCTTAACCACCAGATGTCATGTGAAGTCCAATACATGATTTCTTCTCTTCTTTTTGTTGTCAATGGAGGAGTGTATAAAATTCACAGGGAAATTCTTACAGGGTTTTTATACCACAAACTAGCTTTGTCACTGTCATTGTAAGCTTAACAAAAGTTAATTTGTGTTTTTAACACAGGGGGCCATGTGGACATGGCCAAGTTTGTATCTTATTCTCAATTATAATAGTTTCTGATTCTTTTCCCATTGAGTTCTAGCACCCCATTGTTTAGTATTTGTGCTATTCCTAAATGCAGAATGCAGGGATCATTTACAGTCTTTTTCATTGACACTGGCCTTGTCCCTTTAAAGATGGGCAGTAAAACATAGGGGGAAATGAAGGTAGGAGATACAAATTTAATTGACAAGAGGTTGACAACATTAAAACTTAAGGATAAAAAGAGCCAAGATCCAAGCTATATAATACCTTTAGTCTAGGTCAAGGGTAATAAATTCATATTCTATTCCTGGATATCTGCTCTGAAAGTCCTACACCTGATGCTTTAACCTAATGGGGATTTAGATGAAGGTATCATGCACAATTAGGTGCTGGCATATATGTCTTCTACATAGTTCTTATGTCACAAGAAGGTCTGGAGTGTACATCGTGGAAAACTTCCACTGCAGGAAATAAAAAGATGTCAAAGAGAGGAGCATAAGTTGTGTATAAATAAACCCACTTTGACCTCTTTTCTGCAGGGAAAAAATGCTTTATAGTGTTTAAAAAAATAATTCACAAAGTTTTATGATTTTTTTTTTAGTTTTATGATTCTTATACTGAAAATCAATATTATTCACCATTAACTCTGATTAATAAATACAATGAATTTCTTCTTCAATTGCATAGGAACCCACAATCTCAACCTGCCCTGGCGCTGCTCAGATCTTACTAAAACTTACATTTCATGCTATGTTGAGATGGGGATTTTCAACATTGAAACCTACTTTGCTCATTTTACATAAGTAATAGATGATCTTTGACTTTGCCGCCAGCTCCGTAATGTGCAATCTTTATGTCATCCATATATTATACCGATGCTGTCATATGTCTTTTGCAGGTTTCACACATCTTGGTAGACATCACCAGACTCAATACTGGGTTTTTTCTTTTTTTTTTCTTTTTTGCTTTTTTGTGCCCATCTATCTATAGCTACTCTGAGTGCCTAGACAAAGTAGATTTTCAGTAAATCTATTCCAAAATACACAGTTCATATGTGGTTTGAATCACCACACAGCTGGTGAATAAGCAAACATGGGAGAACAGATGAGCCTTGCTAAGCAGACAGAGGCTGGAATGTCAGATGTTTAGAATGTTAAGTATTCATTTTCTTATATTTATTAGAACATCAGAGTTAGAGAGCATCAGTGACTTTACTGCTTTACAAAAACGAGGACTTCGTTTTAGGTCAGAGGTTCCCTACCCGAGGACCCCCAGAATCAAATGAACACCCTAAAAACACTGATGCCTGATATTCCCCTGAGAGTTTTAGGCTAATTATTTTCTCTCAAACTGGCCAGGAATCAAGGGGTTCTGATGCAGTATTTTTCCTATTAATTAATGGGATTTTGTGTTCAAGATTTCCTCCCCCCCGCCCCCGTCTGCTCTTTGTTTTTGTTGGCATCACTCGAGAGACTGGCCTTTCACTCCGGAAGAAATGGCCTTAGCTTCCAGCTTTTGTTGGTATTTCTGAATTAATGGTATTCTCCCTCTGAATTTCATGGCTACAAACTCCTCATTTCATTTTCCAGGACATTCGCACTGATGGGTGGCAACCTTAGCACATAGGTCTGGTGGCCATAATAGAATGCAACAGGCTGGGTGACTTTGATTACAACAATTATGGAACCAACCTAGAAGTTCAAAATAACGGGCTCTTTTGAGGATTATGTTTGTGGCAGCTTGTGATAGCCATCTTCTTGCCATTGCCACCTCGGAGCTCTAGTGCTACGTACACACATTTTGCTACCTATGGGTCATATTGCATCAGAGACCCACCCTCAGGATTTATTTCATTTATCCTTAGTTGCCTTTTCAAGTGTCCCATCTTGAAATAGAGTCACATTAAAGGCTTTTATGTCTGAATTTTGAGAGATTGGTTTCACAGCAGTGACGTCTACCAAACATGATAACAAATCCTGTGGGGCTTTTCCTACAGGTTCCCCCAGTTCCACCACCAAGTGGGAACAGCCCAGGCTTAAATGTCTGAGTCACAGTTCTCTGAGTTGTAATCCTCTGATCTCCCCACACCATTTCTGTTGTGTCTCCTGGTTGTAATGGTGGTAGCTGCTTCCTTTGTTTACAATTTCATGTTCAATTTTATTCTTCTCAGGACTGTTACCATCCGTCAACACCTCCTGTCAACACCTTTCAACAGCCAGTTTCACATTGAATCTTGTTCTGTGAAATGGCCAATGTGGTTTCTGCTTGCAGGCTGGTGACAACCGGTAGAAAAATCTGTGAACTAGCCTTATGAGTCTAGATGAAGGATCATTTAGGTAGCAAGTGTATAGAACGCAAGAACAATGTGTCGGCCATGAGTGGTGCTGATGAAGGAGCCATGAAATGTAGAAAAACACCTTTGCCTGCATTTCAACTTCAAAAAGAGAGTTAATGAGAAAGTTAGAGATGTGTAGCATGGTGGTTTTCTATTTGGTGGTTTATGATTACCATGGATTTAGGAGGATTAAACTCTAAACTGGAGAGAAAAATGAGGAAAAAATGGTGGGGTTTGTTTGGAGGGTGGTTCATTATGGTGAAGGCCATAATCAGTTCATCAATGAATAGACTTTCATAGTGAAGTACATTAAGTTTGTACATAATATAGTTGCTATGAGATGACAGAGGAGCAAGTAGTGAGTGACTAAAACAGTAAAGTTTCTACTTATAGAAATGGAGCTCTCTTTCATTAAGGTATAGAACAGGCAACAGGAACATGGCTTTAGCATGCTAATTTCACAACATAAGGTGGCATTAGACAGCTGTATTTTAGGTTTGAAATTTAGAGTAGAAGTCTCAGACAGGGCTGTAGGTTTGAGACAGGTCATACTAGAGAATAAATTTAAATCCATTAACATGGATAACATTATCTAGCATGGATAAAATTGAGGGATGGAGGAGCTGGGTAAGACTCATTATGAGATGAAAGGACATCCAAGAAAAGAGGAGAGACACTAGCAGAAGGGAGTATGCAGGAAGCCACCAGTGAAAGAATTTCTCAAGTGACATTGTGACAACCAGTGGGAAAGATTCTGATAGTCTGAAATATGGATATAGCAACTCAGAGATTACACGTGATCTTTACAAAGAGCAGCTTTTGTGGAGTGGAAGATCTGGAGTCCATTTAGGAGCTGGATTAAAAACAATGGAAGGAGATAACTTGCAGCCAGAGAGCGTAAAGAACTTAGGAAAATCTCCTCTCTTTTCTTCTCCCTTTTCTCTCCCTTCCTCTTCTATCCTCTTCTATTCTCCCCCCCCCCTCTCTCTCCTCATCTTCCTCTCCTCTCTTCAGTAATTGCTCAGTCCATGAGGTTGGGTGTCTGAGCACCTTGGAGCTGGTACTGAAAGCCTGGTGGGAGTTGAGAATTTATATTTCATGTAAAGGTGCACCTTGATCAGCATCGTTCAGAAGCCCGGGGAAGTCAGCTATAACATCTGTGAAGGAAAGCTACGGTAGCAGCAGCAGGATGGATGACCTTGGTCCTCAGTTGCTATTGCTGTCTGAGTAGGTTTGGAAGGTATGGCCTTGTGGGGGAAGTATGTTATGTAAGAGGGATTCTGCTTGAGACTTCAAAGGCTCACACCATCCTTTTGCTCTTTGTCTTACTTGTTTTTTAAGATGTGAAGCCTCAGCTTATTGCTCCTGCTGCCATGCACTCACTCTGCCATTATGGACTCTAGCCTTCTTGAACAAGCACAAATATCCTTTTTTTTTCTATATGTTGCGTTGATCATGGCCTTTTATCATAGCAGCAGAGAGGTAACTAATGCATGGTAAAGGCAGTAATATGATTTCTAACATGTGTGCTTACTTGTCCTATGACTTTTTTGGTAAGTTAATGGTTATCTACATTTTATAGATGTGTCATGGAAGAGATAAAAATGACATAAAGCCCCAAATATTACATAACTAATAGGTAATTATCAAGGGACTATACCCTAATCATTGGGTTCTAGGATCTCTCTCCTAGAATAGGGGGTTATAATGTAGAAAAGGAAAAGCAGAAAGTGGGTGATAACTTTACTATTTCTCACATATTAGAAATATTAATTAATTTCACTTCTCTGAATATGGGACATTGTTACATAGATTCTAGCCTTTTATCCTATTTTTCGGACTTAATTCTATACTTGATATGAAGTCATTTTTATTTCTTTTTCTTCGCCCTCATCACCTGCTCTCAGCTACCAAAATCAATATATTTAACAACATGATCTCTGCAAAGACAAACTCAATTCCAAGACTCAATAAAATCTCTTGTGTGATTAAATAATAAAATCAAATTCTCAACAGCTTTGTCCCAGGTCTGTGCATTTTCATCCGTTCAATTTATTAGGTCTGTATGGCAGACAGGGTCACCACAAATGCCCCCAGAGAAACGAGGAGAGGAGTTGACATTCACCTTAGAATTTAGAGATGGCTTAGCCTTTAAAAGGACACATTTTATACTCCCACTTTATATGCAAAACACTGTAAAGGTTACATGAAACAACAATGGCATTTGCTACTCCTAGAAGCTAAGAAGAAAAAAATAAGATGCAACATGACATAGGACATTTAGTGTTACAGAGTAATTCTGGAAAATTACAGCCTTTTGATATGCATAGATATGGTACAGTGCCCAAGGCCAGAAATAAAAACCAAAAGAGATCACTAAAAACCTTTAAAAGGACATTCATGGGAAGAGTTTTGTGAACAAAAGTGCAATTGAGAAAAGAGCATCTTAGAGAAGACTGATTCTCAAGGCTATACTCAAGCTGTTGAGAACTCTAGAGTATTGGCAAGGCCAAAGCAAAGCTAACTTCCTAAAATATTTTGAGGGTAGGTGATCAATGGAACCAACAAGTAATTGAATGTCATAATATCTGTTATGAATATCATACAGGACATAATTTATTCATATATATATGTATAATGATAGCAATAAAATTACCTGTCAGTAGTTAATAATTTATTCATCAAAATGGCTAGTAGTAATCAAGGTCAAGAGCTAGTAACAAAAATTATTTTTAAAAAAATCTCTGGAAATAATGTCTATGGGGTTGTTATGCACTGGCTATTTTATAGCCATATATTGTTATTATTAATATCAATGTATAATTATATAATTTAATATACATTTATAATGTATAATATCCTTAGTATTTATAATAAAATAAATTTAATTATTTAATAATATATTATTAATTCATAGTCACATAAGTAGTATATATCTATAATATACTTATAATTTGTAATAACATAAAATTATTTGAATGATAATGACATTTATTTGAAATGTTTCCTCTATTGTGAAGTAGTGTAAAAGTATAGGATGAGATGAATGGGGCTTAGAGGACTAAATTCCAGATCCAGGGGGCCGGTGTTGAATAGGTAAGTATACTCCAGGCTTCTCTGAGTCAGAGATCTTGCGATTTGATGCTTGCTTTGAAAGGTGTTTCTGTGATCCGCTGCTGTGCTCATTCATGTTCTGTGGATTCTTTGGCCTTCTATCATCCTCTCCAAGCTATTCATCTTGGCTTTACGTCCTCTGCTTTATCCGTAGGTGATTCTACCCCATAACAGGTCTGGTCTCCAGATACGACATTTCTATTTACTGCACCGAGACAGACATACTCATAACACCTCACAAGCACACTCTGTTTTATCTTTTACATTTCTTGTAAAGGTGCAACTTAATCAGCACCATTGGAAAAAGTCTAATTTATAACATCTTTGTACAAATATGATTTGCAGTCTGTGCAGTCGCCCCGTAGAAAATGTTCTTTACGATTCAGATGATTACAGCATCCTTTGCAGGTGCAGATGATTATGTCAGGTGCAGAGACAGTGAAGAGCTTCCTCAGCACATTCACGGAACTAACAGTGATGAACCTGGGTCTGCTTGAGCATTGCCTCTCTCAGCCTGCATTCTTCAAAATCGGTGCTACTCAGAAAGTTCATGTGAAGTTGGAAGACAGAAGTGCGAGAGTGCCTGTTATTCTTGGAGACTTTCCCAAAACTTACAAGAGAGGAAGATGGTCACAGAGGTCTCTCTTTGGGGTCACTTATTTCTTCAACTCTCGATACTGCTCACCACAGCCCTCTGGGGGCACTGGCTTCTCCATAGACCTGTGTTTTGGGGTTCACTATCTGAAGCTGGCAGGACATACCCTGAAACTCCATCTCTAATGGAGTCTAATGTATGCCTTCATATCTCTAACCTTCTTCTCTAACTTTCAGACTGATGATTTTTTGCTAAGTGGATCTCAGTTGACTCACCAACAAAACAAGAATGTTAATAATCGGTGAAATGGAATGTAATGTGTTAATTAGTCACAGATTGAATTTATATAATTAAAAGTTAAAACACATCTAATCTCTTTTTTTAAAAAAGTGTTTGCTAAGGTATTAGTCAGTTTTTTAAAAAATTAAAGTAACAGAACTTATAGGATGAATATCTATCAATCTATCCATCTATCTGTCTATCTATCTGTATGTCTATCTATCTATCTATCTGTCTATCTATCTATCTATGCAATTGTGTGTTTGCATGATTGTGTTTGTGTGTATGTTTGATGTAGATAGATAGATTGATAGATAAATAGATGATAGATACATAGATAGATAGAGAGAGAGATAGATAGATAGATAGATAGATAGATAGATAGATAGGAAATTTATTAGAATGACTTATAGGCTAATCCAACAATGGCTGGCTGTGAATGAAAAGTCCAAAAATCCAGTAGTTGCTTTGTCCATGAGGCTGAATGTCTCAGCTGGTCTTCAGTTTACACTGAAATCTCAAAAAGTCGGCTTTAGTGCCAGTGAAAGACTGTACTTGCTAATGTGGTAAAAGCAAGCAAGCAAGCAAGAGCAAAGGCTTCCTTCTTTAATGTCCGCAACATAATTTCCATCAGAACGCATGGCCCAGGTGGTATTTCCCAGCTCACATCATCCAATTAGAGTGTATTCCCTACTCAAGAGATCTGGACTAAAGGTATGTCTTCCTACCTCAAAGATCCAGATTAGAAGTGGACCTTTCTACTTCAAATTAAGCAAAAAGTCCTCACAGGTGGTGCCCTCGATTTTCGAGTTTATTTAACTCCAGATGCAGTTAAGTTGACAACTAAGAATAGCCCTCATACCAAATGATAGAGAATATATGTAGGACGTGACATTTTGAAATTTGAATGTCACAAATGTTTCTGTAAGTGGTCTACATTGGATTCGGTTGATTCAGGAAGTGATAGTCTGATGTGTCCAAGAGGAGTTGAGACAGGGCAGCTCAGTATCAGACCCTCAGACAACTTAAATTTTGCACTTAATACAGATGATGATAAACCTAGTGATGAAATTTTGATGCATTGTGTTTTCAGTCATAACTGTAAGACATAAAATATTGCTCAATTAAAATTAATGAGGCACAAATTGTTTTCTTAGTTGCCTAAGGATAACATGTCAAATATTGTTATGGTTCTAGAAAAATTACTCATTGTGGTTTCAAAAAGATAAAACTATATATTCTACTTCACCAAACACCATGGTTTAATTAAATTATTTATGATCATATTATTTTTGATTTAATGTACACATTAACTTTTATGAACATGTAAGGAATTTGCAAACTGTATTTCATATAAAATATGCTTAAATTAGAAATAGTCTGTCTTATGCATTTTAAATATATTATTCATGAGCAGCTCACATATTTTAAATCTATTTTAAAATAAATTTGTCATTATAAAATAGATTTAGGATTCTACAAGAGGATCCAAGATGGCGGCGAGCAGTGTGGACCGCGTTTGGAGGCTCCAGTGAACAATTCAGGGAATTGCACAGATTTCTGAGCCAGGAACACCGAGGTCCGAACATCACGGCAGCGGGAGTGCTCCACGGTTCGGAGGGACCAGGGTGCGGAGGACCTGCGTGCCCCTGCACACGGGAGGAGCGTGGTTTTTCTCTGATCGGAGCGGCAGCGGTAGAGGCGGCAGCACCAGCGGCACCAGCAGCGGCGGCTGAGGTTTGCAGCTCATAGCCTTCCGGTGGAGGCGATTGGTGTGGTGGCTGGTGGGAATTGCTGCGGGAGAGGGGACTCGGGGCAGGATTTGGGTCGCGTGGAGCCTTTGGACCCAGATTGGACTCGGCGGACAGTTCGGCCCCAGAGTCCCGGGTATTGGCCCGGCCCAGCAAACAATTCTGCCTGAGGCACTAACTCAGCGTGGCCATAGCTCCCCTGCTGTGGCGCAGGCTTAGTTGAGCACGCTGCTCCACACTAGGCACTACCTCAGCTCAGCGGCAGCTCCCCTGCGGTGACACAGTCTGGGCGGAGCACTTGGTTTCACCACAGGCGCTAACTCAGAGCAGCCGCAGTTCTCCTGCTGTGGCGCAGGCTTGGTGACGTGCTCGGTTCCATCCTAGGCACCACCTCAGCTCAGCGGCAGCTCCCCTGCGGGGACACAGTCCGGGCGGAGCACTTGTTCCACCACTGGCGCTAACTCAGAGCAGCCACAGTTCTCCTGCTGTGGCGCAGGCTTGGTGACGTGCTCGGTTCCATCCTAGGCACCACCTCAGCTCAGCGGCAGCTCCCCTGCGGGGACACAGTCCGGGCGGAGCACTTGTTCCACCACTGGCGCTAACTCAGAGCAGCCGCAGTTCTCCTGCTGTGGCGCAGGCTTGGTGACGTGCTCGGTTCCATCCTAGGCACCACCTCAGCTCAGCGGCAGCTCCCCTGCGGGGACACAGTCTGGGCGGAGCACTTGTCCCACCACTGGCGCTAACTCAGAGCAGCCGCAGTTCTCCTGCTGTGGCGCAGGCTTGGTGACGTGCTCGGTTCCATCCTAGGCACCACCTCAGCTCAGCGGCAGCTCCCCTGCGGGGACACAGTCCGGGCGGAGCACTTGTTCCACCACTGGCGCTAACTCAGAGCAGCCGCAGTTCTCCTGCTGTGGCGCAGGCTTGGTGACGTGCTTGGTTCCATCCTAGGCACCACCTCAGCTCAGCGGCAGCTCCCCTGCGGGGACACAGTCCGGGCGGAGCACTTGTCCCACCACTGGCGCTAACTCAGAGCAGCCACAGTTCTCCTGCTGTGGCACAGGCTGGACAGAGCTCTCGGTTCCACCAGCTCTAAGACTCTGGTTGGACACTGTGTACAGTTTGAATCCAGAATTCCTGGCTGAGATTGGTGGTCAGTTCGGGCCCTGAGTCAATAACTGACCACAGCACGCACTTTGGGCCAAAAGGCCCTAGTGGAGCTTGGTGCGTAGTCCCAGCCCAAAAATTCTGGCTGGGCCCTGTGTGCATTTTGGGCCCAAAATCCCTAGCTGAGCTTGGCAGACGGTTCTGGCCCTGAGAATCTAGCTGAGTTCTGCCCGTGGTTCGGTCCCAGTGCTCCTGGCTGGACTTGGCAGGGAACACAGAAGGCTGTGGATACCTTGGCCTGACCCAACGCTCATTCAGAGACCCAGAACAATTGCAGGATCCACAGCAGAGAGGACTGAGGATCACTGGCTGTGAGAGACCAGAACAACAGGGCTAACCTCCTAACATCCACACCAGTGAAGCTTTGAGCTCGCAGCCTAGGGAAATCGTAAGAAAACAAGTGAATCTATCATCAGACACCCTCCATTCAACTCTGGAAGCTACCCAACAAAAACAAAGACGGCAAGATGTCTAAAGGACAACGAAAAAGCATACGCAAAAAACCCCAAAACAACATGGCGTCTCCAGTTTCCAGCTATCCCAAAGAAAACCACCCAGAGAACTCAAATACAACGGAAATACAAGAAAATGACCTCAAATCCTTAGTAATGAGGATGATAATGGAGGAAACAAATAAAATTCGTAATCAAATGCAGGAAGACGCAGACAAACAGGTGAGAGACATAAAAGAAGCACATAGAGTGGAACTGGAAAAATTGCAGGAAAATGCAAACAACCAGATGAAAGAAATAGCTAAAACGGTTCAAGCTCTGAAGACCTATAAAGAGGCAATGGAAGAAACTCAGGAATATACAAAAAATCAGATGAAAGAAATCAAAAAATCAGTTCAAGATCTGAAAATGAAAATGGATTCAATGATAAACACACAGACAGAAGAAAAACGAGAACGTGAGACCTCAGAGAAGAAGGCGAGCAACACAGAGGTGAGCTTTTCTAACAGAATCCAAGAGATGGAAGAACGAATCTCAGGGCTAGAAGATACAATCACAGATATTGAATCAACCATTAAAGAAAATGCCAAATCTGGAAAACTCCTGACACAAAACATCCAAGAAATTAAGGACACCATGAAAAGAAGAAATTTGCGGATAATAGGCATTGAAGAAAGAGAAGACATCAGACTCCAGGGCCCAGAAACTATTCTCAACAAAATCATAGAAGAAAATTTCCCCAATCTAAAGAAAGAGATGCCTATAAACATACAAGAGGCCTACAGAACACCAAATAGAATTGACCAGAAAAGAAAAACTGCCCGCCACATAATAATCAAAACACAAAACATGCAGAACAAAGAAAAAATATTAAAAGCTGCAAGGGAAAAGGGCCAAATAACATTTAATGGTAAACCTATCAGAATTACACCTGACTTCTCAGCAGAGACCATAAAAGCCAGAAGGTCCTGGACAGAGATCCTGCAAACCCTAAGAGAACACAGATGCCAGGCCAGACTACTTTACCCAGCAAAATTATCAATAACCATTGATGGAGAAAACAAAATATTCCATGACAAAAACAAATTCAAACAGTACCTATCCACAAACCCAGCTTTACAGAAGGTACTAGAAGGAAAACTCCATCCCAAAGGGTCAAGCTACAACCAAAACTACCCAGGAAATAGATAACTATCCCATGGCAAAAACACAACTACACAAACGCTCGACTGGAAACAACATCAAAATTAAGACTCTTAACAGTCACTGGTCATTAATATCTCTCAACATCAATGGCCTCAATTCTCCAATAAAAAGACACAGACTAACCGAATGGGTACATAAACAAGACCCAACATTCTTCTGCATCCAAGAAACACATCTCACCCATAATGAAAGGCATTACCTCAGGGTAAAAGGTTGGAAAAAAATATTCCAAGCAAATGGTCACAAGAAGCAAGCAGGTGTAGCCATTTTAGTATCGAACAAAATAGACTTTCAAACCAAAATTAATCAAAAGGGATGAGGAAGGACACTTCATACTTATCAAAGGTAAAGTCAACCAAGATGACATCACAATTCTGAACATCTATGCTCCCAATACAAGGGCACCCACATATGTAAAAGATCTCCTAAAAAAGCTTAAACCACACATCGATCCCCACACAATAATAGTGGGAGACTTCAACACCCCACTCTCACTGAAGGATAAGTCATTGAAACAGAAACTAAGCCGAGAAATAACATCATTAACCAATGCCATGGGTCAAATGGATCTAACAGATATCTATAGAACCTTTCACCCAAACAAGAAAGAATACACCTTCTTCTCTGCACCCCATGGAACCTTCTCCAAAATTGATCACATCGTAGGTCACAAAGCAAGCCTCAACAGATACAAGAGGATTGAAATAATACCTTGTATCCTATCAGATCACCATGCTCTTAGGCTGCAATTCAACAACAACAGAAATAACAAAAAGCCTACACGTTTGTGGAAACTAAACAACTCTCTGCTAAATGACACCTGGGTCAGGGAAGAAAATAAAGAAAGAAATCAAGGAGTTTTCTGAAATTCAATGAAAATGAAGAAACAACATACCCAAATTTGTGGGATACATTGAAAGCAGTGCTAAGAGGAAAATTCATAGCACTAAGTGCCTTTAAAAAGAAATTGGAAACATCGCACATAAGCATCTTAACAACACAACTGGAAGCCCTAGAAAAAAAAGAAGCAGAAACACCCAAGAGGAGTAGACGCCTGGAAATTATCAAACTCAGGGCTGAAATTAACAAATTAGAAACTAAGAAAACAGTCCAAAGAATCAACAAAACCAAAAGCTGGTTCTTTGAGAAATCAACAAGATAGACAGACCATTAGCCAAACTAACTAAAAGGCAGAGAGACAGTATTGAAATCAACAAAATCAGAAATGAAAAGGGAGACATAACAACAGACACTGAAGAAATTCAAAGAATCATAAGATCCTACTTTGAAGGCATATACGCCACAAAATTTGAAAATCTAAGGGAAATGGACGATTTTCTTGATCAAGTTCACTTGCCAAAGTTGAGTGAAGAACAGATAAACAAGTTAAATAGTCCCATTTCCCCGACAGAAATAGAAGCAATCATCGATGGTCTCCCAACCAAAAAAAGCCCAGGGCCAGATGGTTTCAGTGCAGAATTCTACCAGACCTTTAAGGGCGAGCTAATACTGATACTCTTCAAGCTACTCCAAAAGATAGAAATGGATGGAAAATTACCAAATTCATTCTATGAGGCCATAGTCTCATTGATACCTAAACCTCACAAAGACTCAACAAAGAAAGAGAATTTCAGACCAATTTCTCTTATGAAACATAGATGCAAAATACTAAATAAAAATACTTGCAAAACGAATACAGGAGCACATCAAAGATATCATTCATCATGACGAAGTAGGCTTCATTCCAGGCATGCAGGGATGGTTTAATATACGGAAATCCATCAATGTAATCCATCATATAAACAAACTGAAAATAAAAACCACATGATTATCTCCTTGGATGCAGAGAAAGCATTTGATAAAATTCAACACCCATTCATGTTTAAAGTTTTTAGAGAGATCGGGGATACAAGGCACTTTCCTCAACATAATAAAGGCTATATACAGCAAGCCAATAGCCAAAATCAAAGTAAATGGTGAGATACTCAAGGAAATTCCTCTCAAATCGGGAACAAGGCAAGGCTGCCCACTCTCTCCATATCTCTTCAATATAGTACTCGAAGTTCTAGCCAGAGCAATAAGACAACAAAAGGAGATCAAGGGGATCCAAATGGGAAAGGAGGAAGTCAAATTATCCCTCTTTGCAGATGATATGATAGTGTACATAAGTGACCCTCAAAACTCCACCAGAGAACTCCTAAAGCTGATAAACACCTTCAGCAAATTGGCTGGATACAAAATTAACTCAAAAAAGTCTGTAGCCTTCCTATACACAAATGACAAGCTTGCAGAGGAAGAAATTAGGAAAACCACACCCTTCACATTAGCCACAAGCAATATAAAATATCTAGGAGTTACCCTAACTAAGCAAGTGAAGGACTTGTATGAAAAAAATTTCAAAACTCTGAAGAAAGAGATTGAAGATGACCTGAGAAGATGGCGTGATCTTCCTTGCTCATGGATCGGGAGAATTAACATAGTAAAAATGGCCATCCTACCAAAAGCAATCTATAGATTCAATGCAATCCCTATCAAAATAACTACAACAATTTTTTAAAGACATTGAAAGTTCAATTCTGAACTTCATATGGAAAAACAAAAAACCCAGAATAGCTAAAACAATCTTGTACAATAAAAGATGCTCCGGAGGAATCTCCATACCTGATCTCAAACTGTACTATAAAGCAATAGTACTTAAACAGCATGGTACTGGCACAGCAACAGGCTGGTTGATCAGTGGAATCGAATCGAAGACCCAGATATGAATCCACACACATATGGTCACTTGATTTTTGACAAAGAAGCCAAATCCATTCAATGGAAAAAGGATAGCATCTTCAAACAAATGGTGCTGGTCTAACTGGAGGTCTATGTGTAAAAAATGAAACTGGACCCATATTTGTCACCCTTGCACAAAACTCAAATCCAAGTGGATTAAAGACCTCAACATAAAACCAGAGACACTAACTCACTTAGAAGAAAAAGTGGGAAAGAGCCTGGAACATATTGGCACAGGAGACAACTTCCTGAACAGAACACCAACGGCCCAGGCCTTAATGTCAACCATTAATAAATGGGACCTCATGAGGCTGAGAAGCTTCTGTAAGGCAGGAGACACTGTCAAGAGAACAAAGCGACAGCCTACAGACTGGGAAAAAATCTTCACCAACCCTACATCTGACAAAGGTCTAATATCCAAAATATATAAAGAACTCAAGAAATTAAACACCACCAAACCGAATAACCCAATTGAGAAATGGGGCTTGGAACTAAACAGAGAATTCTCAACAGAGGAGTATCAAATGGCTGAGAAACACTTAAAGAAATGCTCAACCTCCTAGTCATCAGGGAAATGCAAATCAAAACAACTCTGAGATTCCATCTTACACCCATCAGAATGGCTAAGATCAAAAATTCAAGCGACACCACATGCTGGCGAGGATGTGGGGAGAGAGGAACACTCCTTCATTGCTGGTGGGAATGCAAACTAGTACAGCCACTTTGGAAATCTATCTGGTGCTATCTCAGAAAAATGGGAATAGGGCTTCCTCAAGACCCAGCTATTCCACTCCTTGGAATATACCCAGAAGATGCTCAGCACACAACAAGAAAAATTTGCTCAACCATGTTCATAGCAAGCCTTATTCATAATAGCCAGAACATGGAAACAGCCTAAGTGTCCCTCAGTAGAAGAGTGGATAAAGAAAACTGTGGTACATATAACACTATGGAATACTACTCAGCTATTAAAAACAAGGAATTCCCGAAATTTGTGGATAAATGGATTGAGCTAGAAATGATCATAATGAGTGAGTTAACCCAGAAGCAGAAAGAATCAAATGTTATATACTCACTTATATCTGCATACTAGCCCAAGGGGCATGTCCCACGAAAGCCTTCACTTACCAGGAAACTGGGACAGAGGGGAAGGCATCCTATTGGGACTCTAAATGAGAGACGCATGGGAGAACAGCAAAATAAAAGGATCCAGAGGGTCCTAGAAATCTACAAGTAGAACAATATGATAGGCAGATTTGGGCCAGGGGTCCCGCTCAAACTAAGGCACCAGCCAAGGACAATACAGGAGGTAAACTTTAAACCCTTCCCAGATCTAGCCAATGGTCAGAATATTCTCCACAGTTGAGTGGAGAGTGTGATACGACTTTCTCACATACTCTGGTGCCTCACATTTGACCATGTCCCCTGGAGGGGGAGGCCTGGTGGCACTCAGAGGAAGGACAGCAAGTAGCCAAGAAGAGACTTGATACCCTATGAGAATATATAGGGGGACGTAATCCCCCTCAGGAACAGTCATAGGGGAGGGGAATAATGGGAAAATGGGGGGGGAGGAATGGGAGGATACAAGGGATGGGATAAACATTGAGATGTAACAAGAATAAATTAATAAAAAAAAAAAAAAAAAAATAGATTTAGATTTACCTAAGAATTGAGAAGATAAAAGAGAATTTTTATGTATTCCATGCCTAGTTTTTCCATTATTAATGTATTAATATCACACATTAATTAATCAATACTGACATGTTATTAGCTGGATCCTGAACTTTATTGAGATTTAATTACTTTTAAGTTAATGTTTAGTTTTTATTCCTAGGTTCTAGTTAGAATACAATGTTATATTCGGTTGCCACGCCTCCTTCCTATGGCTGCAATAGTCCCCCAGACTTCTCTTCATTTTTATAACTTGATAATAGTGGTATTTGACCAGGTATTTTGTAGAGTGTTTTTCAACTGGGATTTGTCTAGTAATTTTCTCTCAAGAAAACTTGTATTGTGATTTTTGTGAGGTAAACCTGCTGCATGATTTTTTTCCTGGAATGACACAAAGAAATGTCTAATTACCATAGATAGGACATTGACAATAGACCAAAGAAGCAATTCTACCAATCTCTAGTTATCTAGTGGGCTCATTGGGGTTACTTATAGGATCGTGGTGGAGGACTTTTTACAGGATCCATAAGACATTATTGGTATGAATATGGGGTAGGCAGTTCTTACAGGAGTATGTGTGATGGAGGACTAGCCAGAACATGGCTGGAATAAGGACAGCTATGTCACTAAGAGGCTTACCTCCACACGAACCAGGTCCCTCAAAATAGTAGACCTGGAGCTGTCTGCACAATTTAACACTCAGAGCAATTTGGGTATCTCCTCTTTTCCACAGTCATTACTATTTTATAGAAGTCAACTAATAACTATAAATAGACATGGATGAAATAATTTTAGCTACAAAATTAACAAGCAGAATTTAATTATAACCCAAAATATATCTTCTGACATACATGAATGACATGTAACAGTTACATCTTTCATATGGAAGATTTCGAGAGACCCTGCATTGCTCTTTCAGCTTCAGGAGGATGATCCCAAGTCTCCACTGCTAAGTTGGGAGCTGCTTTGTAAATGTTGAGTTACACCACATCTTCCCAGTATTTATCCATTGGAATTTTATCGGCCAACACCTCAGACTGTGACTTTGTTTGAAAATATAGTTTTCCCAGGGATAAGTAGCTAAGGTGAGATCATAGAAAGATGAGCCTCTAATGAAATCTGACTGATATGCACAAAACATAGATAAAAATGCAAGGAGGTTTCCCACATAAACATGAAAAGAGAAACAGAAACAATTCATCCACAAATAAGTGAATTACTAAAGTTGGCAGCAAATCACCAGAAGCCAGGTGAACATGCTAGAATCTGTCCTCCTTCACTAATCTCACCACTGACACTTTGGCTTGAGAGCTTAAGCCCAAATGTGTATTGATACTATTCTCCCAAGGCTCATGGAATGAATAGTCATCTTCAGATTGGCGGGACCGAGAGCAGATGAAATGTTAGGAGCCTTCCGCCTGGTGGAAGGAAGCTAGATCATCAGCATCTTTTTTAAAATTTTTTAAAAGTAATTTATTCTTTTTACATCTCAATGGTTATCCCATCCCTTGTATCCTCCCATTCTTCCCTCTCTCCCATTTTCCCATTATTCCCCTTACCTATGACTGTTCCTGAGTGGGATTACCTCCCCATGTATATGCTCATAGGGTATCAAGTTTCAGTAGAAGGATCCAGAGGGTCCTAGAAACCTACAAGTAGAACATTATGATAGGCAGATTTGGACCCAGGGGTCCCGCTCAAACTAAGGCACCAGCCAAGGACAATACAGGCGGTAAACTTTAAACCCCTACCCAGATCTAGCCAATGGTCAGAACATTCTCCACAGTTGACTGGAGAGTGTGATATGACTTTCTCACGTACTCTGGTGCCTCACATTTGACCATGTCCCTTGGAGGGGGAGACCTGGTGGCACTCAGAGGAAGGACAGCAGGTTACCAAGAAGAGACTTGATCATCACCATCTTGCTGCTGAGGGGTATATGAAGATGTTGACTTCTCTTTTTCTGTCATAGCTGGGGTTATATAGGTAAATGGCTTTGCTCCTTCCCAGGCTACCCCTACCTTATGTGCTAACTCACACAGTAGGTTCAGTGTCAATTTCCCACTAAAGCAGAAGAAAGCCTGGTTTCTACCACCTGCCCCGTTAGTTAATTGCTCACACCCAACTCACATCTACAGCACTTTTCATTTGCTTTCAATCTTCAGGAGTATTAAATTATAAATATTTATTAACCAATTATAAATATTTAAATTCACACATTTTAAAAGATAATGCATTTTATATCCTAGAAATATTTGGAGACTAAATTTATTTAATATTATTTCATTTGTGAATTAGTGTTAATGAGGACAGTGCCCAGTGCCATTGCTGAAGTGGAAGCATCTTTCTATTTAATAAAGGTTGTTAAGGCATGCATTAGGCCAGTTAGAACAAACAACACAAATATCTGATTCCTATTCTCATCACATTAGCAAATTATAAAATGTGTCTTATTTCTCACACAGAGAGAAATATATATACACACACACACAGATATATATCACCACACACACATACACACACTTAGACTCATTCAGTTTACATAATCTGACATAAATACAAGAATGTCTTTTTATAAACATTACTACAACGTAGCCACCAGGCTACCTGACTACCTCCAGGTAGCAGAGGTAGGGGTAGCAAGGCTATGTGCTGGGGCATGCAGGCCCACAGCAGCGAGGAAGCAGTCCTACTCCTGTTGGTCTCAAGACAAAATTTCCAGGGTCTGGACACGTCTGGACCTCACTCTTGCTCTGGACTGGCTGCCCTGGTTGCACACAAAGGACAGTCCTGCTCTCTGAGTTGAAGCATTCTCCAGTCACCTTCAAACCTATAATATCTGTTGATGGTGCTTTGGGTCCTATATTCTACCATATCCTTAAAGGGACATGATTGTTTGTCCTTATAAATATTTAAATTTTAATGTTAGTTTTATTTTTACTGTTATTTGCTATGAAAGGCTTATAACTTCTTGTGTTTTCTTTATTTAAGCACTTGATAGCATTTGGCAGTTTTCCATTTGTGAACCTCTGGGTCTATCAGGAGAGGAAAACGAGAATTTTTTCAGAATAAATGGAGTTGTTAATACTGTTTTAAAAGCCATTTTACTCATATCTTAATGCTTTGGTTATTTAATAAAGATTAAATATCTTAAACTGCATATATTATAAATTATAAAAATTTATCTCTTATAATCTAGAGTATGGCTGTCTGAGACAGCACTGGGATTAGTGTCTGAGGGTATGCTATGGTTGAACCCATATTGTCCTCCAGAAAGTAGAGTGCTGAATGTGTGAGGCCTCTAACAACAGTGGTGTTCAGAGGTGAGAGATCAGTGAGAGGTCATTAACATGTGATATTCATGATTTTACAATGTATGATCCACTGAAAAGATCTTAGGTTGTGGAACTACAGAGGTGAGGCCTTGCTGAAGGAAAGTGGTTCCAAGGAGAGTGTGTTTTGGCTGTGGCTAGTTCCTTTCTCTCTCAGCTTCCAACCCTAAGCCATCTACCCCAAACATGTAAATTATTATCTATTGAGAGTGAAGCAATATGATGTACAATTTGAGATACAAATTTATTCATATAAAGATCTATGTGAATCAGAGTCAGAAATATAGTTAAATGCTCTAAGGCATTAGATTCAAATTTTTAAATCTTCAACCAGTATAAAATCACGAGCAGTACTATCAAAATCATGCTTAAGCATTTATATAGTAAACTAATGTGTAGATTGTAGGAAATTATGTAACTATTTGGTTAACCAGACTATAAGAAATTACATAAACATCCTGGTTAATCTCACCCATCCTGGGAATCATCAGTTTAGACACAAAGACAAGTGTAGTGCCTTCTTACTGACTCGAGCTAGCATCTCATCTGTATCTTTCAGAGGAAGGAAACTCCACCCTGTGCTTTCAAACACAGAAGACAAACACTCCAATTGAATGCACAGTGTCCTCCCACAAGTACTTTGAGGTCAAGTGTATGAATGTCTATTTAAACCAGTGATTCTTAGGAACCAATTTTATACAGAGAAGACTTTCCATTTAATTTTTGACAATGACAATAAAGAAAAAAAATATAATACAGGAGTAGCCTACAATGTTGGGAGTAAGAAGAACATGTTTCCTGTTTAATAATTACTGAATAAAAATAAGTGTGTCCTCTATCTTACTTGCTGTTCAGGATGTTCCCCCTGATTTTAAATTACTTATTCATTAAAATGTGGTTTGTTTCTATTATATTTTTGACAGCTTTCTATACAGTATGATTAAGCTGGGAGACTGGTATTTCTTTCCTTTAAAAATAATTTAGATAAATTTGTTTTCAGAGCACATGTGATTTTCCTTGATTTTTTATTGAAAAGAAGTCACCCTAGTTAGTTTCCAAGGACACCAAAAATTGCTGGTTGAATAGCTAGTCATTTCTTTTATAATGAAAAAAAGACAGAAAAGAGATTTCCTAGAGAAATGAATCACTGTGAATGGGGAAAGTGGTTTAAAATATTTCTGTTGAACTATTTGGAACATGACAGAGACCAAACAAGATTATAGAACAAAATGAATTTATATAAAATACGTTAAAGGGACTTCACATTTTTGCCTTTGACACAATTGAATTTGCTGTGGAAATAGTCTCTTCTAGCAAAAAGGCTGTTGTAATATCATGCTGTGTAGAACTGGGTTCTCCCTGTACTGTTCCAGGCCTGAAGGTAGACAGAACCTCCCCCCCCCCTTTTTAAATAATGTCTTTATATTATTGATCATTCATGGGACTCTTCTTATTCAGGCAAATCTCAGAATTCAGGCTAACTGCTTTAATACGTAAAATAAGATAGAAATCCTGGAACTTAAAAGGAATTCTGAAAGAACAAACTATTATTTTAGGAAAAGACAATTATCTTTGGAAACTGTATCAGTTCCAACTTCTCCCCAAGGGCTGTTGTTGTGTGTTTTACACTCCAGTCTTTGATAGCTCAAACACGTAGTGAATGAAGAAAATGTGAATGAAGGCCATTAGGAAAAGAAAATAGATCAGATTGTATTCTGGACAAATGTAGAGTAGCATTGCATACTGCGTCTACTGTGTTTACTTCCATTAGAAGCACGGTATATGCTCAGTCTTTAAAGCATGATACATAGACTAGTGTCTACCAATATCTCAGCTTGACTTGATTCTAAATATAAACGCAGATGCTGCTTGAACAATATTTTGCAGATGTCACTGCTGTCATAATTAGTTTAATTCAAATAATAGAGATCGTTTAAATGATGTGAGTGGGCCTAATTCAATCCTCTGAGAGGCATTAGAAAACTTATGATTAAAAAAAGATACGCCAGTAGACAGCAACTTTGGCACAAGCCACCATGTTCTAGCCTGTTCCTTCTGAACACCTGGCCAACAAATGTTGGTCTTTCCCATTTGAGTCTTATGATGAGATAAGCCAATTCCTTGAAACATATCTCACCCAGTATCTTCTCCTTCTGCTTCTGAGCATAACAGAACCTTTCATAGCTCAGGGGCACATAAGATACCATTCATCAAAGATCAACTTGGGACAGTGGCTCCACGTTCATTGTTCTCTTAAAATAAAAAATTAATGTGAGGACTCTGCTGAGCACATACAAATTGAGAGAGGACTTCATTGAAAATTATTACAGGAGAATATGGGCTTAGGGGTCATGAAAATTTTCTGTCTCTCTTCCTGATGTGACCACTTTGAGTAAATATTTCCTTTCTGCTTTTCACTATTACCAGTGTTATTTTAATACTCT
The DNA here is from genome assembly GCF_903995435.1 of Acomys russatus. NCBI lineage: Eukaryota > Metazoa > Chordata > Mammalia > Rodentia > Muridae > Acomys > Acomys russatus. Next base: position 51,379,761 of record NC_067158.1, read on the forward strand.
TACAGATGATACATGCCCGAACAGGGCCTATTGGGGTACAGGCTACCATGCTAGTCCGAAAACAATCATGATGACCCTAAGGGGACTAAAAAGCACATTTTGTGGCATCTGCCACCTGCAGGAAGTGGCTCCAGAGAAGGAAGGAAGATTGGAAGGTCTCAGAAGCTGCTGGAGTAATTTCACTTCAGGAACATTTTCCTATTGTTCCACTTCACCTGGCACCAATGGCCTGTTATCTTCATTTAGTAGAAAAATGAACATTGACACTTTGCTTTGACTCTTGAAAAAGTCTGACCCTTGTCCTTTGTTAACAGTGTAATCAGAAGTTCAGACACAAAAGGAAACTGAGGTGTTTCTTGTTCACATCTTGACTCTTAAAACATAAAGTAGATATACATGATGCTTGCTTACAGAATAATTCCTGTGCTTTGTATAGTATTTGCCTGTTAAGAACCTGTAGAGCATGTATTCACAAATAGCTACATCACATCTTTGGACATTGTAAACATTTAAAATTGAGTAAGGCTATTATTGCCCTCTTAATATTTTATAATCAAAAGAAAATATTTTATGTTTTGTTATGAGAAAAGGTTTAATATTTTCTGCTGTTTATGTTCAGGCTTTGGGCTACTGGAAAATTTTTCTTTAAAAAGTGTAGGTTTAGGTTAACTCACTCATTATGATCATTTCTAGCTCAATCCATTTATCCACAAATTTCGGGAATTCCTTGTTTTTAATAGCTGAGTAGTATTCCATAGTGTATATGTACCACAGTTTCTTTATCCACTCTTCTACTGAGGGACACTTAGGCTGTTTCCATGTTCTGGCTATTATGAATAAGGCTGTTATGAACATGGTTGAGCAAATTTTCTTGTTGTGTGCTGGAGCATCTTCTGGGTATATTCCAAGGAGTGGAATAGCTGGGTCTTGAGGAAGCCCTATTCCCATTTTTCTGAGATAGCACCAGATAGATTTCCAAAGTGGCTGTACTAGTTTGCATTCCCACCAGCAATGAAGAAGTGTTCCTCTCTCCCCACATCCTCGCCAGCATGTGGTATCGCTTGAATTTTTGATCTTAGCCATTCTGATGGGTGTAAGATGGAATCTCAGAGTTGTTTTGATTTGCATTTCCCTGATGACTAAGGAGGTTGAGCATTTCTTTAAGTGTTTCTCAGCCATTTGATATTCCTCTGTTGAGAATTCTCTGTTTAGTTCCAAGCCCCATTTCTCTATTGGGTTATTCGGTTTGGTGAGTGAGTTAACCCAGAAGCAGAAAGAATCAAATGGTATAAACTCACTTATATCTGCATACTAGCCCAAGGGGCATGTCCCACGAAAGCCTTCACTTACCAGGAAACTGGGACAGAGGGAAAGGCATTCTATTGGGACTCTAAATGAGAGACGCATGGGAGAATAGCAAAATAAAAGGATACAGAGGGTCCTAGAAATCTACAAGTAGAACAATATGATAGGCAGATTTGGGCCCAGGGGTCCCGCTCAAACTAAGGCACCAGCCAAGGACAATATAGGAGGTAAACTTTAAACCCCTACCCAGATCTAGCCAATGGTCAGAATATTCTCCACAGTTGAGTGGAGAGTGTGATATGACTTTCTCACGTACTCTGGTGCCTCACATTTGACCATGTCCCCTGGAGGGGGAGACCTGGTGGCACTCAGAGGAAGGACAGCAGGTAGCCAAGAAGAGACTTGATACACTATGAGAATATACAAGGGGAGGTAATCCCCCCCAGGAACAGTCATAGGGGAGGGGAATAATGGGAAAATGGGGGGGGGGGAGGAGTAATGGGAGGATACAAGGGATGGGATAAACATTGAGATGTAACAAGAATAAATTAATAAAAAAAACATTAAAAAAATAAAAATAAAAAATAAAAGTTCAATTACAAAACAAAAGTGTAGGTTTATTTATGTATCTGTTGCTGTTAATATCATTTAAATATACTTTTAAAGTTATACCATACATATCCATGACATGTATCTCAGAATCTATACTTTATATATTGTTGTGGTTGATCTAGAGCTCCTATGTATTTAAGTGTTGATTGCTTGTCCTGGGAGATCTTTACTATTCCTCAAGGAAGTGCTCATGTACATCAAGTGGTATTGTGTAACCTTACCTCCAAAATTAACCGTGATTGGCCAATCAAATTGCCTACACTTGGGCAGAAGAGAAATAGGCAGAGCTTATTCCTGGGCTTTGGAGAGTCACAAAATGATGATGGGTGAGAGCAGGAGAGAGAGCAGGGGAGAAAGGAGGGAGGAGATGGGTTGGCATGAACAAGAAGCACGAGGATGGGGGCAGCTTGCTCTGAGGATTGGCATGATGGAGCGAAGCAGCTCAGTTGGAATAGGTTATCAAACATCTACCAGGTGTCTGTGTCTTTTATTTATATAACAGCAGGTTAAGGAATGACTGCTGCATTAATAACCATATGAATCAATATTAACCATTTAATAATAATATCTGCAATATATTATAAAATTGTTTATAAATTTAGAGGCCTATAAGGTTAATACATGTAATGTAACTGGCAACTATTATTTACCGCAAGCCTTTATAAACAGCAAGGTATGGCAGCGTCTCGACAAGGGTTGTTTCAAAATCCATAACTCCTGAACTCTACCTAACATTTCACATTAAGGCCCCAAAGGAAGACATGAAGGGTGTCACTGGATCTCTTTTTCTCACTTCACAATGTGATCGCATTGAATAGACCATCTATTCCTACTTTTCATTATCATCAACAACAAAAATGTTATTATAGAAGTGTGAGAGACTTATATTAAGGAAAAACAAGAGAAACTCCAAAGGAATCTCTGATGTTGTGACACTCTTTGAGTCTCAAGGGTGTGGCTCATCTTACATGCATTAGTTGTGTGATTATTGTCAATTAGTTAAATATAAAACATTCATATGTATATTCTAATTTTGTATCCAGTATCAGTCTACTTGTATGAGTGTGTGGGGGCCTATATCAATCTGGAAAGAACATAATCAACGAATATGCATGTGGAAGCTACTTATATATAATTCATCTAGAAGTGTCATCTATTCTAGTATATAAGATGTTTTTTAAATTACTTACTTTTGGTAAACAAAGAGTTTCAAATTATCTTGAATTAAAGAAAATCTGAAATAAAAATAGCCATTTCTAATCCTCAAATGAACTGATTTTATGATGAACAAGAGACTTTCAGAGAAGCCCCAATCATAGTTGACATTAAAGAGATAACATTGTAATTTTGTTTCAGTGAATCTGGAACTAGAATTATTAGGAAAAGCAATATAAAAACATATTAATCAGAAGCACACAATGGATTTTTTTGGTTGGCTCCTTCATACACTATTTAAAACAAATGTACAAAAGGTTGACATAACACATGTTAAGAAGTCTGGGTCTTTTTGACATGGAAAATTCTTGACACTTTAGTTGAAACAACTTACAAGACTAGTAAAAAGAAAATATGAGTACAATGTCAGTATCTTGTGAAACAAATGTCTTTATGAATGCGGACAAAACATGCTTTAATTTCCTGAGTGAAATATGTAGAGTTAAACACTAGTCTTTTTTCTTATAGTTACACAACTTTTCATACTGGCAAGGATGTGGAACAGGGAAACACTTCTCTGTTGCTGGTGGGAGTGCAAACTTATAAAACTGCTTTGGAAATCAGAGCCTGGGAATAGATCTACCTCAAGACCTACCTATACCACTCCTGTACATATGCCAAAAAGATGCTCCATCATATCACAAGGACATGTGCTCAACAATCTTCATAGAACCTTTATTCATAATAGCCAGAAATTGGAAACAACCTAGTTGTCCCTCAACCAAAGAATGGATAAAGAAAATGTGGTACATTTACACAATGAAGTACTACTAAGTATTGCACAGTTAAGTATTACTCAATAGCATCATAAAATTTACAAATAAATGACTGGAACTAGAGAATTTCATCCTGAGTGAGGTAACACAAACCTAGAAAGACATACATGCTACGTACTCACTTGTAAGTGGATAGTAGCCTTAAAGTACAGGATAACCAGGCTGCCATCCACAAACCTAAAGAAGCTAAGTAACAAGAAGGACCCAAGGGAGGACTTTTTATTCTCCCTGAGAATGGATAATAGATTAGACATCTGGGGTGGTTAGAGGGAGGAACCTGGTTGGTTGGGGGATGGTGTGAGGATAGGAACAAGAGGGATCAGATAGAGGGAGGATGGAGGGAGAGTGTGCTAGGAGAGAACTGTACTCTTAAGAGTGAAGAGTTAAATTTTGAGGTTTTCATCAAACATTACACAACATCATTGTGTTTCAATGTTATTATACTATACTATATGACATTTTCATCTTACTTCATCATATCTTTAAATTAAAAACATGAAGATGTCAGTCCTCCTCCTCCTCCTCTTCTTCTTCTTCTTCTTGCTCTTCTTCTTCTCTTCACAAGGTTCTACTGACCTTAGAAAATAGAGTTAATTTTCTTTTTTCTCTTGGGTGATGATCTGTCTCCTTCTTCTTTTACTGACATAACTCTTAGGTCAGTGAAAAGATTTTTTTCCCAGCTCCTGGGCCTCAGGGCCCTGTAATTCAAC